>NC_088797.1:28909214-29210918 GCF_011386835.1 Chrysemys picta bellii | reverse complement strand
AGATCACTGCCAAGGCGGCTGGGATCGGGTCTCCTGGGTTCTGGTCCCTGTTCTGGGAGTGGGAAGGGGAGTGAAGACTAGTGGTTAGAGCAGGCAGGTGGGAACCAGGATTCCTGGGTTCTCGTCCTGGCTTGGCCACTACTCATGTGTGACCTCGGACACATCACTTCCCCTCTCCGTGCCTTGTCTTGTTTCCACCTCTCTCAAGGCTGCCCCAACTGTGGGTGTGTTTCTGGAGTGCCAGTTCCCTTTGTGTCCCAGCCCCTCTGGCATGGGGACGGGAACTTACCCGCCTCATCAGGTGGGAGCTGTACCGTGGTCACTGTCAGTAATGTGGTGGGGCGGGGGGGGGATCGTTCAGCCCGGCGAGCTTCGGATGCCCCTCATGCATGCAGGGTGAGGCATTCCCTGCCCGATGGGCCCCGGCTCACCGCCCATCCCCCAGCAGACCCTAACACTCGTCTCCTCTCCCCGCAGCCCGGACGAAGACTCCTATCAGAAGTTCATTCCTTTCATTGGGGTAAGGCTGCCCCCTTGGGCATCTAGTTCTCCCTGGGGCCCCTCCAGTGGGGGCCCAGGAACACCGCTGGGGTGGGGCAAGGCCCATTGTGACCCTCCAGTTTGAGCCCTGCCTCACTCAGGGTAGGGCTCCCTGCCTCCAGCCCATCAGTGTTGGTGCTAAAGCAGACTGGAATTAACCCCCCTACCCTGGCCCTGGGTCAGTTCTTCTGGGGGTTAATCCCACTCCCTGGTAAGCAGGTAACTCTCGGGACTTCTGCTGTCGTGGGATCCACGCGGGCAAAACCGCTCCAGAGCCAGGCTCTCCGGGGTGTGCCAGCCCCATTGCGTCTCCGACACCCAGAGGGCCTGGATCACGCTGCTCAGCCCCAGACTCACTGCAGTGGCTGCGAGGGGTGTGAGCTCTGCTGGCCACCAGGGGGCGCCATCCGCCCACTGAGCAGGGAATGCAGTGACTTTTGCACGAGAGTCCCTTCTCCCCATAGTGCGCTGGGACTGCTGCTCCGAGCTCGCTGGGCCCTGAGGCAGGCCGGCCGAAACTGAGGGCCTCCGCCCAGGCCCCAGGCTGCCTAGAGGAGAGACATGCCAAGGTTGGGCCTCTTCTAGGAGCATGGGCCTGCGAGGGTTAAACCTCGGGAATAATCAACAGTGATCAGAGCCTCTCTGCTGTGTCCTTTCCCACAGAGGTCTGCTTGCAGGACTGGAGTTAGTGTTTCCAGCCCTTCGCTGCTGCCTAGTGGATAGAGAACTGGCCTGGGAGTGAGGAATCCTGAGTTCTATTCCCAGGTCTGCCACTGGCCTGCTGGGTGCCTTGAGCGAGTCACTTCCCTGCTCTGTGCCTCAGTTTCCCCATCTGTAAAATGGGATAATGCTTCTGCTGTAGCCTGACTGGCTCTGCATAGTGTGTCCTGGGGCATTGGCTGGGTGATGCTCTCTGAGTGAAGGAACAAAGGGGGAGGGCAGCCCCCAGTGCCTGGAGGGGCTCGCTGTTGTCCGGATACTTTCAGCGCACTGGAGTGACAGGGCGGCTCCTTGCCCTGCCATTGTAAACACTCCAACACAATGTCCCAGAGGGTGAGGCTGCCATTGCTTTGGGTACTGGGATGCCAGCCAGGGTTGATGGCCAGGAGAGGGCATCCCCTACTCGCTGTCACCCTGGGGTGCATGGTGCTTAGCCTGTGGGCAGCCCAGATGCAAAGATCCTGGGGGGTCCCGTCCACCTAGATTTCTGCACGGAGCTGGTGGAGCGCGAGTGGGGATGTAAGCTCTTCTCCCATGGTGCAGGAAGGGTTAACGACAACCTTGACCCTGCGGCTCTGGGGCTCCAAGAGGAGCAGGCTCAAATGGCTCCTCCTGGGCGGGCTGGCAGTATTGATTTCCAGCGCGGCCTGAATTGCTGATCTCTGTCTCCCCATTGCAGGTGGTTAAAGTGGGCCTCATCGAAGATTCCCCTGCAGCCATAGGTACGTCCCCTGCCAGGGTCCAGGCCAGCTGGGACTGGTGCCATGTCGGGAGTCCGGGGGCACAGTTCCCACCTCCCCGAGCTGCTCTTAGGCTCGGTGCTGAGCTGGGCAGGCCCAGGGCTCCCTCCGCAGTCAGCAGGGCCAGGAACATGGTTGGTTAAAGGCAGGGTGAGGCCCCATCTGGCTGAGACACCCTCCCCTCCTACCCACCCCCCTCCATCCTCCCCCTTCTCACCCTCCGCCCACAGCCCAGCCTCAGCTCAAGGGATCCACTTCCAGCTGGGCTTTTACTGCCCCCTGCTGCCACTGGAGTGGGGGGTTGTCCAAGCAACGGGATCTGCCCCTGGGATCCCCCCTCCCTCAGCTCCAGGCTGCTGCTCGGCTTGTTCCCCTCTCGCTCCGGCTGGACAGGGAGTGACGGCCGGATCCCCGCAGGGAGGCTGGGGGCTGAATCCGTTTGGGCTGGGGGGCAGGGGGGTGATGCAATGCAAGAGTTCAGGCGTTGAAGGGGAGTCACCAGGGCTGTGGAACCTGCCCAGGGAGGAGACAGCACCTCGTGGCTCAGGACACTCCTTAGCCTGGTACCCCCAGAGTGCCCCCGTCCCCAGGTCCTCCTCTGGGCAGGGTCTGGGAACTCTCTCACCACAGGAGTGACTGGGCGGCTGGCGGCAGCAGCGAGCTCATCTCCCACCAGCCCAGAGTGGGTAGGGGCCTGGCTGACACACCTGCAATAGGGCCTGGGCCTGCTCCGACTGGGGCACGGCTGGAGACGAGAACTTGGGGAAGAGGAATGCACCAGCATTGCGGACTTGGTGCCTGCCACGGAGCCCCTGTGGGGAGACAGGGGAGGGAGCCCATGTGGGTGGGGAGGGAGCCCCTGTGGTGAGGCCGAGGCGCCCTGTGGGGAACCAGGAGGTCTGGGGGAGAAATTAGTCTGAGTGGCACGGCCCGGAACCTGCCTCACCCCAGATTCCCCCTCTGCTCTCTTGGCAGGAGATGGAGACGATGCGCCCGTGGTCAGCCTGACGGTTCCCTCCACGTCCCCCCCCTCTTCCTCCGGCCTGGTGAAGGACGTCTGTGCCACCCCACCATCCTCGCCGTCCATGAGCAGTGGGCTCGCTGTCGTGGGGTGAGGCAGCCTTGGCCACCGGCCCCGTGGTCGTTAATGAGGAACCCCATGCCCCGGCGGGCAGATTGGCACCATCCGTGTGTGTGCAGGGCCTAGCCCGCTGGGGCAGGGCTGCGACTGGGCATCCCACAGGGCAAATAATTTCTGCCATGTTCCAGCTGGGGAGAATGAGGCCTGGTTGGGGGAAGGGACAAGCTTAGCCACACAGGGAGTCAGCAGCAGCTGGGGGAACCCTGGCGTCCGGGTGCCCGGTTGTGTGCAAGACCATCGTGGTAGAGTGGGTCTGTGGGCACGTGCTCAGTAATAGCCTCTGCCATCGTGGGGTCGGGGCTGTCCAGCTCTTGGAGCTCCTGGTGCTGGCAGGTCCCTTCCCTATGAGTGCCCTTGAGTGGCTGGTGCCCCCGTGCCCCCAGGCAGTCCTCTTGAGCCTACATCTGGGGCTCGCTCTGAGCTAGTGCTTAAAGCAAGAACACGGGAAGTCAGGACTCCTGGGTTCTGTCCCTGGCTCTGGGAGGGGCATGGGGTCTAGTGGGTTAGAGGAGGGGGACCTGGGCTCTGTACCTAATTCTGGGTCAAGTCACGCTACCTCTGTGCTTCCTGTGCCCTCGGCAAAGCAGGCAGGCATTCACTCGCCTCCTGAATGTATCAGAGTTAGTTACCATTTGCAGGGGGCATTGGGATCCCCCAGGAGCTGTCAGCCCAGGAGTCTGGCACTGAATTTGCTCTGCTGGGCCCCCAGTATCCTGGCACTGGGATCCAGAACTCCTGGGTTCTCTTCCAGCTCTGCCACTGACTTGTTATAGGCCTTTGGGCAGGGCCCTCCCAACCATGCCTCAGTTTCCCCATCTCTGTGATGTGGATGGTACTGTCCTGCCCCTTGGGGGTGAACCCCTGCTCTGCCCAGCTGCTGCTGATGCTTCCCAACTGTCCTCAGGTCCCCCAGCAGCCCCTACGGAGACGTCATTGGCCTGCAGGTGGACTACTGGCTCGCTCATCCCACGGAGCGCCGGAAGGAGGGCGAGAAGCGAGATGCCAGCTCCAAAAACACCCTCAAGAGTGTCTTCCGCTCGGTGCAGGTGTCGCGGCTGCCCAGCGGCGGGGAGAGCCAGCCCTCGGGGACCATGGCCATGACAGTCGTCACCAAAGAGAAGAACAAGAAAGGTTGGTGCGCGGGGGTTGGACGGGCGTCAGGCTGGTAGCACTGGCCCCCTGTGACAGGGTGGGGAATGGAAGCTGGAGCCTTTTCTCTCTAGGGGTGCTGCCTCCAATCTGGCCCCAGGGCAGTAATGACCTCAAGTCCTCTGATCACAGTGTCCCCATGGAACATTGTCCATGTGTCGTCTCCGGAATTGGCACTAACTGGCCCATCCCTTGGACATGCTAGGGGCAGCAGACTGTCTAGGCCCTGTGTGTGGGCCCCAGAGAAGTCCTGCTAGCTAAGGGGGAAGCCCATTCTGAACCTCCTCTGAGCTAGGGGCTCCGCCAGCCCCTCTTCTCCCCACAAAAAGTGCCAGGGGCTGCAAGCGGCAAGGCTGTGTCCTCAGGAAGTTCCCACGCTGCCCTCTGCAGGGTGCCCAGGGCTAAGCATGCAAGGTGCTGCTGTTTGCAACCCAGCTCTGCCTTCCCTCTTCTGGAGGCAGCGGCAAATGCGCCCCTCTCTCCCCACTCCCCGTCATTGGCGGCTCTGCTACTGCCACGTCTTTCCCAGCCCCCTTGTTCACCCCATACTCTGGAGGAGCTGACTGAGCGGGGGTGTCACTGGGAGGCTGTCAGTCTAAACAGGCCCCTGCTCTTTCGCACTGGGCACTGGATTCTGCCTTTCTCACTGCGGCTGACAGCGAGAAATGGAACATGCGCGCAGTCTAGTCCATGGCAAGAACGTGGGCAGAAGCAGTTCGGAGGAGACTCACTCACAGCTACGAGTACTTCCGTGGGTGGGGAGGAGCTTTCGGACAGTGTGGTCATAGACACTAAGGCCAGACGCGCCCATTAGATCATCTGGTCTGACCTCCTGGATGGCCCGGGCCAGAGAACGTCACCCAACTCCCAGGGGTGACCTCCTGCACTGAGCCCAGGCACGTGGGTTTGACAAAAGCATTTGCCCCAAAGGCATCCAGGCTGGATGTGGAGACACCCCCTGATGGTTAATCCTCCACACTAGGAATGTTGATGCCTCATTTCCAGTGTGAATGGGTCCGGCTTCAGCTTTCACCCCTTGGTTCTCGTTCCACCTTCTCTGCTACGTTAAAGAGCCCGATAGTGCCTGGGGTTTTCTTCCTGGGAATGTCCTTACAGTTCCGCGAAATGTGGAGCTAGAGGAATTTTGAAGACACGATGGGTAGACTGAGTGACCAGCAGAAAAGTATTGGAGACGACTGGAGCTTAGCAGCCACTAGCTATTTCTGGCAGGCAGATTCGGTCTGCAGGGCACATCCAAGAGTTCAGCGGGCGCTGGAAGGGGAGCTGGTGGCAGAAGAGCAGGAAGCAGCTCTTGGCTGGATGATGCGTCTCCTGGGTGGATCCGAGGAGCTGTTCGTCCGCAGGGACCAGCAGAGGATGGTACCGAACGGGCTGCCGTGGCTTCAAGGTGCCAGGAATGGAGATGCCCCGTAGTAAGGAGGTGGTACTCAGAACCAGGACTGAGTCGTCTCTTGACCATGATGATAAGCTAAAGCTCTCTAATGGCGCAGACACAGGCCAAGGGCTGGGAGCGAGGCCCGACACATTCCGCCTGGAACCGAGGGGCCAGTGTTTAACAGGGAGGGGGATTCGCCCTTGGAAGAACTGCCCCAGGGACGGGGGGTGGGGAGGTTCTCCAGCACGTGGCATCTCCCAATCCAGACAGGACGTCTCTCTGTGGCTTCGCTCCTGCCTGACGCTGAGGCAGGGCTCCCTGGGCCGGGGTCAGGCTGAAGGTTCACAACACCCTTCTGGCCTCAGGCTTGCTGAAGGTGCAGCTCTGGGTTGCAGTTTTCCCACTGCGCAGACGGGCGGGCGGCTGCTGTCTGTCAGTCGAGAGGGAAGGCCGTGGCGTGGGGGCCCTGCCTGAGTGATGGGGCGGCTTGGCCTGGGGGCTCAGGCTACGCCCTTGGCCCTTGACAGCTCTAGTACAATTTAATCCATCTTTGCCATTCATTGGTGTTGGCAGAAGGGCTCCCTTCCCCCATCTGAGGCTGGGGAGGAGCCGAATGAAGCCCAGGGCTCCCTGATGTGGGGGCAGCTCCAGCAGTGCAGGGTTTACAATCCAGTCCAGAGACTGTTCCCGCCCCCAGGCAGAACCCATCTGTCCTCAATCCCGGGCTCGGCTGGGGACATGGGGCACCCTGCCTGGGAAATGGGCCTCAGCTCTGTGGAGCTGGAGAGGGGAGTGGGGGGGGGGTTGGCCTACTGGGCTGTATTGGGCCCCCAGCCTGCTGAACTAATCACTACAGGGCCTTGAAATGCCCCTCCCACCTTGGCCAGAGGAGGGGGAGCCAGGACTCCTGGGTTCTTTCCCCATCTCATCGCTGACTCACAGTGGGGCCATGGCTATGGGGTGGTGGTGTGCAGCTATGTGTCTCCATAGGCGCCGACTCCGTGGGTGCTCTGGGGAGGGAGCACCCATAGGGAAAAATTGGTGGGTGCTCTGCACCCACCAGCAGCTCCCTGCCCCAGCTCACCTCCACCTCCGCCTCCTCCCCTGAGCACGCTGCGTCCCCGCTTCTCTTCCCAGCGCTTGCTGCCGCGAAACAGCTGTTTCGCAGCAACAAGCTGTGGGAGGGAGGGGGGAGGAGCGGGAATGCGCTCAGGAGAGGAGGCGGGGCCAGGGTGGGGATTTGGGGAAGGGGTCCAATAAGGGCAGGTTGGGGCGGGGACTTTGCGGAAGGGTTTGGAATGGGGGCGGGGCAGGGGTTGAGTCAGGGCAGCAAGCACCCACCGGCGCCAGGAGAAGTTGGCACCTGTGTGTGTCTCTGAGGCTTTCCCAGCATCTCTGCATGGGGCCCTGAGCTCAGTCCTGCTCTGGCTCCCAGGGCAAGTTCTGCTCCCCCACAGCCCTCCTGGCAGCTCTGGGCTGGGACAGCGTCTCCCTGGCCAAACCTAGCCCAGGAAAGTGGCCTACCCCTTGCTCCTGCTGCTGCAGTGCAGGGCCCTGCCCCGAGTCTGGAGCTTGGCAGGAAGGAGTCAGGTGAGGCCCCTTCAGCCAACTCCAGCTTCCAGCTCCCTCTCTGGAGCTGCCCTCTGGCCGTGGGGTGTCCAGCCCCCCCTGCTACCAGCTGTTGTCCTCTGAGCTGTGAGCCAGAGTCGAGCCAGGTTGAGTCACTGCCCTAAGAAACACACTGAGGTGCAGTAGATGGGGCCCCGGATGCCTGGGTCTGGCTCTGCCACTCACGGCGTGACCTTGGGCGCATCACTACCCCCTGTGCCTCAACCCTCCCCGCCACACACACACGCAATGGGGCGCAGACTCTGTAAGTGCTTTGAGAGCTATATATGACCCACTAGCACCCACGTGGGCTCCTGACTGACCCCTCAGAGACTCTGGGGGGCTGAGCACAGGGCCCCAAGGTACTTCTAACAGCCAGTGCTCGACTTGCACCCAGCTAGGGGCGTTCTCTCTCTGCCATTCCCAGCCTGTGGCTGCCGGTTCCTCCATCCCTCCACGGCAGGACTTGGGGCGAGGCTCGGCACTGAGTGCAGGGTCCATGTGTCACCACCAGCCTCTGGGATGCCACATCCTGCCTCTTGCCCAGCTGCCCTCCCCTCAGCACTGCCGTCTAAAGGCTTGTGCTGACCGCCCGCTAATCCGGGCTCCCCTGCCTCTCGTTCCAGTCCCCACCATCTTTCTGAGTAAGAAACCCAAAGAAAAGGAAGTGGATTCCAAGAGCCAGGTGATTGAGGGCATCAGCCGGCTAATCTGCTCTGCCAAGCAGCAGCAAACCATGATGAAAGGTAAGGCCTGCCTCTGCAGTGCAGCTACCTCTGGGGCAAGGCAGCTGGTTATACAGGGGTCCCTCGTCTCTCACTGAGATGCAGCCACCTCTGGGTGGGAGCGCAGGGATATTTATAGAAGGATGCTGAAATGCAACCAGCTCTGAGGTGAGGCAGCTATTGATCCAGAGGTCTCTTGTCCAGCGTGGAAATGCAGCCACTTCTGGGGTGGGGCAGCGCTTTAACAACCACCCTGCAATACCAGTGTTGGGGTGGCAGGTGGGAATTATCCAGTCTGTTTGTTCAGTTCCAGGGCTGGGACAGTGTCACTTGCCATCCAGTGGGGGCAGCATAGGCGGGCTAGGGGCACAGGAGCCTCGGAGCTATAGCTCAGCAGGGGCTAGCTGCCCCAGGCCACCCCCTGCACCCGAGCCAGCTGGTAGGCCCTGCTCTAACCTCCCCCGTTCCTTTGCAGTGTCCATCGACGGGGTGGAGTGGAGCGACATCAAGTTTTTCCAGCTGGCCGCACAGTGGCCCACGCACGTCAAGCACTTCCCTGTCGGACTCTTTGGCTCGAAGCCAGCGTGACAGCGCCCGCCCTGCTGCCGGGCAGCGCCCTGCTGCCGGGCAGCACCCACCTGCCAGGCCGAACCCTCAGCCAGCGGGAAGCCTCTTCGGCTACATCCCACTCTCCTTACGTAACTGTGTTGGTATGTTCTGCACTGGGAGGGCTGGAGGAGGGAGCACTCCAGTGCCAACCTGTCATCCCCCCATCACCAGCTTTGTCTCCAGCTGCCACCGACCGCTTCCTCATGCGTGTGTGTGTGTGTCTGTGTCTGGGCGGGCGTGTGCACCGCACTGGATCCCCGTGCGCAGCAGGGAGGGACCCCAGCCAGCCCGAGACACGCTCCCCCCTCCAGCCCGAAGCAGCCGTGGCTCCCTGAACAGCCAAGCCAGGGAGTGCTTAGTGTGTGAGAAGGCTCTTGCCTGGCACAGCTGGCCAGCGGCTCTGCCCTTGCCTGTGGCCTACACACCCCTAACCCCCTGCTGTAGCCCTTCTCCAAAAGCACAAGCAGCCAGGCCACAGGCTGGGTCCCCACTGCCATCTGCCCTGGCATAGCATGTGGGCACAGGGGCCCTTCCAGCACAGCCTGCCCCCTCCTGGAGGCAGTGGGCACTCGCTGATGCCCAGGGCCACTGCACTCCAGGCAACGTGTTCGCAAGCAGGAGGAGAGCCCTGGTGTGTGATGCTGCAGCTGTTCTAGCCACTGGTGGCTTTGTGTCTAGCTGGAAGATGAGCCCATGAGGGGAGCCCCCTGCTGGTGAAGCCAGAGATGGGGCAGTGGGGTTTGGAGGTGGGGGAGGGGTGTCTGCCTTGCCTGGCCTGCGGCAGGGGCGTGCTCCGACCTCCAGCTTTGTGTAACCATCCCCTGGGCACTCGTGTTTGTCTCTCTCCTAAATGTTTGCCAAGACCTAGTTGCTTAAATTTATCCCTGCCCCACTGCATCAGTGCCCCCCCCCCACCTCCCCGTGCCTGTCACCTTTGCCACATCACGCTGCCTAGCCAGGCACCACAGGACAGCAACCAGCTCTGGGTCGCTGCAGGCTTGGCTTTCCCACTGCCCCTCCCCCCATCCCACGCTCAGCTCTGCCCCGCCCCATGCTGCCAGCGGCTGCTTAGAAAGCTGCCGTGCTTCAGCTGGTGTCTCTTTCCCCAAAGCCAGGACCCCGAACGTCGTCTGCTCCAAACAGGGGCCAGCTCCGAGCCCAGAGTAGGATGGTTCAATAGGGATCAGGTCACTGGGGTTGGCCCAGTTTATTACAGCTGTGAGCCTGGCAGACGGAGATCCTGTGTGCAGTGAGGGGGGGGGTATAGTCCACGGCTGGGCTTTTAAGAGTGAAGCAGCAGGCGGCTGGGTCCCGGCCCCGGCCCCAGCCCTGAGCCCCTCACAGCACTGAGTTCCCGACCCTGTTCTTTAGCACCCAGGTGTGGCAGGAGCTAGGAAGCGGCATCTGGCCATCCCACGCCAGTTTCCCTCCTGGCTGCACTTCATCCCTCCCGCTCCATCTTGAGCCAGCACCTTCATTACGAACCCCCCTTAAACCAAGCCCCAGATTTGGGCTGCTTCTCCCTCCCCCCCCCCCCCAGCTGTTGTCTCTCTGACCCCCCCCCCCCCCCCCCCGCCCCAAGCAGGCAGCAGCCAAGCGGTTGGATTTTCCCATGCAGGCTCACTGTGAGCTCCGCACTTTCCTCCCCACACGTCTGCCGAGGAGCCGCAGTCCATGGAAGTGGGGTCTGGTGGGTCCAGGAATGTGTCCAATAATTCCCATTGGTCACTGCTGAGTCCTGGGCCCTGTGGATCCTGCCTGGGCCCTGAGCAGGATGCCCCGGATCCCAGCTCTGAAAGAGCCACAGTTAGCAGGAGGGGGCAGTAAAGTGCCTCCCTGGGCCTTGTTCTGATGGGCCTGGAGTGCTACTGCCTCAGCCAATAGGCATCCACGCTCTCGGGGTGTGGGGGGGTCTTAAAGAGCAGGTGGGAGCCGCAGTCCAGCCCTCTGGCATCCCGGCCACCCTGCTTCCCGCAGCACCCAGCCCTGATCGCTCAGTGCAGCAGGCAGAAGAGAGAGCATGAGACTCCAGATGCTTTCCCCCACCCACCTGGTAGCAATAAAGCCAGCTGCATCACCAGCAGCCTGGCAGAGCCCCCTGCCCCGCACACACACACATACAAACACCACGCTCCATGCTGCCTCCGTTGATTTCCCATTGTCCTCTGTGCCGGCCTGGCTGGGTGAGGAGGAAGGTCACTGGGCTGTGACAGGTGCCACCCACAGGCCTGCCCGGCTTCCCCAGGAAGATGTTTATTTGCTGGCTGAGTCAGTAGCTGCTTTGCTACCCCTGCAGTCACAGGGAGGCTGCAGGATGGTCCCTGTGTCTGAGTCCCGGCCACTGGCTGCTCCAAGAGGAGCTACGAGCGATAGAGCCGGGTAGCGAGTGTCTGTAACAGCGCTTGCCTGCTCTGTGGGCCACTCACCTGGGCTTGGCAATTCCTTTTGAGGGTTGCTCAGGTGGCCTGGGCGAGCGCCGAACAACTGGTGCTTGGGGGGACCAGAAGTCCCGAGCCGAATCGCCAGCGCAGTCTGGTGCCCCACTGCGAGCCCCTGCAGGCCAGCTGTTCCCTGCTGACCGAGTGTGTCCCATCCATCTTCAGGTCTCACTCGCTGCAGCCTGGCCCCCCCGGTTGCAGTTTCTCCCAAGCACAAGGAGCTGCAGCCAGCGCTGGCCCCACAGAGGGGTCTCATGTTTGCTCGGCGTTCTCTGCCTTTTGCATTCCAACGTGGCCTGTTCAGTCCTGATTCTCTCCAGGGCTCCCTGTCCCTCTGTGCTCCGAACCTTGCAGCTGCATCTGGCATGAGGCAGGGGGAGGTCAGTGGGCTGGGCACAGGGTGTCTCCCAGGCCTGCGCACTAGGCTAGGGCTCTGAGGCACTCCAGAGCCCCCAGGAGATCTCAGCAAAGCTCTGGTGTCCCCTCAGGCTGGGGGTAGAGGGACCCAAGGCCCACATGATCCCAACACCCATTTCCACAGCCAGAGTCATCAGAACATTCTAGACCACCCCCAATCTCTATGAGAGCCGGTGGGGTACCCATCTCGGTCTGTGTCCCCACAAATCACTCCAGAAACTCCCTGCACTCCCCCAGCTGCGTGGGGCCCCAGGGATCTCTGGCTCCAGGCTGGAGCCACACGAACACCCAGCGGGACTCTGGTCCAGTACATAGGGGCCGGAAGGGGCCTGGGCCGGCCCTCAGGGCCTATGTGTGCTGGGAATCTCCATCTGTCCCCCCCGGGGCACTGTGTACATAGCCCCCTGGTGTGTATAAGTGCGTGCCTCTCCCGTTTGGTTTGCGCACTCCGTCCACGTTGGGATCATTGTCTGGGGTTGGGGAGAGACCCCTGTTGTATTTGACACATTTTATTGGGGGAATTGCTGTCCCCCCTTTTTTTGGAGTTTTTTCATTAAATAAACTGTGGTTATTTCTTAGAAGTCATTTCTTTATTTAATCAGTTCGTGTCTGTTCACCCTGAACCCTGCAGGGGGCTCCCCAGTCCACAGGGAGTCAGAGCTGGGAGCCAGGACTCCCGGGTTCTATTGGAGCCCGAGCCCTGTGAGCCTGAGTCCGCTAACACGGGCCAGGTACAGGTGTTTCATTGTGGTGTAGACATACCCTGTGTGACATGGACCATTGTCTCGACACTGCTCACAAGAGACTCCCACTGCTTTCCCTGCTGGGACAGGCCAGGAGGAAGCTGGAATTGCAGGGTTGCTCGGACTCGTGCAGAATGAAGAAGCCCCTTCCCCGGGGCACTGGAACTATTTGGGGTGGGGAGGTGTGCTGGAAGCCACTGAACTAAACTGTGAACCCTCTATATCGGGGTAGGCAACCTATGGCACGCGTGCCGAAGGCAGCACGCGAGCTGAGTTTCAGTGGCACTCACACTGCCTGGGTCCTGGCCACCGGTCTGGGGGGCTCTGCGTTTTAATTTAATTTTAAATGAAGCTTCTGAAACATTTTAAAAACCTTATTTACTTTACATACAACAATAGTTTAGTTATATATTATAGACTTATAGAAAGAGACCTTCTAAAAATGTTAAAATGTATTACTGGCACATGAAACCTTAAATTAGAGTGAATAAATGAAGACTCGGCACACCACTTCCGAAAGGCTGCCGACCCCTGCTCTATATGATGGGAGCCAGGCATTTGGTTGCTGCTATTATTCAAGCTAGGGGGTGCTGCCTCACCCCTAGCGCCAGTGCCCCTGCCCTGCCCCAGTCACTATGATGGCCCTGAGCCTGGCCTGCCCTCCCCATCCCCATGGTGGACACTACACCATTCAAGCACCATTCTCTTGCTGGGTCCTGTTACCTGGTCCATTGTCTTAGGGCTGCTGCTCAAACTTGGCTGCAGTGGAGAATTGCAGCTGAGGGAAAATGCTCCCCTCTGGGCCAAAGAGAGAGAGATGCCCCACCCCACCCCGTGGGGGAGAGAGCCTGCCCCTCCCACCATACAGTGGCAACCCACCGCCAGCCAGACCATGCCACCTGCCAGGCCATGTATGGAAAAACACCCATGGAGCTGCTGCAACCTGCATTGTCACAGCTCCGAGCAGCATCGGTGCCAGCTGGACCTAGCGTCTGCCAGTTTGGCCTCTGCATCTTGGCTCATTCTACCATCACACTAGCCCCCTGCATGTGAATAGGGGGCTGCCAGAGAGACAAACTACCTGGGTGCCGATAATGCAGCTGTGGGGACAAGAAACTGCTTTCACCATTGGTAACTAGCTCTATAAACACCCTACTGGGTGCACCAACAATGCCACTGAAGTTCAGGAAGCTACATCAGGGATGTAATTGTCCCTAGCCACTGCAGCCAGAGGCCTAGACCATAGCTCCCATGCACATGTACACACACACGACTGTATCCTGGACAGTGGTGATCGTGGGAGCAGAATGGACAAACTGATGCTGTGGCAGAACAGGCCAGTGCAACCCAGGGCTGTATAAACAGAGGCAGGGCCGGCTCTGGCTTTTTTGCTGCCCAAGGCAAAAAAGCCGCCCCCCGCCCCCCTCCCCCCACAGCGCGGCAGGGGAGGGTGCCGAGCCCGGCTGCGGGCCACTCTCCCCGACCATCCAGAGGGCCGGGGGGAGGGCGGCGAGCCCGCCGCAGCTCTGCTGGCAGCTGGAGCCCCGGGAGGAGGACGGAGAGCCCGGCCGGGGCTCCGCTCTCCCCGCGGCCAGAGAACCCAGCTGGGGCTCCACTCTCCCCAGCGGACAGAGCGCCGGCGAGGGCGGCGAGCCCACTGCGGCTCCGCTCTCCCCGGCGGCCGGAGCCGGAGTGCCGCGCCGCCCCCCTCCAGGTGCCGCCCCAAGCACAAGCTTGGTGGGCTGGTGCCTGGAGCCAGGGGCCTGCCCTGAACAGAGACGTAGTGAGTAGGAGCAGGGAGGGGATTTTACTCTGTCTACGGCATTGGTGAGACCCATCCTGGAACAGTGCAGCCAGTTCTGGGGACCATATTTTTCAAAGGATGTTGAATGATTGCAGAGGATGCAAAAAAGAGCTGCAAAAATTACTTGCGGGCTGGAGAAAACACCTGCCTGTGGATTTAGAGCTCAGTCTGTGAGTGAGAAGTGAACTGGTTATGGGCTATAAACACCTTCCTGGGAGAAGATACTGGGACCTAAAGGGCTCTTTAACCTAACAGAGAAAAGCAGAACAAGAACCAATGGCTGGAAGCTGAAGGCAGACACATTAGAAATAAGGAACCAGAGGGTGATTGATGGACTGAGTGGTGCAAATCAGTAATCTCTTGATGTCTTCAAATTCAGACTGTACCCCTTTCTGGAAGAGGCTTTAGTCAAACACAAGTGATTGGGCCGAATACAGGAGTAATGGTGAAATTCTCCGGTTTGTGCTGTACATGAGGCCAGACTAGATCGGGGTGGGCAAACTTTTTGGTCGGAGGGGCATATCAAGGTATGGAAATTGTATGGCGGGCCATCAATGCTCATGAAATTGGGGGTAGGGGTGCGGGGGGGGGGCAGAAATGAGGAAGTCAGGGTGCGGGGGGGGGAGGGCTTTGGGGGGGGCTGGGGATGAGGGGTTTGGGGTGCAGGAAGGGGCTCCAGGCTGGGACTGAGGGGTTTGGAGGGTGGGAGGGGGATCAGGGCTGGGGCAGGGGGTTGTGGTACGGGGAAGGGGTGTGAGAGCTCCGGATGGGCATGCGGGCTCTGGGGTGTGGCTGAGGATGAGGGGTTGGGCATGCAGGAGGGTGCTCTGGGCTGGGATCGAGGGGTTCGGAGGGTGGGAGGGGGATCAGAGATGGGGCAGGCTGTTGGGACATGGGGGGATGAGGGGCTTGGGGTACAAGAGGGGGCTATGGGCTGGGACTGAGGGGTTCAGAGGGTGGGAGGGGGATCAGGGATGCAGGCTCTGGGTGGTGCTTACCACAAACAGCTCCCGGAAGCATGTCCCCCCCTCGGCTCTAAGGTGTGGCCAGGCGGCTGTGCGCGCTGCTCCGTTTGCAGGCGCCACCCCTGCAGCTCCCATTGGCCAGGAACCGCGGCCAGTGGGAGCTGTGGGGATAGCGCCTGCAGACAGGGCAGCGCGCACAGCTGCCTGGTCACGCCTCCGCGTGCTACGTAGGAGCCGGAGCGGAATCATGCCGGCTGCTTCCTGGGAGCCGCGCAGAGCAGGACAAACCCCCAACCCCGCTCCCCGGCGGGAGCTGAGGGCTGGATTAAATGGTCTGACAGGCCGTAGTTTGCCCGCCCCTGGACTAGATGGTGATGGTGTCGTCAGTGACTTAGAAAGGAGGAAGCAGGGAGGGGGTAGCCAACTCTGTTTTAGCCATTTTGAGCTAGACAGCCACGAAGTGATGGCAGAGGCAGGCTGGGATTTCAGTGTGGACAGGAGGGGACGGGGCTGGAGCAGAGAGGTAGATCTGTGAGTCAGCAGCTTAGAGATGGTAGTTGAATTTGTGTTCGAGGATGAGATTACCCAGAACTAAGGGGAAGAGGGAGAAGAGAAGGGGGCCAAGGGCAGAGCCCTGTGAACACCCACAGAAAGCAGGAGAGGTGGGGGTGAGGGGGATCTTCTGGAGGACACACTAAAGGAATGATTAGAGAGTTAGGAGGGGAACCAGGAGAGGACAAGATCTCAAGAAGAGGTTCATGGCCAATGGTGTCGAAGGCAGCTGCCAGTTGAAGGGTGATAAGGCTGGAGTACCGGTTCTGAGCTTTGGCTAAGAAGAGGTCATTAGAGACTGCGTGAGAGCGGTTTCAGTGGAGCATGTGGGGTGGAATGGGATTGCAGTGGGGCTAGGATGGAACGGGAGAGGAACTCTGCACAGTGAAACTTGGCCAGGGGCTGGCCTGTGTGCCAGGGCTATGCTTTCTGCCATCCCTTCAACGTTGTCCCGAATTTGGCCAAGTTATAAACTTTTGAAGAATCGCAGTTCGCACAGTAAACTTGCTCGAAGCTTTCCAGCTACATTCTGGGCAGATTCTGTCCATCCTGAGCATGTTCCAGCCTGGGGGTGCAGGGCTTTCCCCGGAATTGCAGGTCTGGGCTGCTGCAGGCTGGGTGCTGGAATTATGAGCAGGGGGCCTGTCTTTCTTGTGCTCGCCATGAGCCCCCCCCCCCCCACACACACACACCAGTCTGCCCAGGCACCACAGAAGAGGAAACTGCCTGATTCAAATGCAGAGGGGGCCAAGAGCTGGAGTGGTGGTGGGGTAGAGAGTAGTAGTACACTGGCCCGGCCCCAATGAGCTGGGGTGGTGGGGAGGAGGCTGAGGCTGGTAGGATGCAGATTGGGACTTGGACTGGCCTGGTGCCATAGGGTTATGACTCCTGCTTTTGATGCCACCATGCTGGGGCAAATGAAAATGTGCCTGGGAGTTGGGGGTTCTGACGGGGACTAGGATAGGAAGCTTGATACCTGGAGACTGGGCCTGGCTCGCTGAGAAGAATGGTAGGGGAATGATGACCCAAGGCTGGGAAAGAGACAGGCCTGGGACACCTTGGAGGGGATGAAGCAGAAGTCTGTGCCCACTGAAGTACTTGCCTCTTCCGAGCCCAGACGGGAAGCCAAGATCCCTGCACATTAATTTGTCTTCCCAAGACCCTGCTGAGGTGAGAGGGGGTATTACCCCTGTGTGCCACAGGGCAAGCTGAGGCACAGAGAGATGAAGGGCAAAAGTCTCCACTAATGTTGGGTGTCCCAGTGGAGACAGATAGTGGCTGGTTTTTACTTAGCATTATATGGCATTTGTGTGTGCAAAGCCCAGCTCCCATTGACTTCCGATGCAGTGGTGAGTGCTCCGCACTTCTGCAAATCAGACCCCAGGGGCTCAAGCCAGACACCCAGAGAACGAGGAACACACCATTAGTGACCACTAAGTCTGGATGACGTGACTTGCCCAGCAGCACACAGGAACTCGGTGGCAGAGGCAGGGATAGACTCCAGGGCAGCCTTTACCTGCCTGAATCATGAGCCCCACCTTCCTCTCCCTGCAGCCCCCTGCCTGCTGCACTGCTCCTGCCAACTGCCGCAGCAAGGGAGGCACTGCCCCAGCCATTGTGCTTTTGGGTGGCGCTGACCCAGTCCAGCTACCAGTCATGACAGGTCTGGGGATAGAACCCAGGAGTCCTGGCCCCGCCTGGCTCCCTTAAGCCACCCCGGCTCTAACCACTATATCCCACTCCCTGCCCAACGCTGGGGAAGAATCCAGCCCCCCCAACACCTCCCCTTTAACGCCCCCTCCCTTTAACGCTCTGCTCCTCCCCTTTAAGGTGCTGGCTTTCTGCTCGCCAGACACTAAGTCGCCGCAAGCCGCTTCCCCTTTACGGCAGTCAGTGTGGGGGATCACAGGGTACGGCCGCGGGTGCTGCTGGGTAGCGATGGGGCGGGGCGGGATGGGGTCGGCGGCTGCTGCAGGTCGGAGCTGAGACCGGAGGAGAGAGAGAGAAAAGGGGGCGGAGCCTGTCGCAGGTAGGGGCGGGGCAACGCGGGGGGAGGACTCAGGTGTGGGGAGGGGCGGGTCTGTCTAACAGGGCGCTGGGGTCAGCCCGTATTTGCCTGGCTGGGGGGACCTGGAAGGGCTGGACATGGGGGGGCTCTGGGTCCAGTGGGGACCTGGAAGGGCAGGACATGGGGGGCTCTGGGTCCAGCGGGGACCAGGGGTGTGTATACACTGGGGACCTGGAAGGGCTGGCAGGGGGGCACATCTGGAATGGCCCTGGCGGGGGGGCGGGGAGTATTGCGGAGTTTGTTCATCTAGCGTGGTGGAGAGGTGGTGCCTGGTGTGGGGAGGGGACTATGACATTTAGGGTTGGGAAAAGGGGACTCCACATCTGGAATGACTTCGTCAGTATGGGGAGGACGGTACTGGGGGATTTCTTCCAGATCTGGAATGACCCAGTGAGGTACGGAGAGTGTTGCTCTCACATCTGGAGTGGCTCCGGCTATGGGGTATGTGTTGAGGGGAGAAGTGTCTGGAAGGGCAGTGGGGATGGGGGGATTACACCATCTCTGGCTTCTCCTCACCTGGAAGGGACCCAGAGGTATGAGAGTGTAGTGGGGGAGGGTTACTGCACATCTGGAATGGCCCTGAGTGGTATGGGATGGGTGTTGGGATTACTGCACATCTGGAATGGGCTCAGGTGGCATGGGGGCACTGGGGTGGGTTCCACCACATCTGGAATGGCCCCGGGCGAGGCGGGGGGCGGTTACTGGACGGGGGGGAGGGTTGGGCCAGAGGCCCCCCGTGGCTGCCCGGCCAGTGCCGAGGCCGCCGCTCCGTTCGCTCTGGCTGCAGGGGAGGCGGAGCGAGCGGCGGGGCAGCGGCGCGGAGGGCGCATTGCGGACTGAGCGCGCCGGGCTGGGCAGCCGGGGGCAGGTGAAGGACGCGGGCGGGGCTGGGGCTGGGGCCGGGGGGAGGCGGAATTGCACGGGGCGCTGAGGTATAAGGCGGGCGGGAGGGAGGGGCAGCCTTGGGTCCGGGGGGGGGGCTGCGAGGTCCTCCAGGGTGGGGCCGGGCGGGGGGGAGTCTCAGAATGACTCCGGGGTGTGTGCAGGGGGGAGCTTGTCCCGCCCGAGAGCTCCAGAGTGCGCTGGGCGTGGGTGCGGTGATGGAGACTATGCATGGGGGGAGGGCGGGATGTGCTGGGGCAGTTTCAGGGTGCGTTGGGGGTCGGGGGAGATGAGGGAGCAGTGGGGGCAGTTTCAAGGTGCAGTGGGGGGTCGGGACAGATGACGGGTGCAGAGGGGAGCAGTGGGGGCAGTTTCAAGGTGCAGTGGGGGGTTGGGGAGATGAGGGAGCAGTGGGGGCAGTTTCAAGGTGCAGTGGGGGGTCGGGAGAGATGAGGGGTGCAGAGGGGAGCAGTGGGGGCAGTTTCAAGGTGCAGTGGGGGGTTGGGGAGATGCGGGGTGCGCTGGGGAAGGGTGCTGGAACAACTTGTACAGTGGGGGTGCTGAGAGCCATTGAACCGAACTATAACCCTGTGTATGATAGAAAAAACTTCAAGCCTGGGGGTGCAGTAGCACCCCCCCGCCCTAGTTCTAGCACCTATAGTGCTGGGACAGTTTCCAGGTGCAGTGGGGAGTCGGGAGGGGAGAGGCGGGGTGCAGTGGTGGGGGCAGTGGTCGGGGGGGGGAGGCGGGGGGCAGTGGTGGGGGCAGTGGTGGGGGGGAGAGGCGGGGTGCACTGGGGCAGTTTCAAGGTGCAGCAGGGGGGGAAGGTGGTGGCGAGGCAGAGAACGATCTCTGTCTCTTCCGCCCCGGGGGGGGGGGTGATTGGGGGTCCCATTCGGCCCCAGAGCTGTGCAGGGAGCCGCTGGCTGAGCAGCTCGTGTGGCCTGCACCGCATTGCGTCGCTATCGTCTGGGCTGCCGGCCCCCTGCTGGGGGAGGCTGGAACTGCAACCGCGGGAACCAGGGGTCATTCCAGAGAGATGAGGGAGCCCATGTACCCTCTCCCATGCGTCCCCAGATTCCCCCTTGTACCCCTTCCCCCAGGCGTCTCCCCCAGACACTCCCCTCCCCAGCCGAAGGAGGCCAGAAATTAAAGGGACACGGTGGGCATCAAGGAGTGGCATCTAGTGGTTAGATTTGGGGGTACAGGGGATCAGGGTGGGAGTCAGGACTTGGGTTCTAGTCCAGCTTTAGGAGGGGAGTGAGGTCTAGTGGTTAGAGCAGGGGGCTGGGAGCCAGGACTCCTGGGTTTGATTTCCAGGTGTGTGTGTGTGGGGGGGGGGGGAGGAGAGTGGGGTCTAGTGGTTAGAGCGGGCAGGCTGGGAGCCAGGACTCCTGGGTTCTGTTCTGAGGCGTGGCTGTGCTGAGGCCCTGAATGTGTGTTGCGAGGGGGTGGAGTGTAGTTGTGCCAGGTCCCTGTCTCATAGCCCACCCCCCGCAGGAGCCTGGCCATGGCGACCATGGTGTACCCGCGAGAGGAGAAGTTGAGCCAGGATGAGATTGTGCTGGGCACCAAGGCAGTGATCCAAGGCCTGGAGACGCTGCGCAGCGAGCACCACTCCATCCTGGCCAGCCTGCTGGACCCCAGGAACTGCCTGGACAAGCAGCATGAGGCCAGCGCTGTGCAGGAGAAGTCCAGCCTGCTGCGCAAGTCCCTGGATGCCATCGAGCTGGGGCTGGGGGAGGCCCAGGTGAGGCCTGCACAGGGATGTGAATTGGTTATAATTGTTGTTGGGGGGAGCGGGGGGGAGAACCAGGATTCCTGGTTCTATACCAGCAGCTCTGGGACCTAGTGGGTTAGGGCGGGGGCTGGGGCTTTGAACCAGGACTCCTGGGTTCTAGTCCCAGGTCTGTTGCTGGCAGCATGATCCTGGAGGCAAGTCCAGTTTCTGTCTGAAAAGGGACAGCGGCCCCACCCGGGGGGGCAGATGTGGCCTGTGGGTAGTGTCAGGGCTCTTGTGGAGTTGTGGGGGGAGGGGGGCAGTGGGGCCTGTGGGGTGGAGGAGGGCAAGGAGTTCCTGTGGGGGAGAGAGAGGCTGGTGGTAGGGCAAGGGGGGTGGGGAGGGTGAGGGGGATGGAGGCTGGGGAACGCAGGGAGGCAGTGTCAGGTGGGGGAACAGTGGGTACCTGTCAGGGGGTGGGGAGGTCACGGGGCAGGAGGGCGTTGAAAGGGATGTAGTTATGGGGGGCAGTGGGTGCCAGGGGGCAGGGGGAGGGCTGTAGTTGCAGGGCAGGGGTGTTGGGGGATAAGGGGAGGGCTGTGGTTGCCTAGGGGGCTTGTCCCATCTCGCATCCCCCCAGGTGATCATTGCTCTGTCGAGCCACCTGAGTGCGGTGGAGTCGGAGAAGCAGAAGCTGCGGGCCCAGGTGCGGCGCCTGGTGCAGGAGAACCAGGTGGCTGCGGGACGAGCTGGCGGGGCACCCAGCAGAAGCTGCAGCGCAGCGAGCAGGCCGTGGCGCAGCTGGAGGAGGAGAAGAAGCACCTGGAGTTCATGAACCAGATCAAGAAGTTTGATGACGGACATCTCCCCCTCGGTGCGTCCCCCAGAGCCAGGACTCCTGGGTTCTCTCCCAGCTCTGGGATGGGAGTGGAGTCTAGTGGGTTAGAGCATGGTGGGCAGGGAACCAGGACTCCTGGGTTCTCTCTGCGGTTCTGGGAGGCAGCGAGGTCTAGTGGTTAGAACAGCAGCGTGGGGCTGGGCTCCCACCTGCTCCCCAGGCTTGCGTGGGAAAGCTCCAGCCCTCATTGCCTTCTCCCTGCCCAGGAGGAGAAGAATGGAGAGGCAGCCAAGGACTCGCTAGATGACCTGTTCCCCAGCGATGATGACCAGGGCCAAGGTGAGCTGCCCGGCTGCCAAGGTGAGTGCTGCAGGGCAGGGGCCAGCTCTCTGCCTGTGGGCCCTCACGGCCTCTCTCTCCCGCAGGGCCGACGCCCGGCAGCGGGGAGGCCGCGGCCCAGCACGGGGGCTATGAGATCCCAGCACGGCTGCGCACACTGCACAACCTGGTGATCCAGTACGCCTCACAGGGGCGCTACGAGGTGGCCGTGCCGCTCTGCAAGCAGGCACTGGAGGACCTGGAGAAGACCTCGGGCCACGACCACCCCGATGTGGCCACCATGCTCAACATCCTGGCATTGGTGTACAGGTGGGGAATTGAAAATGGGGCCTTTCATCTCTCTGGGGCACCAGCTCTGATCTGGTGCCAGCGGGCAGGACCGGCTGGGTCTGGAGAATGGAACATGGGGCCTTTCCCTTCTAGGGAGTGCCGGCTCTGATCTGGCACCAGGGGGTAGGGACTGGCTGGCTTAGGGGGGCAGGGAATAGGACATGAGGTCTTTCCCCCCTGGAGGCACCAGTCCTGATCTGGCACCAGTGAGAAAGTCAGCCAGTTCCTGGCAGTACCCACCCCCTTGGCCATAAATGGCCATCTGGGTGTTAGCCTCAGCGGGGATCCAAGGGCTCGGTGGGCCTTGGAAATGGGAGTCCCTGCTAGGTTTGGACAGCAAGAGCCTCCCCCATCCCAGGGCTGTGCTCAGGGCCCCTACCCTCAGGGCTTGTAGCACATGGGTCTGACTGGGGACCCTCTGCCCGCACCACAGGGACCAGAACAAGTACAAGGAGGCTGCTCATCTTCTCAACGACGCGCTGGCCATCCGAGAAAAACCCTGGGCAAGGACCACCCTGCTGTGAGTGTGCCATGGCTGGGGGCTGGGAGTCACGACGCCTGGGTTCTATCCCCAGCTCACAGAGGGAGTCAGGCCTAGTGGCTTAAAACAGGGAGCTGGGACTCCTCCGGGTTTCTGTCGCCAGCCCTGGGAGGGGAGTGGGGTGTAATGGTTAGAGCGGCGCCTGGGAGCCAGGACTCCTGGGTTCTGTCCCTGGCTGGGATGGGGGGAGTGGGGTGTAGTGGTTAGAGCAGGGGGGGCTGGGAGCCAGGACTCCTGGGTTCTGTCCCTGGCTGAGGGAGTGGAGTCTGGTGGCTAGAGCAGGGGGGATGGGTGTTGTAGGTGGGTGGCTCAAGTCTGCGCTGCACTGTTACCCAGACTCATCCCAGGGGCTAGGGGGCTGAAAGTGCCATGAACTCCCCCTGGGCAGAGCGGGGACCCACTGGGGGGGCTGGCGGGAACTGTGGCCAGGGGCTGCCGTGCTGCGTGGACGATGACACCCCTCTGCCCCCGCAGGTGGCTGCCACCCTGAACAACCTGGCTGTGCTGTACGGCAAGAGGGGCAAGTACAAGGAGGCCGAGCCGCTGTGCAAGAGAGCGCTGGAGATCCGCGAGAAGGTGGGGGGCAGTGCTGGGGCATGGCTGTGAGGGGTGGGCTGCAGATCAGTGAGCGGGGATGGATGGAGGCTGGGGGGGTTGGCAAGTGGGCGTGGCCATTGGGTGGGTCTGTGAGAGGGGATACAGCTGAGGGTGGGATCAGTGAGGGGGTGCAGCCATGGGGCTGGAAGGTGGTACAGGCAGGGCAGCAGGCTGGGGAACCCAGGAGCAGGTGCAGCTGGGGGTTGGCAGTGTGGTGCAGCGTGATCTGGGCAGGACAGGGGATGCCGTGTGAGTGGGGGGCAGAGCTGGGTGAGTCCCCAGGGTGCTTTTTGATCCCCTATCCCAGATCCACAGGATCTGGGCTGCACCCCCAGCTCTTGAACAGTCTCTTAGAGAAACCCCTTAGCATGCCAGAGCCCAGGGGCCTCACTCTTCCTCCAGGGCAGGCCACGCGGCCTCCCTGCCTGCCTGCCTGCTGAGACTGGCCCTCAGCCCCCCTGTTCCTGGTGGAGACTTGTCCACTCTGCAGGGGTTAATGCACTGACATCAAATCGCCGGCTTCATGGTCACCGGGACCACAGCGTGGGAAGCCCCCAGGTTAGCACAGGCAAAGGAAGGTAATGCCTGACGGTCAGCCCAGAGCCCAGACAGGCTCTGTCACTCTCTGACAGTCAGTCCCCAGGGGAGAGCGCCCAGGCCCCATCCATCAGCCAGCCTGTCTCCTCCCAGCCCTCTGGTCTCCAGCTGGGGTCTCTGCTCCGCTTCCCGGCTGAGAGGCAGGGGGCCCCTCCTCCCTCGGGGCGCTAGTTGCTGGGGGTCAGTGTCCTGGCGATTGGGTTTGCCATTGTCTTGTCGGGTTTTCCTCTGGTCAGTCTTGCATGGCCCTTTTATTGACCCATTCACTCCACTCGGACAGCTAGGTGATGTACACCCACCGCTGTGTCTCTTAGCCTGCCCTGAGAACCAGCTTCATCCCTTCCCCCCCACCCCGGGTAGCCAGAGAAAGAGCAGGGGAAACTGAGGCACACATAGGCTTTGTCAAATCTATTGCCAAAACTTCCCACTTCGTCATCGTCCCCCTGCCCCCAGGTGCTGGGTCGGTTCCACCCCGACGTGGCAAAGCAGCTGAACAACCTGGCGCTGCTGTGCCAGAACCAGGGCAAGGCGGAGGAGGTGCAGTACTACTATGGGCGGGCGCTGGAGATCTACGAGAGCCGCCTGGGGCCCGATGACCCCAACGTTGCCAAGACCAAGAACAACCTGGTGAGAGCTGGTGCCGAGTGCAGGCAGGCAGACAGCCCCCGCACACGCACGCCGGGTGGGGGAGAGGATCCCGGACTCCTGGGTTCTAGCCCCTCCGTTGACACTGTGGGATTGTGTGCAGGACCCATCCCTTCGCGGTGCCTATGTTTCCCCCTGCTGATGGCGAGGGCAGCATCTGCCCTTCCCCACGGCTGAACGTGGGCTCTGGGCTTCTCAAGGGAACGGGGCACATGAGGGCAAAGGCCCCGTGGGGAGGCAGAGAATGCTGCCCCCACCTCGGAGACTGCCTGGCCCAGCCTCTCCCCCTTGTGGCCAGATTGGGCAGTGCAGGCCAGAGCTGGGTAGCAGAGAGGAACCACCAGGTGTCTGTGCCCAGCAGCCTGGACAGAGACAGCCCTCCGTGCCTGGCCCTGCCCCTGCTTGGCCCTTCCTGCCCTCAGGATCCGCGAGTAGACACCCATGCTCACCATGCTGACCCTGGCTCTGCCCCACAGGCATCCTGCTACCTGAAACAGGGCAAGTACAAAGAGGCCGAGGCGCTGTACAAGGAGATCCTGACTCAGGCGCACGAGAAGGAGTTTGGCTCAGTCAATGGTGAGTCTGGGATGGGGGCACTCTCCTCTCTGTCAGGGCTGGCCCCAATGCCCCAGTATGGCACTAGGGGGCGCTGTGCTGCAGGGAGTGGGATGGGGCTCTCCCTTTGCAGTCCCACTCCAGAGGCAGCTGTGTCCCAGTGCGGGGCAGGAGCCGTTGGAGTGCTACTGTAACCCGCCCCTCCCTGTCTGTCCCTGCAGGAGAGAACAAGCCGATCTGGATGCATGCAGAGGAACGCGAGGAGAGCAAGGTACCTGGGCGTGGGAGTGCAGGGCTGTTGGGAGCACTGGGGTCTCAGTGGGATGCTGGGGGGACCTGCCCCTGGTTGCTCCCCCTGCACAGTGACTGGGAGTATCCTGTGTGTCTATGCCCCCCACAGGACAGGCGCAAGGACAGTGTCCCCTACAGGGAGTATGGCAGCTGGTACAAGGCCTGCAAGGTGGACAGGTGAGTTCGGCTTCTGGGGGGCAACATCCAGAGCCCCATTGGAGGGTGGCAGTGCTCTCCTACACCCCGCCCATCATTCAGGCTCCACCCCCTCACAGCAACTGTCTGGGAATCAGAGGAAGGGGGACTGGGAGCCAGGACTCCTGGGTTGTATCCCTGCTCTGGGGGTCAGGGGGAGTCTAGTGGGTTGGAACAGGTGGGGTGGGAGCCAGGACTCCTGGCTGCTATCCCCAGCTCTCTCCCTGTTTTATGTTGGTTGAACCTCTCCCCCTCTACCTCAGTTTCCCCTGTGCACACACTGTGCTGAACAGGCTGTTACTTATCGCTCCCTCTGGGTCCCCTCTCCTGCCCACAGCCCCACAGTGAACACGACCCTGAAGAGCCTGGGGGCTCTGTACCGGCGCCAGGGCAAGCTGGAGGCCGCTGAGACGCTGGAGGAGTGTGCCATGAAAACCCGCAAGCAGGTACCACCAGGCCCAGGGGGAGAGGGGGCTGAACTGGTTTCCTCCAATTCCCTTCCCCACCCCACTTGGTCTAGTGGGTTAGCGCAGGGGGCTGGGAGCCAGGACCCCTAGGTTCTATCTCAGCTCTGCGAAGGGAGGGGTGTATAGTGGGTTAGAGCAGGGGGCTGGGAGCCAGGACCCCTGGATTCTGTCTGTGTTGTGGTGTTCTGATCTCTGTCTCCCCCCGGTGGAATGATTTTAATTATTATTGAAATCAGGAAGCAGGAAACTCCCCTCCCAGAGCTATGGATGGAACCCAGGAGTCCTAGCTCCCTGTCCCCTCCCAACCTTCACACAGGTTGCCAGGATGTCAAATGTCATTTTAAGTGAGTTTATTTTTAAAAAAGAAGAGTGTCTTGCATTTCCCTGAGAACAATTGGATGCCGGTGGTCTCCCCACAGGGTGTGCACGCCATCAGCCAGACCAGGGTGGTGGAGCTGCTGAAGGACGGGGGCCGGTCGGAGCGCCGACCCAGCCGGGAGAGCCTGCCCAACAGTGCTGCCAAGGCTGAGAACGGGCCCGAGCCCGAGGACGGGATAGGCACGGAATGGGCTGGGGTGAGAGACACTGCTGCAGGGGGCAGGGCCAGAATGCCAGGGGCCTCTTAGCATGGTATCTCCACCAAGCATCTCCCCCCCCCCCCCCCCCCGCAGTCAGCCCCCGCTGGGTATCCCCCCCAGGTCGGCCCCAGGGGCCCACCCCACCTCCTCTCACCCCAAGCAGAGCCATGGGGTGGAAATCACGGGTGTGTGGGATATGGGGGGATCACATGGGGATTACCCCCCCCCCCCAAACTCCATCTCCCACCCCAGGCCTGCTCCGGAGCCCTGCTCCAGATGGGGTGTATTTGCAGGGAAGTGTCAGGCGGGGTCTGTCAGGGTGTCCCCGTGTGACTCGTCCTGCCCCCCAGGATGGCTCTGGAGGCCTGCGCCGGAGTGGCTCCTTTGGGAAGCTGCGGGACGCCCTGCGCCGGAGCAGCGAGATGCTGGTGAAGAAGCTGCAGGGGAGCAGCCCCCAGGAGCCCAGGAACCTGGGGTGAGTTCAGCCCCCATATTCTGCTGTCCAGCTCTGTCTGTCTGTCTCTTGGGCATCCCCTTTCCTCCAGCCCTTCCTATTGGACTTATCCCTCACCAGCCTCTGCCCATGTGTGCCTTGAGGAGTGAGGGCAGGACTCCTGGGTTCTATCTCTGCGAGGAGAGGTGGGGGAACGAGAGCCCGGACTCCTGGGTTCTCTCCCTGACTCTGCTGGGACTCTGTTCTCTTCCCCTTCAGGATGAAACGGGCCAGTTCCCTGAACTTCCTCAACAAGAGCGTGGAGGAGTCGAGCCCGGTGAGAAGTGGGCAGGGGCAGAATGGGGGCATGCAGCGTGGGCCCCTCCCCTCTAGCTCGCCACCCACCTCATGCCCCCGCCTGCTGCCCCTGGCCCGACTCCTGCCCCCAGACACTGCTGCAGCCCTGTCCCCCGGGGGCGGATGCTGGTCACTACTGGGGGGAGGGAACCTTGTTATGCCCTTGAGCTGGGCCCCCCAGGTGCTGTGGGGATGCTGGATTGGGCCTATGCCAGACCCCCTGCACAGGGAGGGGAAGGGGCCACACACCTGCAGGGGTGTGTTTGTGTGGGCATCTGCCCATGGTGGGAGCTCCCTGCTCTGCCTGCCGAGCTTGTGTCAGCACTGACTGTCCCAGCCCGCTGCTCACGAACCCCCCCACCCCAGGGCCATGCCTAGCTTACAGCCCCACATGCCCTCTGGGCCAGGGGGTCCCACAGGTGCTCGGGTGGGGGATGGGGAACTCTTCTGAATGTTCCCCTATATGTATGTGGAGGGGGAGAGGCGGGGTCACAGGAGTCCCCATCTCCTGCCTCAGGCCTTGACCCCCTCCCCTGCCCAGCTTCATCCCTCTCTAAGGGAGTGAGCCCTGTCTAACCCCGCCCCCCCCCGACCTTCTCTGTCCCCTGCAGCCAACCAGCAACAGCCTCTCAGAGAGCCGGGGCCTGAGCGCCAGCACTGTGGACCTGTCCAGACGCAGTTCCTTGCTGGGGTGACCCTGGATCCCTACAGACACCCCCACAGATACCCCCACAACTCCCGTGGGCCACAGTAGAGGAGACCACACCTGCTGTTACACCTCCATTGGCTGGCTCCCCTCTCCACCCAGTGTGTAGTGACGGGGGAGGGCCGTATCCCCAGATAGAGACTAGGGCCTCCCCACCCTCCGTGTGGCATGGCCTGGCCCCTCCTGCTCTGGGATCTCAGGCCATTCGCTCACATGCTGCTGTAGGGACAATTCCCTATTGGGAGTGGGGGGTGCCCCTTCATCCCCCAGCTCCACCCCCTTAGCTGCCCTGAGCTGCTGTCACCCCTTGGGCTAGGGATGTGATGCTGGGCTGGGGAGACTCATCTGTGGGGCTGGGTGGTGCTGGTGGGGAGGTGTGGGGGGGGCGTTCAGGAGGAAACCTCTGGAACTCTGCTGCTGGGTTGGAGAAGGGGAGCAGGAGGTGAGTTACAGCTGCCCCCCTCACTACTGGGTCGTTTTTCCTTTGTATTTATGTTTTGTTCTCAGGGAGTCCCCTCTGGCGGGGAGCCCCCCCTTTGCTCCATGCTGCCCCTAGACCGGCTGGGAAATCCCTCCCCCTTTGTCCGTTCAGATGCAGAAGCTGCTGCTGCTCGGTATCTAGCTCCTGTGAGCTGTCTTCCCCCACCTTCTCTGCACCCTCCACCTACCCAGAATCCTCCCTGCCCCATAGCAGGGGGCAAGCTCTCCTTGCTGAAGGAGGCTGGCGCATGTGTTGTCACTACTGTCCCCCCTGGTTTGCATGGTCCTGGTGCAAGCTGGTGACCCCGCCCCACTCCCCCCTGGCTCTTCAACACTAACTCCGCTGCTGGTGGGGGGTGTCTCATTTCCTTCTAGATAGAGCCTGAGCCTTACACTGGAAAACACTAGCCCCTCTGAGGCCTGGGGGGACGGGAATGGTGATGTCGGTGTCACACAATTCATTTCCCTCCCCAGCCTGTCACATCTCTATACTCTGCCATTGAACACAGGCATAGTCCCCAACCGCTGCTGTGCCTCAGAGCGGGCAGGGGGCACTGTTACTGCCCTCTGAGGGGAGTCGGGGGGGAGGGGGGAGAGGCTGCTATGGAAAATCTCCCCCTAACCTGCGAGGGGCCTAACTCGGGTCCCTCCTCATCCTCCCCTCCCTAGGGTCCCCTGAGCCTTCACTGCTTCACCCACCTGCCTGTTCCCCTCTTGGGGAACCCATTGGGGGGTGGGGCACCTGCTGAGTTTGCTCTGGATTTATCAGTGTTGCTGTAGAAATAAAAGGTACTTCAAAATCTCTGTGTGGGGCTCTGCCTTCTTGGGGCCTTCCCCTCCAGGGGGTGCTGGCTCTGATCTGACCCTAGGGTGGGAGGATGGGCTGGCTCCAGTGTGGGGAATGGGACATGGGGCTGTTCCCCACTAGGGGATGCTATCTCTGTTCCAGCACCAAGAAGTTACATTATTGGGGAATCCAGATCTGTGGAATTGGCCTCTGCCCCCTTGAGACAAGTCTGGCAGCCCCCCCATGGGGCCCAGGTTAGTGGTTTAAGGCCCTGGATATCCTCAGCTGTAGTTTCAGTTCTGAGCTCCTCTGCTGGAAGCAGGTCACTGCCTCCTGGCCCAGGCTCGGCCACCATGGGCCAGGCCCCACAGTATGAGTTCAGCTAAGGCCCTCGTGAGGTTTGAGAACTAGCACGTGTGGGACCTTGCTTTGCCCCTGGCAGGGGAGTCGTTTCCCAGCATCTCTCCACCACCAGTGCAGAAAGGAAGGCTGTGATTGGCCCATCATCCCAGGGCTCTGGGAGCTGGGGCTTAAAGAAAAGCACCTCCTAGTGTGCCCCTGCCAGCAATTTGAATACATTTACATAAATTTGCATATGGACAACACCTGTCCCTACCCCAAACATAGGCATTTCCTTGTATTCATTCCACGGGTGCCCAGTCCCCATTTATCCCACAGTCTGTCACCCCAGTCCATGCTATTGGGATGCTGCCTTTCCCTGGCTGCCTAGAGAAAGGAAGCCAATGAGAGCTGCTGGATATGCTGATGGACTGGAGCAGCCAGACTCTTCCCCAGCAGTGATGGCTCGTCCCCCACCTCTAATCCAACTTGTGTGCTCTTACCTTTTTAATGGTGCTGGAAGCCCCTCCATGCTGCCCCTCCTCAAGGCCTGGCTGACCTGCTCCCCAATCTCATAGAGGAGTCAGGCTTTTGGGGGGAAGGGAGGTGCCCTTGCCCAAGCAGGCCCCAGGGGGAATTTCCCCATCACTTGGCTATGGGAGTTCCCTAGCAATGGGACCCCAGGAGGGTAGCCCTACTATGAGCTGTATTGAGGCCTATGCTGGAATTGCATGCTATCACTTTAAAGGCTGAGTAAGGGTTCCTGGTTCTGCTTGCAGGTTAAGGGGCTCTATAGTAAAGCCTGCATGCGTTTGAGCAGAGTTGGTTTGCGGCTAGTCAGCCTACTGCAACGTGAGGTGAATTGAATCATTCTGTTTTTTTTAAGGAGCAGCCTGCTTTGTCTCTCTCTGTTGTTGGGTTTGTGTGTGTTTTCATTCTGATTTCTCAGAAATAAAGTAGCCTTATGTTTCAATCTTCCCGCAGGAATATTTTGTGTTTTCTTCACCTTCTCTATCTGTATGTCATGAGATATAACAGGCGCCATCCCGGGACTCTGCTATTCCCTGCTATGCTCTTTACAGTGCCCCCTGTAAAGGCCAGGGCTGGAGTAGTCAGAAGTTCCCCCAGTCAGAGCTCCTGCTTCACACCCTACAGCACCCCCTGGTGGCAGGAGAGGCTGGGAGCTCCTCAGCCAGCTCTCCTCTCCACAGTGTTTCCTGCAGGAGTATCCCAGACTGGAGTAGCCCAGAGCTCCCACCTGCTGCCATTGCTTCTCACCGCGAGAGTCAGCCCCTGGAATAGCCAGGAAGGAGCTCCCTGTACAGCTAGTGCTCCTTTGCTTCTCCTGACACTGCCCCCTGCTGGGAGAGGCCATGAATGGAGTAATTGTGAGCTGTTCCTGTCCTGCTCCCAACAGCGTCTAGACAGACAGGAAGTTGAGGGTCCACCCACTCTGTGATTGTTCTGAATCTCTTTCTTCTATACCACTGCTCTGGAGGTCCCCTCTGGTGGGACAACAATAGGGGACAGGGGTACTTATGGCACAGTGTGGCGCTATTGAGCATCTAAAACTGTCCACATGGGGGCTGAGTGAGGTCCCCTAGGATTATAGATGAACAGACACTAAACCAGAAGGGCCATCATTAGAAGAAACATCCTCTATCTATCACCCAAGCCAGACTGCCCCCAGCCATTTCTACAACCAGCCCCATAACTAAGTACTAGGCCCAGGTCCTGCTCTGTAGCACTGTGCTGCGAATAACCCTTAGAGAGGGCAGGGGCCTGTTGGAAAGAGAGATTGGGAGCATCGGTTTCCCCTGCCTGTGATGCAAGAACAAGGGTGTGTTTCACTTAAATTAACTAGGGGCAAATGCAACACAGGTCAAAGGCCAGGACGGGCTCTAGGCACCAGAAAAGCAGCACGTGCTTGGGGCGGCACATTTCCAGGGGCGGCATTCCAGCCATCCTTTTTTTTCCTGGGCAGTTGTGCTCTTGGAGCTGCGCCACTTAGATGAGACGAGGGCACCGCCCCCCTGGCCACAGTGGGAAGGGGAAGCCCCAGCCCCGAGATGCTGAGCTGCCAGGGCCCAGCCGCTACCTGGGGAGGAGAGGGTGAGTCCTGCTGCCGGGGAGCCGGGGCTGCGCCGCCTCATTTGCGCACTGGCTGCTGCGCTGCCTTGTGCCACCCCTTATATCGGGGCTTCTCTGTGCGGCTGGGCGGGGGAGGGGGTAAAGCAGGCGCTGAGGGAAGGTGACATCACTCCCTCCGCTTCCAGCGCCGCCTGCGAGCCCCAGCCCCACCTGAGCTTGGGGCGGCAAAAAACCTAGAGCTGGCCCTGCCAAAGCAATAGTGACCCACACAACCAGTCGTGTGTGAGTCACAACCTCACTACTACCCTGCCATAGGGCTAGATCTAGGGCTACCATACGTCCGGATTTCCCCGGACATGTCCGGCTTTTCGCTCTTTAAATAGCCGTCCGGGGGGGATTTCTAAAAATCTAAAAATGTCCGGGATTTCCCCCCGGTCGGCTATTTATCGATCGAAAAGCGGCTGACAGGGCGGCCAAGCGCCGCTCGCATTGGGGCCTCGACAGCCAAAGCCCCTTCCCGGCTCCCCCCATCCCCTGCAGCCTTAGCACGCCGCCTGGCAGCGCTGGGGGGCGGGGCTGTGCGCCTGTGAGGGAACGCGGCGGCGGGGCTGGCAGCAGCGTCCAGAGCCCCTCCCCCGCTTCTCTCCTCCTCCACAGCCTCAGCACGCCGCTCGGCAGCGCTCGGGCGGGGCGCTCCTTGGGACGCGGAGCCAGACACCTGCTCTAAGCCGAGTGGCACGGTAAGGGGGCCGGGGAGTTGGAGAAGGGGGGGCAATCAGGGGACAGGGAGTGGGGGGGGGGTTGGATGGGTCGGGAGTTCGGGGGGGCTGTCAGGGGGGCAGGGGTGTGGAGAGGGGTTGGGACAGTCAGGGACAGGGAGCAGGGCGTTTAGATGGGTCGGGGGTTCTGGGGGGGCTGTCAGGGGGGCAGGGGTCTGGAGAGGGGTCGAGGCAGGCAGGGAGCAGAGGGGGTTGGATGGGTCGGGAGTTCTGAGGGTCCTGTCAGGGGGTGAGGAGCGGTTGGATAGGGCATGGGAGTCCTGGGGGTCTGTCTGGGAGCGGGGGGGTGAATATGGGGTGGGGGTGTGGATAAGGGTTGGGACAGTCAGGGGACAGGTAGGGTCTTAGGGGGCAGTTAGGGTGGGGGGTTCTCAAGAGGGGGCAGTCAGGGGGGCTTAGATAGGGAGTGAGGTCCTAGGGGGCAGTCAGTGGCAGGGGTCCCAGGAGGGGGCAGTGAGGAGACAAGGAGCACAGGGGGGTTGGGAGTTCTGAGGGGGGCAGTCAGGGGGTGGGAAGTGGGAGGGAGTGGATGGGGGCGGGGCTAGAACAGGGCTCCCCCCCCCCAGTGTCCTCTTTTTTGATTGTGGAAATATGGTAACCCTACTAGAACCTAGGGGTCCTGACTCTCAGACCCTGGTTCTAACCATTAGACTCTTTCCCCTCCTAGAGCTAGGACTAGAAGAACCCAAGAGTTCTGGCTCCCGCCCCCTCCTTGTGCTCTGGGGTCTCAGGGGTTCTGAAGTTAGCTTGATCTGGTAAATAAACTACATCCCCCAGGGGTCTTTGCGGCTATGTGAAGGAGACACTGAACACGTGGCTGACAAAGAGTCCGGCAAGTAAACTACATATCCCGTGAGGGATAGCGTGTGTGGCGCCTGCGCACGGGACAAGCAGTGTCTGCACGTAGAGCGTGTGAAGCCTGGGCACGAGGAACTACGCATCCCATGAAGTCATGCGCTCTCCGCACATGCGCACTTCCCGCAGGTCGGACGGCCGCAGGGGAAGGGGCGTGGCCAAACGTGAGCGGGAGACTACATATCCCATGGTGCCGGAGGCAGGACTCCGAACCTGCGTACAAGTGGAGCCGCCCCTGGGGTGGGGGGAGGACCAAGGGGGAGCTGCAGGCCGCCGCCATCTTGTGAGTGAGGAGGAGCCGAAATCACCGCGGGGGCGCCGCCATGAACCCCGAGTAGTGAGTGCGCGGGGAGGGGCGGGACCGGGACCCCCGTGCCTCAGGCGGACCGAAGCCAGTCGGGGCCGCCCCCTCACCCCGGCTAGGCCCGCATCCCAGAGCGCTCCCCACAGCCCCCGCTGGGCCCTGAGCCGCCCTCGCCGGGGCCTTACAGCCCCGTGGCCCCGCCCCTGCTGCCTTTCCGGGACCGCGGGGCGTCTCCTGCCGCCGCCCCCTGGTGTCCCCCGGCCAGGGTCCGGGACCCCCCGCTTCCCCTCCCCCGGCCGGCCCCTGGAGCTGCCCCGCCTCGCGTGCCGGTCAGTTCCCCTCGCCAGCGTCCCTGGGCCCCCCCGATCCCGCCCTTCGCGTCGGCCCCTCCCTGGGGCGGCTGAGGGGTCTCGGGGGCAAGACTCTGCTCCCGGGGATAGCAGCCCTGGGCCTGTGGGCTGAGTCCCTCTGCCCCCGCCCCGTCACTGGGTGTCTGATCCTTGCGCCTGGTGTGATGGGGGGTCAGTTCCTCTGTACAGCGGGATCTGAGGCAGCGGGGGGGTGGGGGTGGTTTGTACCAGTCTAGCTGTTCTGGAACGGTGCCCAGTGTGGGCGAGGTTATTCCAGGCTAAAGCTCCCCACTCCTCCTTGCTGCCCAGGGGTCGCTGTATGGGTGTAAAGCACCTGTATAGCAGTGGAACTCCATCCACACTAGGGCCTTGCATTGCATTAACTAGACTGGTGGCATTAAAGCAGAATGAGACCTGAACGACTGGCCCAGGGTCAGCCAGGGAGTCTGGTGAAGCTGAACCCAGGTCTCCCATGTCCAGGCCGATACCCTAACAACTGCACCAGCTGTTCTCTCAAGGGCTGATGGGATTTCAGTCTCTGTGCTCAGGCCGATTCAGGCCTTGGCAGAGGTGGCCAGCAAGGGGCTGGTTAGTGCCCACTGGGATGCGGGACAGGTGATATAGATGGTATGATCTGGGGTGAGACCACCCCCTCCCCAGTTTGTTTTAGAGGAATGGGCCACCAAACAGGCATAAGACGAGAACAGCTTTCTGCCATGGGGGCTGGATGGAGCTAGTGGCTTGCAGGGGAAGGCCCCAGGTTCCACTCCCAGAGCCAAACAGACCCCTTACAATCTCTGTTACATTTCAGTGCAATTCTGTTGGGCTTGAGCCTTCCCCCATGAGGTGATGGCTCTCCAGGGCAGCATCTTGGCAGATTCAAGTGGACCCAGTGCTAATTGTCCTGGCTGCTTGACTCTTTCCCTGTACTATTGACAAGTTGATGTGAATCCCAGGCCTGCTTTGAATCCTTCTCCTCTGAAGCTTCCACAGCAAGGGATGTGGAGTGCCCTTCCTGGATAGACTGACCTGGCACTGACTGAAATGGGAAGTGCTCTGACTGCTTCCAGAGTGTGTATGTGACTGTAGCTCTGGGGCACTTGAGGGAGCTCGGATGTGGCTCCGGAGAGGCCATCCCTTAGGTGGGCACACAGGGAAGCTGCATTCTAGCTGGCTATAGGCAGGACTGGGCAGAAGACCTCATCCAAATTGCCTGCTTGTTGGAGGGAGAAGATGAAGGCAATGGCAACCTGGCTGGCTCTGGGGTTAGACAATGCCCTGATCAGAGCAGCTAGGCATTTGGCCTCTCTGAACAGCCAGTTAGTGTCGATGACGGGTGGCTTTGTGGAGAGTGAAGCTTTCTGGAAAAGGAAATGCACATCAGGCTGGCAGCATTCCCTGTTGAGGGGCAAACTAGACCTCCCCACTTCTCAAGTGGCGCTGGCTGCCTTTCTGAATGGAGCTGTCCACACACTTTTCATAGCAGCTTGTCAGAGCCATGATCTGGCACTGACAGGCAGCTCCTGTGATTCTGCCTTTCAGATGAGACTTAGCATAGGTCCTGACCTCTTGGAGCCCAATGCCCTTTCTCTTCCCAGCGCTTCTTGGGGCCATTCCATTTTACTTCCTTTAAATCCCTCTCCCTGAGTTTCAAATGGATACAGGATTCTGTTCTTGCTAGTATCTCTGTTGGCTGTTAAACAGCTATTGTCTCCCACCCCAGAAGTGGCTGCTTTACAGTGGTGGGTGAAGTGATGTCTGAAATGCATGGAGATGGCTATGATGTGAAAGGCACCAGGAGCATGGGAACTCCAGAAGTGGGCTTGGGGACAATCTCAAACTGAGCCAGCACTGTTTTTGCTGAAACTTTGATCTGTGTGGGTGCATTCTCTTGGCTAGCTAGTAATGCTCCCCCACTGAAGTCTAGGGTGGGGACCGCCCCAAAGCACCTATGTTGAATGCATGTTGAATCAAAGGGAAAGTGACAGCATGAGTCAGGGCTTCCTGTCCCCTCCCCACCAGCAAAACACACTCATTAGGAAATGGCGCTCATGTTGCCTGCTGCCAGCTGGACTTGATTGTGTCGCCAGGCTAGCTGGGGTAATGAGGGGTGATGCAGCTGGCATATTGGGCTACCTCAGCCCATTGGTGTGAGGTGACAGATGTAACAATTCTCCAATGCCGGAAGCGCACAAATGCTCCATAATTCATTGTGCTGATTCCTACGGGAGCCCCTGGAAGTATCATGGGGATGGTGCAAAGGATTCTAGGGCTGTTTGGAGCAGAAACACTTGTGAGAAGCAAGGAGCATGCTGGATACCCCCTGGTGCAGAGACATCAAGTAATCATGGAAGGTGTTGCTGTCTCCTTGCAGCAGCATCAAGCTGGTGGTGATGAGAGAGGTTTGTTCAGAAGCACCCAATGGCTGTGGCAACTATCTCCAGTGCAGTGGTGACAGTGGGTGTCTGCTCATTCCTGCCTGTGTTGTGCAGGCAACTAAGAAGTGTTGTACTGACAGCATGATGGCTGTAAGAGACAGAGTGGGGACCGGGGTGGGATCTGAGGAAGAAGGAGTCGTGATAGTTGCTGAAGAACTCTGGTTGGGACTGACCTGGAGTCTCTTCCCTTTATGACAATGCTGATGCTCTGGGTGATTGGGCGGGGGAACTGGGCTACAAGATTCAGTTTTGGCTACCTCTGTGCCTGAGCAATGCTGGGGACAGTTAGACACTCTCACTACATGGTCACCACTGACTGTTGACTGGGTATTGACTTGAGAACTCCCCGAGCCTGGCTTCTGGGGATGATGAAGGGCTACATATATGTGGCTGGACCAAACACTTGGTGCTTTAAAAAGCTTGATCTATATTCCTGTATTGAAGAGGGGGAAACAGTTGTGCCAGTAACTTCTGTGCCTGAAGCTAGAACCCAGGAGTCCTGAGTGCTAGTGCCTGAGCTTTACCTATTGCTCTGTATTGTCTTAGAGGATTGTAAATTGCCCTGTATCTGAAGGCTGGGATGATCAGCAAAGGGAAGCATTGTCAAGGGGGGTACAAGGGGGCAGATAAATAAAGCTGGGGGAAGCAAGAGTTTTATATTGGGAAATGCTTCCTAACAGTGGGGTCTCTGGAGCAAGGAATCTCCTCCCAAGGGCAGCAGTGGCACCCCAGGACTAAGCCAAGCTCTAAGCCATTTTGCATGGCCTGGGATGGGCTGGATGAGGTAATGGACTCTTCCTGTCTCAAACTCCAGCTCTACACAACAATAGCAGTCACTCAGTCCCTGTGCTCTTGTGAAAGCAGTGTCATCTCGGCACATGTGGAGCGGTCTGGAGAGCAGAGTGCTGGGAGAATGACTCCCCCACTTAACTCCCGCTGGGTTTCTTCTTCCACACTATCTTTTAAGCCACCCTCTCCCCAAAGAACAAAAGAGCTTCCCAAACCCTTATCCCAGCTGTTGGACTCAGCTGTATAAAGCTTCCATTCTGGCTGGGTGTGAGTATTCATCCCCTATAAACTGTCCCATGGGACAGTGCTGCATGTGGATCCCAGCTAGGGCAGGGTGGCCCTTGGTCCTGTGGGGTTTCAACATCCCAGCAGGTGGGGCTTCCTCCTCTGCTCTGGGACCTGTGTGGTCTGAGCTCTCACGGTGATTGTCCTCTCTCAGGTGTATCCCCCTAAGAAGCACCCTTTGTTTGGGAGGAAAGTGTACCCATCAGCTCCAGTCTGTGGATCTTTGCCAGTCCTGGTCACTGTGGCCTTCAGTAGTCTCTCAACCCACCCCCTGTCCTGCTATTACCAAGCAGAGCAAAGCGCCCCCTGTCTGTACCCCATGCTGGTGTTGGCGCTGGAACTGGGTTCTCTCCTGGCTTGCCTGTTGGGCAGAATCAGCTAGGTTCCAATGAGCAGGGTGAACTCCTGTTGCCTGCACAGGGCTGAGAGGAGGCATTGAAGATGGAGGGGTTGTCTGGGGACACTTGAAGGCAGTAGTGGGTGTTGTGTGATGAGAGCAGGATTTGGCTTGCAGTAGCTGAGGAGCAGGGCAGAACTGTTGTATCCGTTTAGATGGAAAATATGGGCCAAAGATGTTAACATAACCCAGTCACTCTCCAACCTTAAACAGGGGTCTGGATTAGGCATACAGAGACCTCAGCCTGCTTAGTACCATGGTGTAAACACAATCCCCATTCTTTAAGCCTTCTATTACAAATACAGAAAAAAAGAAAAACAGTTAATACTTTACATTTCAAAGGCTTTTAAATACTTTCATTTTAACAGCATCCCTTGTTCTTTTTAGCTGTAGAGTTTTAGAACACACAGCCTCTTGTTTACATGGTATTAAAGATGGTAATAACTGTCCTTTTGTGGGAAAGAAAAGTCAGTAGAGATGGGCTAGGGCTGTTACTGTTAAAACCTGATCCTGTTTCTGAGAAGACCAAACAAGACAAACACACAAGAGGAGAGAAGAACAGCAAAGTTAGAAAATGCAGCTCTGTCTCAGGTTGACTTTCACTTGCAGCTTCAGTGCTGTAGAAACACAGGCACCGCACATGGTCTTATTAGCCACTCAAAGACCTGGCAAACTTGTACCAGCATCCAGCTGTCCAAGGCATTGCTTTTAGCGCCTCTTTCTGGTCACAGGCTTACAGCAGTGTTGCAGAATATACAGTCTTGGCCAGCTGAGACACTTATTAAACAGAGGACAAATGGAGAAGAATAAAGTAGGAAAGGAAAAGGACATAGGGAGTGGGGAGGGAGGGCTTAAAGTCGCACATTCCTGTTGGTGTTTGAGATTCGGTTGAAGCGGTTGAGGTGGCAATGTTTGAGTCCCCTTCTCTGGCCCACTCCAATCAGGACATCTCTCAGATTCGGATGAGGGTCAGAAGACCCCACAGACAATGGGGATGACAGCCAGGATGGTGAAGCTTGCTCATTCCCCTTCTAGCACGTTAGTCAGCCAACATCATGGTAGCCTCCTCCAGCTCCCCCTCCCCCCCTCCCCCCAAAGGGAGTGATGGGTGGAATAACCTATTCCTTCATTACTTTGTCCATCGAATACCGTAGGCCTAATTTCTGACACCAGTTTTGGTTCACTGATTTCCATCTTACTACTATCTTGTTTACCAGGGAATGATCTCAACACTGTTTTAGTTATATCAGACTGAGTTAGTCCAACTGAAGAGGTGTACTTCGTCTCTTTTGCACCTCTTCCCATCAACGTTTGTTATAGGCTGTTGTGTTCTGTGAACGCACTTTTCACAGCTGAGCTCACAAGTAGAGTAAATTTGTAGGCCAGTTGTTACAACAGAACCCAGCTTGACATGGATCTGAGGAGCTTGCTGCCCTAGTGGAGTGGGTGGGGTGTAGGTTTGGGGTAAGCCTGGGAGCCCTGTCCCAGCTGACAGGTACTGCAGAAGAGAAGGCTGCGGGGGCTGCAGGGAGAGGCAGGGAAGCAGTGGTGCAGCAAATCTTTGCCTGCAGAGATGCTGCCCAGGTTCTGTTAGCTCTGCTCACAAATAACTCTGCCCTTGCCAACGTATTGGTGAGGTATATGGAGGGGGAGCTGTCCTTGCTGCCCCCAGCTAGTGGAGATGGCGGGACAGGGCACCAGCTCTCCCCAAATCAGCTGGAACAATCTGTCTGCAAGAACAGTCAAGAAAGGGGTGGGTGTTGTGCTGTCACAGCAGCTCATATGTGGCTGGCTTCTTAGAGAAACACCTGGCTTCCCTAGTGCCTGTTATCAAAGGATCCTGCAGTCCTCACACTGCCAAGGGGCATTAACCCCTTTCTACAGGTGGGGAAACTGAGGCACAGAGGTGAGGCCTCTGCCCACAATCATGCAGTGTTGGTGGAAGAGCTAGGAATAGAACCTATGGCTTCTGTTAACCACTGAACTACTCTCTCTCTCTCGCCAGAGACAGGCAGAGAGTACTGATTTCCTGCCCACTGCCCTCCAGAGCTGGGGATAAAACCAAAGCATTCTGGCTCCCAGCTTTTTTGATTAAACATCTGTTCCTGCATCCTGTATGTCTGACCTTCCTGAGTCAGCTGTGAAGTATGGGCCTTCAATCTGGGATTGGGGAACAAACTACTTCCATGCAGCAGGCACCACTTCTCTCTTCTCAGTCCCTGTGCAGGGGGCTGTGGGAAGCAGCAGAGAGGAGTTGTCAGGGGCCTCACCCACTGGGCCCTCATGCAGTTCCATACAGCCCTGGAGACCTGTCACTCTTAGCCTCTGCTCACATGCTGTACAGATATCAGATAGCTGGGAGGGCTGGAAGTCAGGATTTTTGGGTTCTAGCACTAACTCAAGTGGCTGTGGTCAAGTCGCTTCCATCTCTAGACTTTCATTGCCCAGATTTAAAAATGAGGAAACAGTTTCATGGGATGTTGAAGCTTGGCATGTGAACTGCTTAGCACCCCTTCATTGACAGTGCAGTGAAACCCTGTGGCACAGGTTTGAATCCAGCACAGGTCAGTCACAAGCAAAACCAGTTCCCTCTTGCAGCTTCTATATAAAATGCACTGGTGGGTCTGAGGGTCTGTCAGCACTACAGGGTTAATTTGAGCTACCTACTCTGGAGTTGGACTCCAAGTGCAAGTGGCCACCGTGCCTGAAAATAACTCTGGAGCTGCTGTGGCCATGCTGGTACTGTGCTCCCTTGTGTTTGGTGCTAAGACTTCTTGGGGCATATCCCCTGGTTCTCAGTGCTGGAATCAGCTGAGCTGTTCTGAGCTCTTCTCTAGTGAATTGTGGGGAAACTGGGCTGTCCTTTCTGGGCAGGAGCAGGAAGGAGACCCAGGGAATGGAGGCGTTGGAGGACTCGCGGCACTCCAGTAGAACTAGCCTGCACCCATGCTGCAGGATGGTTAAGTTAGCAGCCGCTGAGTTGTGCTCACATGAGCTGTAGCCTATGCCCCTACAAGCCAGCCAGCTCAAGTTGAAACCACCACCATACTTGAGGGAAGGGGTTTTTGTAACTGCATTCGCCTTAGAAGCCAAGTTTAATTCACGCTGTCAGAGGCTTCCACTTACAAAATCCTCCTGCTCCTGGCAGTGACCAGACTTGGTGCCGGCAGTGAGCCACTTTCTATGTGTTTACACACGTGGGCCTTGCTGCAGGCACTGCACCAGGAAAGCTGCATCAGTTGAACACAGTGGTTCTCAAACTTCATCTGACAACAAAAATTACTACATCACCCCAGGTCAGGGGAGGAGAGGTGGAGCCTAAGCCCTGCTGCCCTGGCTGAAGCCTCCAGGCTCCGGCTTCAGCCTCAGGCCCAAGCAAATCTAACACTGGCCCTGGTGACACTATTAAAATGTGGTCCCAACCCAGAGTTTGAGAACTGCTGTTTTTGTTTAGCCAGTGCAAACCCCTTTGTAGGCTATCTGGTACTTGTGTCACACAGTAGGCCAGAGTCCCTGTGGAGAAGGGACCACAATCTATGAATCTTTATTTTGAGAGTAGTTTATATTAATCTAGCTTCAGATGATGCCTCGTGACTGAAGCTAAATTTAAGATTCAGAGTTAAGGCCAAAAGGGACAATTAGATCCTCTAGTCTGTTTCTCTTGTATATCACAGGCCAGAGAGGGTCACCTAGTGACCCCTGTATTAAGTCCAATTATTTGGGTTTGGCAAAAGTATCTTCCAGAAAAGCATCCAGTCTGGATTTGAAACCACCACAGGGTGGAGAATCCACCACTTCATTTGGCTAAAAAAAGGGTGCCTTATTTCTAGGCTTTGCAGGATTTGATTTTAATCTAGAACTGTCAGTAAATGTCTTTAAGCTGACACACTGAAATCGACAGATCAGTTGATGTGACTGCAGGGACTGGGTCGTGTGTGTGGAGCCTTCTGCATCCCTGCTGTCACAGGAATGAGTGAGCTAGTCTGTGTCAGCAGAGCTCTGCTTCCTAAGGGCCAGCATCACCTGATCTCCGCAGGTGCAAAGTCTGGGGATACTGCAGCGCTCCTAGCCCAATGGAACAGAGACCCTCCTCCAGGACTGCAAGGAGGAGGACATGCCCCCAGCTCTGCGGGGAGGCCACCCCCTGCTGAACAACTGCCTGGGATGGCTCCCATGCTCCTGACTAGTGAATGAGTGAGCGGGATTGGTGATGCCCAGTCCCTGCAGGCACAAGATATGGGAGTTGTTCCTGGTCACAGAAGAGGCCACCCCAGGCAGGAGCTATTCAGCAGTAGGGTGGCCTCCCCCATACCTGGGCATGAGGATGCCTTAAAGCCCTGGCCAGTGATGTCTGCTGTGCCCCACCACGACCCCAGCCTTCCTCACATCTTGTGCCTGCAGGGATTGGGTGTCATGAGCCAGGAGTGTGGGAGCTGTGTCTGGGTGGGAGCTGTTTAGCAGTGGGATGGCCTCCCCCACAACCAGGGGCTTCTGCTCTGCTGGGCCAGGACTGCAGCCTCCTCAATATTGTGTCTCTGGGCCACAGAGGGAAACCCCTGCAGCCCTGCCGTCAGCACTGGATAACTCAACCCCTGGAACTGTGGGGGAAAGAGTTAAAAATAGAAGAAAAATCTTAAATTGGGAAAAGAGAATAATAAATGATTTCTGCCAAGCCTGCTTATTTCCAGTTTCAATTTACCTGGCTTTAACTTCCAGCAGTTTAACAAGCCACTCTAAGGCCAAATGTCTGTAGTGAGATTTGCACCAGTTTGTGGCCTAGGAGCCCTGGATATGGACCCTGTTGTGCCAGGTGCTGTACAAACATATCATTGGTCTGACTGGTATAAGTTTCTCGTGGCTGAGGCTTTGAGTCTGGAGACCATGAACTCCAGTTTACCAGCAGCTCTTCTGAGCAGTCATTCCCTGGATCTTGCTCTCTATCCTGTTGCCAGCACCAGCGCCTCAGGGCTCACGTTTTTATCAATTGCTCTCTAATAAGAGTGGGTTGTGTTGTGAGGAGTAATGGGCCTTGATAGCCCAGCTTGGGTACTTGCAAGAGCCTGAGGCTTGACAAGGGCTGGTGTTAATTAGGCCTTGTGGTGAGTTGTGGGGGTGGCTGTCTCTGCAGAGCTTGGTGTGTATCCAGGGCTACCCTAGGCTGGCTCTTAATGAGCCTTTAGAAAAGGCTTGTACTGTATGCCATGTAAAGCAGGGGTCGAATGTTGCAGGTGTGCCCGACAGCCATGCAGCCTCTCCAGGGGTGAGTGCTGGATCCGCACCAGGAGGGCGGGGTGACAGCCAAGTCTAGCTGTGGGTGTGCGGAGCCTTGTTGCGTGTTTCTACCACTCCTGGGGTGGTTACAGCATGGATTCAAACTATAGCTGTGTAATGCAGCAGCACTGAAAAGTGGGGCTGGGCAGGGTCACTGCTTGGATAGGAGACCTCCATGGAAAACCCAAGCTGCCACCTGGGGTAGTGGTGATTCTATAGGTGGTGCTTTCCCTCTGAGCTGGCACTGAATCTAGTGTCCTAAGAAAGGGTACTACTGGGCTCCACGGGGGGTGTTCTCCCCCTATGCTGGGGGTGCTGAGAGGGGATGCCCTTTTTCCAGATGTTGACAGCCTGGTAGCTACTCGTTTTCCCCACAGTTTCTCCAAGTAGTAGCTATAATGCAATTGAGTCTGATTATCCTTCACTTCTGCCCGCACTGACATGCAACACTGAGCAGGGGCCAGGCCAGGGCTCCTGTGTAAACAGCTTGCCACAAGTAATAGGTCGTCCTGCACCCTGCTTTGGGGCAAAGTATGCTATTGCTCTGTGTAGCTGCTTTGCTGTCAGGATGTAGTGCTTACACACCAGGCTTTGTGGTTATGCTGAGCTGTGTTGCTGCTCAGAGCCTCAGCTTGGCTGGCCAGAGAGTTAGGCAGAGGTGGGCCTGTACTTGGGATAGGTGCTACCAAGTCGCTGGTGTTGCATGGTAAAACGGTCTGTGCAGAGGCCTCTCAGTTCAGTTCCTCCTGGCTTGTGGTGTGGGTGGAAAGCACATGAAGGGTCCTGCTATTACTGGTGGCAAACTGTGCTGGGCAGTTAGTGGTTGTAAAGGGCTGAATGTTACCCTAGGGCACGTTATCCTTCTCGGTGATAAATCAGACCCTCTCTACGGACGACAGCTATTCTGCCTGAAACTGTGCTGACATCCAGGATGGACATTCGGATGGAATTGAATGGAGGGCTGGGAGCCAAGACTCCACAGTTCTTTCCCCAGCTCTGGAAAGGAAGTGTGATCTCGTGGCTAAAGCAGCCCAAGGCACAGAATGGGGGGCTCTTACTATATCATCTCATCTAAGATTTGGGGGGAGAACCCAGGAGTCCTAGCCGTCTTCTGTGACCACTAGACCCACATTGTGTGACTTTAGAAGCTGCAGAGCACTGAGGTAATTTCCAGAGCCTTCTGAACCCTTGGATGACATGGAAGTCTGCTCTGGCTTTGTAATCCCTATTAAGGCTCCTGTGTGTTGGAGCAGGGACAGTCTGTCCCAGGGCTTGGTCTCTGGCTGGGAGTGGTTCAGGCTGCCCTAAATGTATCATGAGACTCTTCTGTTCAGGGATTTACTTTCAGTACCCCCAGCTGCAGTGCTGGGAAGCAGAGAGAGTCTCCAGCTGGAGCTGGTTGGGGCTAAGCTGCCTTTGTGTTAACGTCCTGCCACTCAGCCTGTCTGCCCATGAGGTCTGAAGTCAGGCTGGCCATTGCAACCCCTTCTTGGTCACCCCTGTGTCACTGTCACCATGTGGGAAGTTCTGCTGCTGCTGCCTTGGGTCTCAGTGGTTGAGGGTGAATTGCTGCTGTGCTGGGTCACATCCTTCCTGTGCAGAGCGGGATGGGTGGTGCCAGCTTCATTGCACATGGCATTGCCATGGCAATGTATTGAGTGATGGATTACCCTCGCAGTGACTGGGATTGGGCTGTTCTGTACAAATGGGTCTCTTCCCTTGCTGTGGCTGTGCTCACTGGCTCAATATGGTGAGGGGTTGAAGCTGTTCTGGGTGGTGGTGACAGAGCAACCTATAACACTCCCGGAGGAGAAGGCTGAAGTAGGGAATGGTCGGCTCACTCGCTCCTCAGAGATCAGACCTAGAGGCCTTGATCTATTTGCCTCCCTCCCCGCTCCTCCCCCCCAGGGAGTTTTAAAATCAGGCTGGCAATTTCCAGACCCCTCACTGCTGGGAGACCTTCTGTGATTGCCCGCCTGGCTTTAGCTGCCGTCTCCTTAGGGTCACCACTGAAGTGAATTTAACAACCTTGCAAGGCCAGGGTAGGAGCCCAGCTCCCTAGGATAGGCAGGGCTGAAGCTGCCTTGCCCCAAAGCACCTGTGTTCTATAGAAACCCAGCCCTAGAGGCCAGCTCAGCTTTGCACTAGGGTGCACAGTCTGTGCAGGACTCTTACGAAAGGCTCTCTTCCTTCCCCCTCCCTGGAGTTGTGACACTGCCGTTTGGGATCTCTGCTTTGCTGCAGCTTCCCCAGAGCTGGGTGAGCATTTTGCTTATGAGGGCAAGGGGCTGGCCATAACCAAGTGAGATCCTAAAACTTTAAATACCCAGGTCTCTGCTCAAGAGGTTTGAGAACAGCCCCAGTGCTCAGTGTCAACCCACAGAGCTGCAGTGTGGTTTGGGGTGACTCCTTCAATCCCAGCAGAGCCAACAGCACCAGCAGATATGTGGAGGCTCCCACATAGCTGTGTAGAGATCTAAAACCTGACTTAAAGGCAGGCTTTTGCCTGGTCAAAAATTCTAAATCCTTGTGCTGTGGCTGCATTTCAGGGGCTGTGTGAGAGCCTTTAGGCTTGGCCTCGCTGAAAGGCCCTAGATCAGGGGTAGGCAACTTTTCAGAAGTGGTGGGCCAAGCCTTCATTTATTCACTTTAATTTAAGGCTTCGCGTGCCAGTAATACATGTTAATGTTTTTTAGAAGGTGTCTCTGTCTATATTATATAACTAAACTGTTGTTGTATGTAAAGTAAACAAGGTTTTCAAAATGTTTAAGAAGCTTCATTTAAAAATAAATTAAAATGCTGATCTTACGCCGCCAGCCTGCTGGGTGTGGGGGTGGGTTCAGGGCAGAGGGCTGGGGGGAGTGTGTGGGGCGGTCAGGGCAGAGGGCTGGGTGTTGGGGGCAACTCAAGGTCAGGGCAGAGGGCTGGAGTGGGGGGGGGGTACAGGGCAGAAGGCTGGGGTGCTTGGCTCATGGGGGTGCTTCCAGCCCCCTGCCTTGAGCAGCTTATGGCAGGGGAATGGAAGGGATATGCCCTGTTCCATCCCCTTCCCCAAGGCCCGTCCCTACCTCTCGCTACCTGCTCTACGGAGCAGCAAGCACGCTGCCGCTCGGCTCTGCTCCGCTCCCCCTCGCAAGGGCCATCACTGGCGGGGGGAGGGGCCGGAATGCACCATGCTGTGGGAAGAAGCGGAGGGGGGCGGAAGCTTGGCTGCCGCAGGACCAAGCTTCTGCCTCCTGCCCCCGCAGGGGAGAGCGGTGAGTTGGGGGGGCTGAGTGGGGCTGGGGGCCGGGACCCCCCCCCACAGCTCTCCCCTGCGGGGGCAGGAGGCAGAAGCTTGGTCCTGTGCCAGCCAAGCTTCCCCCCTCCCCTGCTTCTTCCCACAGCATGGTGCATTCCGGCCCCGCCGCCGCCTCCTCTCACCGGGCAGGCAGGGTGCCACTCAAAATCGGTTTGCGTGCCGTAGGTTGCTGACCCCTACCCTAGATGTAGGGATGACTGGGTGATCAGAACAGGCCTTTATGGACTCCAGCTCTGAATGGCTTTGTTTGTTCCCAGATTCTTAATGTTTCCAGGGTTTGTTAATGCTTTATTTTCTGGGATCCCCTGAGCCCCCAACAAGATCTATTGCTGAGGGTCCTGTAGAGAGTTTCTCCCCGCTCATGAGGCAGTCTAAGTACCAAAACCAAGCACTCCATGCTATTCTCCCTGCTCCCCTGCATTTCTGACCTCCACCATGGGCTGCACCCTGGAAAGTGGACTCGCAAAGTTTGGGAGGGTGATCCTGCTCTGTAAGATACTGCCATTGTAGGCAAGTCCTATTAAACTAATCTGAATGTATAGTGTGCACTGATCCAAAGCTAGGGAGAGGGTTGGAGTTCAGACTCCTGGCTTTTATTCTCCACTCTGGAAGGGGAGTGAGCTCTAGTGCTTAAAGCAGGAGGCCAGGAGCCATAATTTTTGGGGTTCTAATTACATCCCCATGGAGCATCTGATGTTCCCTGTTGTCTCTTGGGAACGTTGTGGGTGGTAGGGAGCAGAGTCCTGACTATACAGGGATCCTTAGTCAGATCCGGGCAAAGAGCCCCCATGCCCTACTCCAAAGTTGTTTGCCAGCACATACACTTTCCCCACTACATGTACTCCAAGCCCTCTAGTCTTCTTCCACTGGGAACACTCCTTGGTCTGAGCAGGGAAGAGGTCTCTAGTTATACACACTACTAGAAAAGTCAGGAACTGTTCTGTTTCCCTCATTCTTCATCTGTGTCTGTTTCAGCGATTACCTGTTCAAGCTGCTGCTGATTGGAGACTCTGGTGTGGGGAAGTCCTGCCTCCTGCTGCGATTTGCTGTGAGTGTCCCTGCCTTGTGCAGAGCCCCTCATGATCCAGTAGGCAGCTATCTAGCCATACGGTGACAGGCTGGCCACATCTGTTCCAGTGCTGTTGCAGTGAGGCTGTGGTGTCTGAGATGTGGCTACCCTGGGGCATATTTTATGAAAACTCAAACCATCGTACAGTGACCTAGTCAAATTTGCAAGCTAAAGACATTTAGTCCTGTCAGTGTTTGGCTAGGAGACCTCCACACTGCAGAGAACAGCAGAGGTGTAATAGGGTGCCCTCTTCCCACAGTCTGACCCCAGTATCATGCTGGGCAGGAGAGTGCTGAACCACGGGGAGGGCTCAGTAGGGATCTCTGTGCCCTTGTAGTCAATGTTGTCCCAGTGCAATGCTTGAGGACATTGTTATTGGAGGTGCTGCCTTTTGCAAAAGACTTAAAACTGGGTTCCTGACTCTTTGGGTTCAGCCAAGACCTGTGACACTGTCCCAAGAGGCTCTGTAATCACTCTGGTGTCCTGGTCAGTTTCCATCTTGAGTGATTATATTTGGCCTCCTGTAACTCCACATCTGGTTACAGGCTTCACTTCCTGTCCTAAACTTGCACATTATCACTGTGTGCTGCGTAATGGTCCCCATATGCAACCCCAGAGGTGGCTGCATATAGTCTTCTGTCCATAAAGCACTTTGGGGTAGGAGTATCAAGCGTTACAGGGCAGCTGAATGGCTGGTGCTGCATGCCCTTTGGCAATGGGTGGGTACCAAGGAGTTGTCTTGCTAGAATGACAGTTGATTAAAATAGGCTTTTTAAACTGCAGAACCTTCTTGGAAGCTAAGCAGCTCCTGACCAGGATCTCCAAACTACCAAAGCACTTAATAAAAGCCCCTTATTTAAAGGAATCCCAAACCCTCCTCTCTGCTCAGCACTGGGCTGGCATCTGCTCACCTTTTGAGTGGTGGCTGTTAATGTCTGAGGAGTGTTTAGATCCAGGCCACTGGGCATCAGGGCTCTTTGCCCCACCACTAGAATTGGGTGCTGAAGAAGGTTATGAGCACAGACCCCAGCTGTCCTAGTAATCGCCTCATTCTGCACCCTCCAGGATGACACCTACACAGAGAGCTACATCAGCACCATTGGGGTGGACTTCAAAATCCGGACCATCGAGCTGGACGGCAAAACCATCAAACTACAGATCGTGAGTATCTGGCCCCTGACCACAGTGCCGCTGCGTTGACCTCCGGGGACTGGCTCTGGAGGGCAGGGAATGGTATACAGGCCTTTCCCTTCTGAGGGTGCCAGCTCCTATCGTACACCAGAGTGGGGGGCTGGCTGGCTGAGGAGTGTGGGGAATGGAATATGGGGGTTCCCCTCTAGGGGGTGCTGTCTGCCTCTGGAAGAGGATAAATGCAAGGTCCAACCCCTCCCCTCCCTTCTCTTGCAGTGGGATACTGCTGGTCAGGAGCGGTTCCGGACCATCACCTCCAGCTACTACAGGGGGGCGCATGGCATCATTGTGGTGTATGATGTAACAGATCAGGTAATGCTGCCCCAAGTACTCTGGCCCTGCAAGTCCTCAGACAGCTCCCTGACCTCCCTGCATCCAGGGCCCCTCCAGGTTCAGGCAACGGGCCTCCTGCTGGGCACCTAGGGAGCCAGGACCCGCCTGGGTTCTGTCCTGGTTCCAGGACTAGAGCAGTGCTGTAAGAATGCCTCACTGTTGGTAGCCAGACCCTGCCTGCTGGGTGGCAGCAGTGGAGACCGGGCAGTCTCCACTGCTGAGTTGTGGGTGTGTGGGGTTGTTGGGGAAGAGAATGGTCCTGATCACTATTCCCAAGTGACCATCCATACCTACATCCTTTGTGCTGGGCACTGCCCCTTCCTGGGCCAGTGGAGCATTGCATTCCTTCTGCATCTGCCCCAGGCATTGCTGACGCAGGTGTCACACACAGCTATGGCAGCAGCTGGCGTACCCAGGACTGGCCCATAGAGCAGGTTGCAAAGCCAGGCCCAGTGGGCTGCGCTGCCTTCATTTCCGTATTCACCTTGAAGATGGGGAATTGGGCAGTTTCTGAAGATGGCAAGGCTGGCAGCAGCTGCCTGGAGTAGGTGGGAAGGACATCAAGGTAACAGCATCGAAGGACAGCTGCTGAATGTGGGAAGGGCTATACTGGTAGAGCAAGCACTGGGAGCAGGACTCCTCGGTTCTGTCCCTAGCTGAGCTACCAACTCACTGTGACCCTTGTGCCAGTTGCTTCCATCTCCATTTCCTGCCTATGAAATGGAGGTGCACCCTTGCTGAGGGGTGCTGGGGACCTGCTCCCCACTGTGTGGGCGCTGAGCTGTTGCTGTAAGCATGTTGGCAGGGTGGCTGGGGTCCAGCTGAGCCCACGTTCCCTGTTGCAGGAGTCCTACAGCAACGTGAAGCAGTGGCTACAGGAGATCGAGCGCTATGCCAGCGAGAACGTCAACAAGTTGCTGGTGGGCAACAAGTGCGACCTCACCACGAAGAAAGTGGTGGACTACACCACCGCCAAGGTGAGCAGGGCACAGCAAGCCCCTCTGATGCTTGTCGATAGCACTCCCCCTTCTCTCTCTGGCAGATGCAGACAGGCAGCAACTCTCAGGTGGGGCCCTATTAACTGAGTGGCTGTCCCTATTGCAGCGTGTTCCTGCAGTACCAGGAAGCCCCACCAAGGGGCAGCACTTGTCCCATCAGCTGCTTCCTCCCCTTCATGCCTGGCTGTAGCTCAGGAGAAGGGCTTGCTATTTGCCAGCCGTAGGGCCGATCTCCGGGGTTGTGCTGGCTGCCTCCATCCACACTGCCAGCCATGGGCTCTGGCTCCTGGCCACCTGTCTGGCTGGAGGACACTAGATGAGTGCACAGGTGTCTGGGGACAGAACTAGGAGTGATGGTGTGAAATAAGCTAAATTTCTGGGATGTAGCAGTCTGCCCTGTGGCACCAAGCTGCTGTGGATGTGGTTAGGAGTTCCAACCCATCGTCCCGAACTCCTGGGTTCTATTGCTGGCTCTGGGAGGAAAGTCAGGTCTAGTTAGAGCAGGGGCCTCTGGATTCTTTTTCCAGCTCTGCCACTCGCTTGCTGTGTCCCTTTTGGTAAGTCACTTCCCTGGGGTGTGCCTTGGTTTCCCCATCTACAAAGGGGGGGTAATGACTGACCAGACCTACTGCCTGGGAGCTGGGGGTCTGAATGGTGAATATCTGGCTGGGGCAGTGCTGAGACCCCTCTCCCCAAGGGGGTGAGGGCCCTCCTGGGTAGGTGACTCTTGGTGATAGGGACAGCCCTGCCCATATTGGGCCACAGACAGGAGAGGCCTTGCCAGCCTGTAACCCTTTCTCCTCCCCTGCCTTTGCTTAGGAATTTGCAGACTCCTTGGGCATCCCCTTCTTGGAGACCAGCGCCAAAAACGCCACCAACGTGGAGCAGTCATTCATGACCATGGCCGCTGAGATCAAGAAGCGCATGGGCCCCGGTGCCACCACTGGTGGGGACAGACCCAACCTCAGAATCGACAGCACTCCAGTCAAACCAGCGGGCGGAGGCTGCTGCTGAGGCCCAGGACTGAGGGATGGGGTGGGGAGGGGAGGGGACCGTCCAACCCTGTGCTGTCCAGCACCCTCCTCCTGTGGAGTAGCAACTTTCCCGGATGATACCGTGCAGGGGGACGGGACCTCTCTGGTGGGGTGGTGGTTTGGGTTCTCTGCCTGTGTTAATTACTTCCCTTATTGAGTGTGTGGTGGGGACAGACCTGCAAGGTGTGCTCTCCCACCCAGGAGAACTTCCCTCTATGCAGCCTCTTGCCTCAGTCCTTGGTGCCTGATGGCTGGCAGGATTCCTGGCTCCTTCTCGTGGGTTCTCTGCTGCTCCCCTCCCCTTCCTGCTGGGTGCATGGGGCTGCCCCCATCTCCGCCCCCAGCCTCTGCTCTTCTGCCTGCAGCCCCCTTCTCTCCAGTTTCAGGTGTGAGGGTCTCAGTTGGTGGCAGGCTCACCCCCTATCTCTTCCTGGGAAGGCTCCTTCCGGTTAAGCTTGAGCCAAGGCAGGCTGAAGCGGTTCTGCTGCCTGGTACCTGGTTTCCATGGGGCAATTGCTTGTCACAAGCAAAATAATGGCGGTAGGGGCATAGGCCCCTCTGAACTGCTCAAGCTACTCACCACTGGGTTGTGCCCCCTGCCTCCACTCGGGGTCTATGTTGTCCTGGCTCCATGTCTTTTTCATTCCTCTTGCTCCCAGTGGCGCAGAGACTTCTGTTTAATCCCCTCTCTGCTGCAACTTGGGGTCCCCTTTCCTCCCACTGCCTTGCTCTAGTTCAATATTTATACCCCTGCGGCAGACCCTCCCACAGTGCCGCAGAGTGGCTGTGACGCAGGGCTGGCCCAGGAACGCTGAGCGGAGCCTGATGCTGCCACTCCACCTCCGTCCCTTAGCTTCCTCACCTCACCCTGCTGAGGCCATCTCCCAGTGCTCCCCAGCCACATGGGGCAGGCAGCTGTCCCTGGGCCCCCCATACCAGGCCCACTGAATGTATTCAGGGTAGCATGGACAGTCAGGGGCCTTAGAACTGATCAGAGGCCCATGGGCTGCTTGTTCAGCCCCCTCCCCAGGGCTCTTCCTGGCTCGGGAGCTCTCAGCCCTCAGGGGGCTAATGCACTGAGCAGCTGTCCTGCTTCCCTCCAGCTGGGAAGCTCTTGCACTTTCTGTGGAGCAAGTGCATGGGGGCTGGGGGCTGCCCTCTACTGCTTAGCTCCCCTCTGCAGCGCCAGCCCTTCCCATCATGACCAACCCCCAGCCCTGGCAAGAAGGGGAAGCTGGGGGCCTGAGTGCATATCCCTCTGCTGTGCCCAGCCCCCCCACCCCCACTGTCTGGCCTGGCCATGGCCCTGTTTAGGGTAGTGGGAGGAGCCGGCTGGATGGTTCATTTGTTGGCTTTTTTTTTTCCACTAGTGACATTATTTAAAAAAAAAAATGGAACAAAAAAATCCCAAAATAAAGGTGAGTGCCTCTGCGGGGAGGCTCCCGCAGCCTGCACCCTTCTTCCTGTGAGCAGGCCTGCTGGGGTGTGCACTGCTGGAAAGGGGGGAGGCACGTGGACTGGGCCAGATGCCCCCTCCCCTCTGGATCAGGCAGCCCCGGTACAGTGCAGGCACTGTCCAGCCCCCTACCTAGGCTCCCCCAGCTAGTGTGAGCTCAGCTGAGCTGGGCACCTTCTGGCTTCCTTACCCCAGTCAATGGGGCAGGCATTGTATTGTTAGAACTGACACGCTCACTCTTTCCTGGCTGTGTACCTGCTGTTCTTGCTCCCTGGGGCTGCCCGGAGCTGAGCTCACCTGCTTGCGCCTGCCATGGAGCATGGCAGTGTCCTTGTGCTGAGCTCCCCTGCCATTTTGGAAGACTCAAAGCTGGAGGAGAGGGAGACTGCAGCCCCTTGACCCAGCTTTGGGTTCAATTTTAGAGCAGGGCAGGTGTAAACCTGCCAAGGGGGTTGGAGCAAAATCCCAATCCTGGGCTAGACTGTTGCAGTAGCAGGAGTGCTGGCCTGTTGCACCCAGCTACAGAGCTGTGGATGTATTGGGGCAACTATCTCCCCCAGCAGTGGGGCAGCATCTTGCATGCTGGCTAGGGATGACTCAGGTGCCTGTAATTCTTTCACTGCCATGTGTGGCCCACTGTGGTGTTGGCTTGGACCACAATCTCTGCGCCAAGCAGCGTAAGTAGGATGCCTGTGCTGTCTGCCCCTGAGGGGGGTGAGGCCTTGGCATAGCTCCCCTCCCCTGCCTGCCTTGCTCCTGCTGGCTGCTTAACTGTATCACACTGATCTCACCTTAGTTTGTGCGTGCAGGTGTGTGGTAAACTTCCTGGAGCTGCTGGCAGGTTCTTTGATGCCATGGGCAGGGAGGACAGTGTACAACCCTCACCTAAAGGAAATCCCTCATCTCCCCTGACACTGAGACCCAATCCTGCCCTTGATTGCTGTAGCCGTGTTTGACTTGCTTCACTGTGGCAGGGGGCCAGGGCTGGCTCAGCCCTGGATTGGTGCCTGCCCCCCAGCTTGGGAATGAGCTGAGTGGGTGATGGACCTGCATCAGCTGGTGCTGGCTGGGGGCTGGCTGTACCTTGGGGTAGGGGTCACCCTATGTAACCTGTTAAATGAGATCTGGAAAATGAGCATCTCAAGCAGGGCCCTGCAATTGCTACTGAGAACTGTAGCTCTTCTGTTAAGGGTGGCTTGGGTCCCCCCATCACTGCCAGGGCCAAGTGTTCACTTTGCACTGGCTTCTTTCTAGGCTGGGGGCTGGATCTGCCACCACAAGCAGCACCAACTTGGGAGGATCTAGGACAGGAATTAGGGGAGCAGCTGGGAGCAGGGGCAGGGCCTTGCCTAGACAGGTACCTCAACTGTCTGGCAACTTCTGCTCCCAACCTAGGTCCCCCTGGAGAGGGAGAACTTACAATCCAGGGTCAGTGCAGGTCCTGCCTGGCTATCTGTCCCCTATGTGGGTGCTGCTTCCCTGTGTGGGTCAGAGAGCTGGGCCTCAGCTGGAGTATGCCAGTACGTGACAGGTGCCTGTGTGCTGCTAATACCAGATCTGTACCAAGGGCAACATTGGGCACAGTCTCCCTACCCCCCCTCTGACCTGCAGAGGAAATAGCAGGTGCCTTTATTCAGCACAGGTTCAGCCAATGGCTGCTGAGGTGAGAGCGGGCTATGCTGAGCTATTGTGTCCTCCTCCCAAGAACAATCCACTATTTTAAGCCCTTTGCTATCAAGAAATAAGGTCACTGCAAGGGCAGGAGAAACAGCAGCATGAGTTTACCCAGCAGCAGGAATTACCCCCATAAACACACCTGTAGGTTCACACACACACCCTGGTTGCTGTATCTGTACATGAGGTGACAGATCCCTGCCCAAACACCCCCATGTGTGTGCCTTCCCCCCCCAGGTGGCTGCATTTCCACACCAGCCAAGGGATCCTTGTATAACCAGCCTTGTGCCCTACCCCAGGGGCAGCTGCATCCCCATTCTGGGCAAAGAATCCCTCCATCAATACCCCAGCACTCTCCCCTCCCCCACCTCCCAGGGCTGGCTGCATCTCAGCACTGAACCAGGGCTCCCTGTATAAACAGCCTGCCAAAGGCTTTGGAATGAAAGGTTTTGAAAAATAGAAAATCTTGCTGTGGAAGTGTCTAAACGGGGGGCTATTTCTCAGCGGAGCTGGGCTGTGTGAAGCTATCTGGTTGAATCCTTTACTAGAAGAAATTCCCATGAACGTTTTGGAAAGTTCTGATTTTGAAAAGTTCTGATATGGCTGTGGATTGCACCTGCCCTTTGAAATAAGGCTGGGGTAGCCCTAGGGCCAGAGATGTGCCTTTTGCTGTTCCATGGAACCTGGTGCCTGTCTGGCTGAGTTCTAAGCTTCTGAAAATGGCCCTTTTCCCCCCTGTGGTTGCTTGATCCATCAGGATTTTGGCAGCAAGACGAGGACTGTCCGCATTTGCCAACCCTGGCTGGGGCATCTCACCTCTGCCCCTGGCTAGAATGCAGCTACAATGGATCATCTTCAAAGTACCCTTGGCCCCAGGAGAATGGGCTCTGGGCTGGGAACCTGCTATACTAGAGTTGCTTATTGGTTGCTGTTAATTCTGTGTACTTCACAGTCCCTAGTTCAGCATGGAGGGATTGGATAGTATCTCTAAACACCTGGGAGCAGGCCACCTGGGAGCAATTCCGGGCCTCAGGGCTTCCACATGCCAGCCCGGTTGCCTTCGCCACCATCAGTACCACCCTGTGTGCACCTAGGAGCCCTGTGGCCTGCCCAGGCAATTTAAAAGGGGCTGGGGCTCCTGGGCCCTTTTAAATCGTGCAGGGCCCTCCCTGGGCCTTTGCCCTGCCCCCCACCAGTGCCTCGGCCTGTGGGTCCTCTCCTAGTGCTCACCATATTCTGTTTCAGACCCTGGTCAGAGCAGCTGTGTGTCTGGAGCTAAGCCTGGCATGTCATGTGTAGTTAGTAAACAGGGCTGTCTGAATCCATGGTTCCTTCCTGTTACGCAGTTTGTGCAAAGAGCAAAAAGCACAGATGCTTGTTATTAAGGACCCGCCTTGAGGTTACACAATCTGTGAACAGTACCCAGGTGGCACTCCATGCCCATCAGAGCACCCCTGCCACAGCTTTGTGCATAGCAACTCCTAACACTGCTGGGGCATCAAAGCCAGCACAGACTGCACTAGGCAACCCCCCGGGCAGTACAGCACCCTCTGGAGCCAGCACTGACTTTAAGGGGAGAGTGCACCCTCCTGAACCCCTGCCCTTCTTCCTGCAGTAGTGTCCTCTAACTCCTAACTGAGCACTGGGGCCAGCACTGACTGGGAAGAGAGGGGTGGTGCTATTTGCTGTGCTAGAGGCTGGTCGCAGGGCATAACAACCTTCTCTTGCTGCTGGTTCAAGTGGTAGCAGGCTGGGTGTCAATGCTGAAGGGACTGGGAGAGCCGAAATCCGATGGCGGGCACACAATTGAACAGTTTAGGGTTGCACATGAGAGTTTTTTTTCCTTTCAAAAATAAAAACTTGGGAAACTGCCTCCTTCCCCCCCCCCCCCCATTAAAGGCATATGAGTTAGGCTGGGAACTCAAGCCCTCAGGAGTTAAGAAATGCCACAGCAAAGGCTGCCCCATTTACTCTGAACTCTGCCTGCCTGTGCCAATGCACTGAGGTCCAGCTTTGACCATGTGGTCACAGACTGCGCCACTGGTGACAAGCTCACACCAGCAGTTGATCCTGCGGCTTTAAAAATAATCATTTGGGAGGTTTGTTCTCTTTCCTCTCACCTCCCTGAACCTTTCAGGGTCATGTTTGTAACCTCTTCTCCACTAAAAACTGTACACCTTGCAAGGTGACATTCTCCCAGATTGTTGTGAGTCCAGGAAAGGTGTCCAATAGTGTGAGATTTGGGATAGAATCCTGAGAGTGGGCACCACTGGATATTTGCCCCAGGGCCCTGCCTCGCTCATTGCTTGGGATGGCTGGTATGAAGGAATGTGCCTAGTAGCAGTTCTTTTCTCTACCATGTATGTTCCCATCTCTGCACACTGGCAGCTCCTAGACCCCAGGGCAGATCCAGGCTCAGGATTCCTGAGTCAGGAATCTCCCAGAGAGTTGCTTGAAATTTCAGGTTTGGGGGAGGGAAAGAAATGACCTTTCCTGGGGGAGGAGGGATGACATATTTCTCTCTCTCTCTCTCTCTTTTCCCAACAATTTATATCCAATGTTTTAGCAGAAATAGCATTTTCCCTTCACCAACCCGCCCCCCCAGATCTGGGTCAGAACCAGGGCCGGCTCCAGGCACCAGCCCTCCAAGCATGTGCTTGGGGCGGCACTTGGAAGGGGGCGGCGCTCACCCGGGGAGAGCAGGGCCGCGGCCGGGCTCGCCACCCTCCCCCGGCGCTCCGGCCGGCCAGGGAGAGCGGGGCCACGGCCAGGCTCTTCGCCCTCCTCCCGGCACTCCGGCTGGTCGGGGAGAGCGGGGCCGCGGCCAGGCTCAGCGCCCTCCCCTGCTGTGCTCCCCGCCAGGCGGCAAAAAAGCCAGAGCTGGCCCTGGTCAGAAACCCCAAAGCAATGATAAGTGTTTGATTGGAAAATGGGACAAAATAGGAGCCTCTTTGAACCTCACAACATGGGAAATGATCAAATTTCCTGCTCCATTTCTGCAGCATTTCTCCCCCCTCCCCCAACTCTGAACCCCACCAATTGCCTCATCGCTCTCGGGTCCTTTTTAGGGGGAGGCCCATCAGCATGGCATCAGGGCACCTCACCGAATTCAGTGTGTTTAGTCTCACACACTGCTGGGAAGGGCTCTTGGCCAAATTGTATTGATGGGAAGCTGAGATGCAGAGACATTTGGTGACTTGCCCATGGTCGCCCAGGGATTGGGATCCAGGTCTCCGGGGGCTTAGGCTGGTACCCTACCAAGTTGCCTTCCTGTGAGAGTGGTGTGATCCCTGTTTTACAGAAAGGGACCTGAGATATTAGCTCAGTTGTTTGAGCATTGGCCTCCTAAGCCCAGGGTTGTGAGTTCAATCCTTGAGGGGGCGCTTTGGGGCAAAAATCTGTCTGAGGATTGGTCCTGCTTTGAGGAGGGGGTTGGACTAGATGACCTCCTGAGGTCCCTTCCAACCCTGATATTCTATGATTCTATAGTGACTCTGTCAAGGTCACACAGTGAGCCCTGGGATTCAAACTCAGCCTTGCAGACCACATGGCCTGACTGCTAGAGCAGCCTCAGCTCCTGTTGATTCAGCTGCAGTGGTGAGTGCTCAGCACTTCTGCAAAACAGACCCCAGGGGATCACGTTAGGCCCCAAACGTGAGGAACACACAATTAGTGACCACTGGTGAGCATTTTGCTTTAAGTGACTTGCCAGGTGCCACAGAGGCAGGGATAGATTCCAATTCTCCAGCTCCCTTAACCATGAGACCCTCCTTTCTCTCCCCGCAACCCCCTGCTTCATTCACTGCTCACCAGCCAACTTCTGCAACAAATGAGGCAGGATCCAGAGAAGGTCCAGCTTGTGCACTGAATGAGGCAGGGGTGTTGTGGAAAAACTGTCTGTGATAATGTCATTAAAACCTGTGGCGTGATGCAGGAAGGCTAGAAATGTATAAATGCTTGGCCTAATTACCTGCCCTATCTCCCCACGTGGAACTGAGGCACTGGAAGTGGGGATGCCGGGGGTGGCAGCACCCCCTGGCTTGAGGTAGCTTCTGTCACACAGAGGGTTTTCAGTTATGTTCCATGGCTTTCAGAATCCCGACTATAAACATTGTTCTAGCTCCCTTGCTTGGAACCCTGCAGACATTTAAGGGGCATCAGCTGAGCTATGGGGGCAGAGGGAAGGAGCCTGGGACTGGGATAGCAATGGGCAGGCGGGGTGAGAGTGAGGGACACCTGCGGAGCTGCATGTGTGTGGAGGGGAGCTCAGGGCTGGGATAGCAGTGGGCTGGGCATCAAGGTTGAGGACACCAGTGAGTCCAGGGCCAGGATAGCAGACAGCTGGGTGTTGAGATTGAGGCAGGGGTCGGCAACGTGTCCATACGCGGACACAAATGTCCATGGTAAAAATGAGGTCCGTGGGGGTGCTCACCGCGGGCAGCTCCCCGCAAGTGGCTCACCATCCCTGATGTTGCTGGCGGAGGTGCGGCCAGGTGGCTCTGCACACTGCCTCCGTGCTCCCTCCCTGAGCACTGACTCTGTGGCTCCAAGCCCATTGACCGGGAACCATGGCCAATGGGAGCTGCAGGGGTGGCTCCTGCGGATGGGGCAGTGCACAGAGCCACCTGGCCGTGCCTCCACGTAGGAGCTGGAGGGGGGATGTGCTGCTGCTTCCAGGAGCTGCTTGAGGTAGGCGCTGCACGGAGCTTGCACCCCTCCCCCCACACCCCAACTCCATGCCCATCCCTGATCCCCCTCCCGCCCTCTGAACCCCTTGTTCCCACCCTGGAGCACCCTCCTGCACCCCCAACTCCTCATCCCCATCCCTATCCCAGAGCCTGCACCCGCAGCTGGAGCCCCCTCCTGCACCCTGAACCCCTCATTTCTGGCCCCCCCCGGAACCCAGCCCCCCAGCACAGAGCCCCTACCCCCTCCCATCCCCCTGTCACTAAGTCAGGTAATTTTGTCAAGTGTCTGTCGCACAACATGATGGTGCTGACCCCTGGATTGAGGGGCACCAGCAGAGCTGGGGGGGGTTGGAGCCCAGGGCTGGGCTAGCAGGCGGCTGTGGGTCACAGCAAGGAGACCCAGCCTTCTCCAATTTCCCATTCCCCTGTCAGGCACGGCAGGTGGGGCTGGTGCGTTGTTCCTGTGCTCAGTTACAGACTGTTCTGTACCGTGATATGGAGGGGAAGGCAGCCACCCGGACGGGCGTCGGGTGTAAAGTAAAACAGAACTTGAATAATACATTTCATTCTAATTAAAATTATTGCTCATATGAATCATCATGTAATTACACCAGATTATGAATATTTAATTAATCCAAAAACATGCTCAGAAATCTGCAAACGAGTTCCCCACCTCCATATAAGGGAATTTCTGATCTCTTCGAGGGGCCTAATGTCTGTGATATGGTGCCTGTGGCCCTCAATCCCTTCTTGCAGCCCGGATAGCTCAGCTTTGGGCTCCCCCCCCATCTCTGCCAGTGACCCTCAACCCCAACCCACAACTTAACCAGTGCCCTGAGTCCTGACTAGAGCTCCCTGATGTCCCAGCCCTGGGCACCCCACTCCGCAGCTCTGCTGGTGCCCTTCAGGGCTCCAGAAGATTGGGAGTAATGAGACCAGGCAGCTGAGAATGGCCAGGCCTGGTGCCATGCAACACAAATGCAGAGGGGTGTGTGTGTTGGTGGACATGGCTGGGCCGTGGGTGTGTGTACAGGGTATGTGTATATATATTGTTGGGGCAGAGGGGGTGTATTTGTGAAGATTAGGATAAGGGTGCTTGAATACGATTCACTGAGGTGTTTGTGTGTTTCCAAGCACAGTAGTGCTGCTATCCATTTGTCTGGCTATGTGTCAGTGCACCATGTGTGTGTATAGGGGTGGTTGTGCAGGATGTGTGTGCACAAAATAAAAACAAACAAAAGGGGTTGGGTGTTTAGATACAATAGGAGTATTTGCAGTGTGACATTGCAGGTGTATGTGTAGACAAGTGCTTGTGTGCATTTGAGTATGGGAAGAAGTTGTAGGGTGTGTGTGTGCATGTCCACATTCTTAGCTTATACGGCCAGAAGGGACCCTGTCATCATCTACCCTGACCTCCTGTATAACAGACCAAAGGCTGCCCTGAGTCAATTCCTGGCTGAACTACCGCAGATCTTTTAGGAAAAACATCAGATCTTGATTTAAAAATTACCAGTGATGGAGAATCCACCACGACTCTGGCAAATTGTTCCAATGGTTACTTCCCCTCACTGGTAAAAATTTGGACCTTATTTCTAGTCTGAATTTGTCCAGCTTCAACTTCCAGCCCTTGGCTATTGTTAGACCTTTGTCTATGAGATCAAAGAGCCCGTTATCAAATTTCTGTTCCCCCTGTAGGTACTTACAGACTGGGATCAAGTCACCCCTTGACCTTTCTTCAAGCTTAATAGACTGAGCTTCTTGAGTCTCTTGCTATACATTTTCCAATCCTTTAATCATTCTCTTGGCTTTTCTCTGAACCCACGCACACTCCTGTCCAATGTATCAACCTCCTTCTTGAGGTGTAGACACCAGAACTGAACACAGGATTCCAGTAATGTTCCCAATAGTGCCACATACGGAGGTAATAGAACCTTCCGTCTCCTACTCGAGATTTCCCTGTTCATACAGCCTAGGATTGCATTAGTCCTTTTGGCCACAGCACAGCACTGGGAACTCATGTTCGGCTGATTATCTTCCATGACCCCCAAGTCTTCTTCAGAGTCACTGCCCCCAGGATGGAGGCCCCCATCCTGTCAGCACGGCCTACATTCTGGGTGCCTAGATGTATAACTTTTTATTTGGCCATCGTAAACAGCATATTGTTTGCTGTGCCCGGTTTAGCACCGTGTGTATGTATGTGTGTCTATACAGTGTCTGCAGAGTGTGTGTTCATGTGTACAGCATCTGTAGAGTGTGTGTACAGATCATAGTGAGGTGGTGGGCAGCTGGGGCTGATGTTTCTGTTGTGTAGTTGTGGTTTGAACAGCTACACAACCTACCATACTCAGGTCCCTCCACAAAGCAGCCCCCCCCCATCAATCCTAGTATCCTCCACTCTCTCTCCCTGCGGTTCCCCCTGTCTTCCCACCCCAGTATTGCCAGTCCCTCAAGATCCAGCTGGTATCCCCTCTCAATTCCCCCCCGCACCCAGGGATTCCCTCCCCCCATTTCTGCCCCTCCTGGGAACCCAAAGCAATTAATTAAATAATGGAGAGAGGATCCTACTGGTGCGTGATGGGAGAGGATGGGCCAAACCCTGACAGCATTGACCGGGGAGACCCCCTGCACTGAATCCCCCCTCAGGTGGCACAGGCTCCACCCCAAACCCAGCACAGACACACACCCCATCTGACACAGACCCTCTAGCAGAGATTCCCCCTCATCACCCGCCTGCCCCTGTAGAGAGGCAGAAGGCCGCATGGATGTTTGTGTGTGAACATATATGGAGCCAGGCAATTAAATGTCCTGCCACCTGGTTATGGTTTTCTAAAGTCAGCCCCCTTGTGCACACAGCCACACCACTGTCTCTCGCATGCACACTCCCTTTTCTGTCACATTCACACACACAGACACCCCTCCTTCTCACACTCACCTCTCCCTCATCTCTCTTTCATCCCTTCTCTGTCACACCCCCCCATCCCTGTCTCTATCGCTCACTCCCCCCCTTAGAACACACTCTCTCATACACACATTCCTCTCACCAGCCTCCCCCACCCTTTGTCTCTCTCTCTCCTCATACCCCATTGTCTCTCTCACACACCCTCTCACACATTCACTCATACACACACTTCTCTCCCAGCCTCTCTCTCACACAGACTCAAACACCCCCCCACCCATCTCACACACCTCCTTTGTCTCACACACACCCCTACCTCCTCTCACCCACCCTTTGTCTCACACACTCTCACACCCCCTCCCTCTGTCTCTTGCACACTCACATCCTCCTTGTCTCTTTCACCTCCCCAAAACACTCACCATTGTCTCTCTCACACATACACCTTGCTCTGTGTTTCACACACCATTGTCATCATCTGTGCCTCACACCCTCTGTGTCACACTCACAGACCCCTCCCTGTCTCACACAGACTACACCTCCGTGTCTCACACCATCCATTGTCTCTGTCTTATGCCCTTCCTGTCTCACACTCCTACCCCTTCCTACTCACACCTATCCATGTCTCACCCCCTCACCATCTCCCTGTCTCACCCCCTCTGTCTCACATACTCACACCCCTCCCTGTCTCACACCCCATCTCACTCATACTCACAACCATCCCTCTCTCACACACTCACCCCCTCCCTGTCTCACACCACCTCTCTCTGTCTCACACACTCACCCCCTCCCTGTCTCACACCCCCTCTGTCTGTCTCACTCACACTCACCTCTCCCTGTCTCACACACACTACACCTCCGTGTCTCACCCATACACACCATCCATTGTCTCTGGCTCACGCCCTCCCTGTCTCACATTCATAGCCCCTCACCCTCACCGCTCCCACTCCCCCTCACCCCTCCCTGTCTCACACTCACACCCCTCTCTCTGCCACACTCACACGCGGTTGCGCTTGCGCCCCGGCTCCTCCTCCCGGCTTGTTGCGAGCGGGGCCGGGGCTGCCAGTCGCGGCGGAGCCGGTCGAGAACCGGAGCGGGGAGCTGAGCGGAACTGAGGCGGGTCCCAGAGCGATGGGGGCCCGGGCTCCCCAGCGCTCCTAGGCGGGCGGGTCCCCCCGATTCCCCACGGCGGCGCCCCGAGCTCATGGGCGGCCGCACGGGCTGAGACCCCCCGCCGGACGGGCTCGGAGGGACCCAGGCGTCCTGGCACCATGGCGTTCACCTTCGCCGCCTTCTGCTACATGCTCACCCTGGTGCTGTGCGCCTCGCTCATCTTCTTCGTCATCTGGCATGTGAGTGCGGGGTGGAGGGTGGGGGGTCGGGATGGGGGTTCGGTGCTGGGGGGGGGGGGGTCGGGATAGGGGGATCCGGGCTGTGGGATGGGCGTGCTGGGAGGCTTCCCGTGTCCCTGTCAGGCCTCCTCCTCTCCCAGCCAGACCCCCCGGAGATCGGTCCAAGGGGGGCAGTCACCCCATTCGTTCTGCCCCGTTTCTGGGGTTCGGGCTTGTCTCGCTACTTGCTCCCCCCACCCCCGCGTCTCTCGGTCCCCGCTGACAGGCAGTGCCTGAGTCTCTGCTTAGCGAGAATCGCGAATAATTCTGCAATGAAAGAGAGACAGACAATTCCCCTCTGCCCCCCATCATCCCCACCCCCCAACACCGCACCAGCCCCAGTTCCCATCACTCCCCATCGCCAGGCTCCCCGTCTCACCACCCCCCTTGGCCCTGCGCCCTGGCAGTCCGGTACCAGTTTGGGGGTGCTCCCCAGCCCGGGCTGTGGGAGGCGTTGGGCAGGACCGGGGCTCCCGTCAGTCCGTGTGTGTGTGTGTGTGTGTGTGTGTGTGCGCGCGCGCGCGCGATGGTGGTGGTGGTGATATGGAGCCGACGTAGCTAGGAAACCCACGGTGGGGGGGGGGGCTCTGCCTGCGCTGCCCCCCAGAACCCCCTAGCCCCCCCTCTGTCGTGGCTCCCCACTGTGTCCCAGCTCCCCCGGGTCTCCCCAACTGCCTCCCATCCTCCTCCCGGCCGGATCTTCCCCAAACACCCCCTTCCGCAGCCCGATCCCTCTCTCCCAACACCCTCCCGTGCAGGATCCCCCCTGCCCCCAGCCAAATCACCCGTGGCTCCCCCAAATTCCCCTCCGCTGGATCGCTCCCCACCCTTTGTTCCAGGGCTGCTGCATATCCCGGGCTCCCCGCAATGTAGCCCCCCTTCTCTCTCAGCCGTAGCTAGGGAACCTGGCGCTGGTTGCCATGGGAACTACATCTGTTTACAAGATGGGCTCTGGGTATCAATAACTGGGTGGTGGGTTTAACTTCTCTGGTTCTGGGAGGGAAGTCTCCCCATCGCTCCCCTTGCTAGCCCTGCACCCCCAGCTCCGCCAGTGCCCCTCAGCCCTGCCTTGCAGCCCCCCTCCTATCCTAGCCTCTGTGCCCCTCAGTCCCCACCTGCAGCCCCCTGCTATTCCAGCATGGGCTCCCCCACACGGACACTGGTCTGGCTTGGCTTTCCACTGCATAGAGACAGCCTGGGCCTGCCTCTCCTGTATCCCAGATCACTGCCTCATCATCTCTGCCCCCTCCCCATGGGCATCACAGCACAGCTGTTCCATCCCCCTCCTTGCCCACCCCCCACCCCCAGAGTACCCAACTACTTTGGCACCTGCCCCTGCCATGGGAGGCCTCCAACCACAGCTGTCTGGGGCAATGATCTTTGCAATAGTCGAGGATGAAAATGTGGTTGTGGGTGTTGGGAGTGAGAGGCACCAGCAGGGCTGTGAGGTGGGGAAGCCCAGGGCTGGGATAGCAGGGGGCTATGGGACAGGAGTGAGGGGCACCAGCAGTGTTTGGGGTATAGGATGCATTTGAAACAGGGACCATTCCTGACCCCTGACCAGAGGGGTCTGTCCTGGCAGCAACGATCCAGGGGGACCTGGGAACTGCAGGCTATTTCCTCCCCTGGTGCTGAGATGCAGCCACCTCTGGGGTGGGGCACAGGGGCTGTTTATACAGCAATCCCTTGCCTGGCACTGAGCTGCAGCTGCCTCTGGGGTGTGTGATAACAGGACAGGGTCACACAATAGTTTAGGACATGAAGTGAAGCAGAATCCTGTCTGTCTGAAGAGTGCCCTAGGAGGACACAGGAGTAGGGCTGGGTGTGACCTGCATTTCCCGTTTCATGGCAAATTCCACAAATTCAACATTTTTTCTGGAACAGAAGCAAAATATTTTGAAATTTCCCACAAAAAGAAACGACCTTTTCCAACTTTTAATCTTATTCTAGTTAAAAATCGATGAATTTTGTTCTGAAAAGTCGTTTCAAAACCAACTGCCAAACCTTTTCATTCCAAAACCGTGCAAACAAGACAGTTGGGTTTGGACAGAAATGGTATTTTTATCAAGAAACAGTCAGAGGAAAAATTTCAGCTCTAGTCAGAAGCAAAAGGGAATGTACCAAACAGAATGTGAGCAGAGCCCCTGATGTAAGGATTTTGTCCTGCCCGCTCCCTGCAGCACAGCGCCCCCTGCTGAGCCCCTCGCCCCGCTCCCTGCAGCACAGTGCCCCCTGCTGAGCCCCCCACCCTGCCCTGCTCCCTGCAGCACAGCGCCCCCTGCTGAGCCCCCCACCCTGCCCTGCTCCCTGCAGCACAGCGCCCTCTGCTGAGCCCCCCGCCCTGCCCTGCTCCCTGCAGCACAGCGCCCCCTGCTGAGCCCCCCGCCCTGCCCTGCTCCCTGCAGCACAGTGCCCCCTGCTGAGCCCCCCGCCCTGCCCTGCTCCCTGCAGCACAGCGCCCCCTGCTGAGCCCCTCGCCCCGCTCCCTGCAGCACAGCGCCCCCTGCTGCGCCCCTCGCTCTGCCCTGCTCCCTGCAGCACAGCGCCCCCTGCTGAGCCCCTCGCCCCGCTCCCTGCAGCACAGTGCCCCCTGCTATGCCCCCCGCCCTGCCCTGCTCCCTGCAGCACAGTGCCCCCTGCTGAGCCCCTCGCCCGGCTCCCTGCAGCACAGCGCCCCCTGCTGAGCCCCTCACTCTGCCCTGCTCCCCATGGCACAGCACCGCAGTGGGGTCAGTTATGACTGCAAGGAGGGAGTGCCCCCTATTGAGCCCCCCGCTCTGCTTCCTGCAGTACAGCGCCCCCTATTGAGGCCCACCCTGCAGCACAGCGGTGGAGGTTTTAGGGAGGGATGTGATGGGGGTTGAGCCCTGGGAGCAGCTATCCCAGATGGCTGTGGGGATGGAGGTACGGGTTGCTCCAGGCCTTGCTGGGCCCTGCGTCTAACCCCCCAGGGGTCCTGATAGTGAAGTTGTGTCACTGCCAGTGCTTAATTTGTGCCAGGGCTGAGCTCCGGCACTTTTAGGTGTGGCAGTTCATAGCCCCGCACCCTGGGCTTGCTGCATCAGTTATGAATGTAAAGAAATTGCTTGAGCCCAGCACCTCCTCCATTACAAATTAAGCACTGGCCACTACCCCCTGCTCTCCCCGGCCATTAACACCCTCCTGTGCACTGCCCCAGGGCCACACAATGGCCCATCCAGCCCAGTATCCCCCAGAGATGTGCTGAGGGGGAGCTCACTGTGGTGCACCCCCTTCCTTTCTGTGCTGGGGGTCAGGGGTTTGCATTGAACTCCAGCACCCCACAGCTAAGTGACCTTTCCTCCCTGAACATGTGGCACATCCCATAATACTTTGTGTGCTGAGGGGGGCCCTGCCCCATTCCCTTGCTACCCTCACTTGAGCACTTGGGAATCATAGATTCCCCTCCCCCCAGCAGTGGAGGGTAAACTGAGGCAAGAGGGTCAAACAGCTTGCACAGTGGTATTCAGGGAATCTGCAGGGGAGACAGGAACAGAAGCCAGGGGTCTTGAGCCCCAGCCCAGGGCCCCCACTCCCCTGACAGGGCCTGGCCCCTGAGGGGGCTTGGCTGCATGGGAGAGCCCACATGTGTCTGCACATTGCTTTGCTGGGTCTCCTCAACCAAGCTCCTAGCAGAGGTGGTCCCCCCACCCCCCGCGTAAGCCTCCCCATAGCAGTAAGTAGCCCTCTTGCCACCAGGGAGCGCAGGGGCTGAATGGTTCCCCGGACTTGAGACAGAGTGCTGGGGGATCCCTGTGTGGAAGGAGGGGCAGGGGCACTGGAACAATTTATACAGTGGGGGTGCTGAGAGTCATTGAACCAAACTGTAACCCTGGATAGGATGGAAGCCACTTCAAGTCAGGGGGTGTGGCAGCACCCCCAGCATCACTAGTTCCAGCACCTGTGGGGAAGGCGGGGAGCTCACCTAGCCAGGGCTCCTGTCTCAATAGGAGTGAATTGCTCTGGCTGTCCCCTTATCCTGCCCTTCCCCAGGCTCAGAACCCAGGTGACTGGGATCAGGGGACCCAGGGAATTGGGGGACACAGGTGACTGGGATCGGGGGACCCAGGTAATTGAGGGACCCAGGTGATTGGGGGACTCAGGCGATCAGGGATTGTGGTCCCTGACCCCTCGGAGCAGCAGGGAAAGTTCCTCCAGTGCACTCCCCCCCCCCCTTGCTGGAAACCATCCCGTTGCCCCGGCGACCGGCTCCCAGGCGGCCAATGGCGGGCGGGTCTTGCACTGGTTTCTCGCCCTCCTGTTCTGGGCAGGTGCTGGGCGCGGGGGAAATGGAGGGGATGGAGTTCATAGCTGTGCAAAGCCAGTGTACCTCAATCCTGACCCACAGCCCCCCCACTCTGCCACACCTCAATCCCACCTGCAGCCCCCAGCTCTGCCGATGCCCCTCAATCCCAACCCACAGCCCCACAGCTCTGCCAGTGCACCTCAATCCCGACTCACTGTCCCCCAGCTCTGCCACTGCCCCTTAATCCCAACCCGCAGCCCCCCAGCTCTGGCAGTGCCCTTCAGTCACAATCCAAAGCACCCCAGCTCTGCCAGTGCTCCTCAATCCTGACCCACAGCCCCCCGTTCTGCCGGTGCCCCTCAATCCCAATCCCCTGCTATTCCAGCCCTGGGCTTCCCTCCTCTCCCCCCCAGCACACACTGACCCCTAATCTCCCCCACTGTGCCTGTCACCAATTTATGTTTGTCCCAGCACAAGCTGGAGTGTTGGACCCTGTCTAGGGCCTGGTGTGTGCGGCAAATTTGTAGGGTCTCAGCTTCATTCTGTGTGGGGCAGGCACCCAGCCACAGAGAGCAGCAGCTAAATGGCCCAGCCAGCCACCTCGTTACCCCATCCCTCGCTCCCTGCTCCCCCAGCTGGCCTGGCAGGCTGTTCCTAGGGCTCAGGTTATGGGGGGAGGGTGCTGAAGCAGAATCCCTCCCCTGCCAGGCAGAGGAGCCGCGTGTGAGGGTTGCTAAGCAACCCCGACAGGCGCCTGTAGCCTTCATTGTTGCTTTGACAGGTACCAAGTGCAGCTCAGATCTGACTGTGACTGGAGAGGAGCCCAGGGCTGGGTTAGCAGGGGGCTGTGGGTTGGGATTGGGGGGCACCAGCAGAGCTATGGAGGATGGGGGAGAGCCCAGGGCTGGGTTAGCAGGGGGCTGCGGGTCAGGACTGGGGGCACCAGCAGAGCTGTGGGGGTCAGCACAGCCCAGGGCTGGGTTAGCAGGGGGCTATGGGTTAGGATTGGGGGGCACCAGCAGAGCTGCGGGGGTGGGGGAGAGCCCAGGCCTGGGTTAGCAGGGGGCTGCGGGTCAGGATTGGGGGGCACCAGCAGAGCTGTGGGGGTGGGGGAGAGCCCAGGGCTGGGTTAGCAGGGGGCTGCGGGTTGGGATTGGGGGGCACTAGCAGAGTTGTGGGGGTAGGGGAGAGTCCAGGGCTGGGTTAGCAGGTGGCTGTGGGTCAGGACTAGGGGCACCAGCAGAGCTGTGAGGGTCAGCAGAGCCCAGGACTGGGTTAGCAGGGGGACCTGCTTTGAGCAGGGGGTTGGACCTGATGACCTCCTGAGGTACCTTCCAACCCTGATATTCTGTGATTCTGTGTGGGTCAGGATTGGGGGCACCAGCAAAGCTGAGGGGGAGAGCCCAGGGCTGGGTTAGCAGGGGACTGTGGGTCAGGATTGTGGGCACCAGCAGAGCTGTGGAGGTCAGTGGAGCCCAGAGCTAGGCTAGCAGGGGAATGTGAGTCAGGATTGAAGGACACCAGCAGAGCAGAGCTGTGTGTCTCAGCCCATCACGTTGGTGGGTCTCTGCTCTGAGAGCCCAGAAACTGGTGATGGGAGTGGCTGGGGCGCATGTGAGGGAGCCAGGAAGCTCTGGGTGCTGGTTATTGGGCCTGGGTGTGATGGACCTGGTGAGGGAATGGGCAAACTCACGGGCGGGGGCTCTGGAAGGGGGAAGGGAATCCCCCAGACACACCTGCTGGAGACCACGGCAGCAGGACTGAGCTCAGGCTAGTGACAGAAATCTCCATTTGGGGAGGCCAGGAATGGGACATTTCCCCTCTGGGGGGGCATCGGCTCTGAGCCAGGTGGGGGGTTTGCTACAGGGACCGCCCCCCACTGTCTCACACCGGATCTCTCCCAGCCCCCGGAGGATGGGGAGGCGGAGGCTGAGTCACCCCATTTGGCTGGGGCTCTGGGGCTGGCTGTTCCGGAGCCGGCTGTGCTGGCAAGAGCCCAGGCAGAGCCATGTGGAGTCGAGGGAGGGAACTGGACCCCAAGGGAAGCTGGGTCCCTCCACATACTGCTGGGAGCTAACTTCCCTGGTAATGCTTGGGGGAGGATAGATCCAGCTCTTCAGTGGGCAGGTGAGTTCACGGGGGCTGGGAGCCAGGACTCCAGGTTCCATCCCAGCTCTGTCAGGGAGTAGGGTCTAGTGGTTAGAACAGGGGGGGAGGGGCTGGGAGCCAGGACGCCTGGGTTCCATCCCAGCTCTGTCAGGGAGTAGGGTCTAGTGGTTAGAACGGGGGGGAGGGGCTGGGAGCCAGGACACCTGGGTTCCATCCCAGCTCTGTCAGGGGAGTAGGGTCTAGTGGTTAGAATGGGGTGGGGGTGGGGGCTAGGAGCCAGGGTTCCAGGTTCCATCCCAGCTCTGTCAGGGGAGTAGGGTCTAGTGGTTAGAATGGGGGGGGGAGCTAGGAGCCAGGGTTCCAGGTTCCATCCCAGCTCTGTCAGGGGAGTAGGGTCTAGTGGTTAGAATGGGGGGGGGGGGGAGCTAGGAGCCAGGGTTCCAGGTTCCATCCCAGCTCTGTCAGGGGAGTAGGGTCTAGTGGTTAGAATGGGGGGGGGGCTAGGAGCCAGGGTTCCAGGTTCCATCCCAGCTCTGTCAGGGGAGTAGGGTCTAGTGGTTAGAATGGGGGGGGGGCTAGGAGCCAGGGTTCCAGGTTCCATCCCAGCTCTGTCAGGGGAGTAGGGTCTAGTGGTTAAAGCGGAGGGGCTGGGAGCCAGACTCCTGCTCTGATCATTGATATTTTTATTATTGATATGGAAGTGCAAAGTGGCTGAGACTGGTGAATTCCTGTCGGCTTTGTCAACTCTGTGGAGTTTATCAAGCAGTGACTGTTAACAGTAGGGTCTGTTTATTCCTCCCCACCTTCTGTATCCACGAGCCAGCCAGTCCCCTGGCCCTGGGGCTGGATTGGAGCCAGCGCCCCAGAGAGGGGAAGGCCCCATGTCCCATTCTCTGTTCTGGGGCCAGAGAGGAAGGGTGACAGAATGGGGAGTTGAGAAGGTGTGTGTGTGGGGAGGTATCTGGCTGAGTGCCCCAGTGGGTGGGACTGGCAGATGCTCCTCTCTGGCTTCATCAGCCCGCAAGTAGGGGTCGCCCTGTACAAATCAGCAGGATGGGGGTCTGATTTGCATATGTAAATAAGATTGTGTGGGTTGGGCCAGACACTGCACGGGTGATCATAGAATCATAGAATATCAGGGTTGGAAGGGACCTCAGGAGATCATCTAGTCCAACCCCCTGCTCAAAGCAGGACCAATCCCCAGACAGATTTTTTTACACCAGTTCCCTAAATGTCCCCCTCAAGGATTGAACTCACAACCCTGGGTTTAGCAGGCCAATGCTCAAACCACTGAGCTATCCCTCCCCCCCAGGGAGAACATAGCCCATGTTCTCAGGCGGCCCCACCATGGGCTTGTGTGACCCCCTCTAGCCTGCTTCCCATGGGGGGGCCCCTCCTGGGAACTCCCTACCCTTCTCTCAATGAATGGGTGAGCCCCCATGGGAATGGGGGGATGGATCCCTGTATAAACAACCCCTGCACCCCACCCCAGAGGCAGCTGCATCTCAGCACTGGATGAGAGATCCCTGGATACACTGCCCTCCTGTCCCACCCCAGACTCAGCCGGGTCCCAGGGCTGGGCCGGGAGGATCTGTCTCTCTCTGCTGCTGTCTCTGACCCTGCTCTCCCCCCACAGATCATCGCTTTTGACGAGCTGCACACAGACTTCAAGAGTCCCATTGACCAGGGGAACCCGGCGCGGGCAGTAAGTCAATAGATGTGGTGGGAGAGGTGTGTCTGTCTCTGTGTCCGTCTGTCTCTGACCCTCTCCCTGACTCACTGCGCCCCCCCACCCCACCTTCACGATGTCACCCATGTCATTCCTATTTTTCTTAAATGTGGTGTCCACTCAACTGTCCTCTGCCATGCATGAGTGATGGTGACATGAGGGGTGCAGGGCTCCCAGACTCCTGGGTTCTATCCAAGCTCAGGGAGGGGAGGGGAGTCCAGTGAGTTAGAGCGGGGGGGCTGGCAGCCAGGACTCCTGGGTTCTCTCCCACTGGCTGTGCTGCGCTGAAGTTTGTGTCACTCAAATTTTTTTTTGGAGGGTCCCAAAGTTCCCATCAGCCCCTGGGGCAGGTCCCCCGGGGGTGTCAACATCACTCTGGGGCTGGGATTTCAAAGGGCTTCCACGGCTCGGCACCAACCCACCCCGTCCCCAGTGCCCCACTCCCTGCTTCTCTCCTCATCACACCCTGGCCCAACCCCACGGCTTGCTGCTTTTTAATCTCTCTTTGCCTAGTTTGACCCAGCTGCATCACTGCTGGTGCCCCTCCATCCCAACCCACATCCCCGCTAGCCCTGCCCTGGGCTCGCACTCAGCTCTGCCGATGCCCCTCACTCCTGACCTGCAGCAACCCTGGGTCCTGTTCCCTCCAAGCTCATCAGTCCCAGCCCCCAATCCCCTGCTATCCCAGCAGCCCCCATTCAGATGGGGGTCAAGGTGTGGGTGGGTTCTGGGTGCTGGCTGTGCTCAGGCATGGGGGTCGAGGAGCTGTAATTAAAGGTGCTGCTGACAGTCACTAATGACTGCCCCCCCAGGGAGTTTGTGGGGGGGAGGGGTGAATAGCACCCTGGGGCCTTGAGAGGGGAAGGGGCTTGCCATGGGTCAGTGTCAGGGGCAGACCTGAGGAAAAAACCCCACTCCCGCCCCAGAGCCAGGGATAAAACCCAGGAGTCCTGACTTTCCCTCTCCCTCTCCCTCCTGCTCAAACCCCCTACACCAGCGTTTCTCAACCCCGGGGGCCAAGACCCAAAATCGGGTCACAGAATGTTCCAAAGGGTCGCATGGCAGCTCCTGTCCCAGGGGGCTGGCTGGGCTCTCCCTGCTCCATGCACTGCAATCTCTGGGGTCCCAGCACCACTCAGGTTTGGCCCAGCTGTCCAGATAGGCCAAATCTGAGTGGGTGGCGGCCCTGTAACCCCATGAGCCAGGTCACAACGCCACCCACCCACATTTGGTCCAGTCAGGGGGGCGGGGCCAAACCTGAGCAGCGCTGCAACCCCCAGAGGTTGCAATGCCTGGAACGGAGAGCTGAGCCCAGCCAGCACAGGAGCTGCTGCTGTGGGGTGAGTGCCAGGCAGTGCCCTCAGGATCCAACCGAAACCACCCCAAGGCCTCCACCCCCAGACTATTTAGTGAGTCACGACAGGCCATAAACATTTACAAATGGGTCCTGAGCCCAAAAAGGCTGAAAACCACTGCACTAGACCCCCTCCCCTCCCAGAGCGGGGGCTAGAACCCAGGTGTCCTGGTGGGTGGCGAGCCCTGTGTGCTGCCTGCGTGGCAGTTGCAGTAACAGAGTTGCTGGGAGAGGAATTCAGGTCACACTGAACTGTTTATATTTAGGGAAATGGAGTGGGAGCGATGGCCCCAGCTGCAGCCCCTGGCTTGGGGGGGGGGGGGGAAGGCTGAGGTTGCTGGGATTGACTCTGCCCAGCCCAGGCACAGTGGAGGGGATAGCTGGGTCAGGTGGAGGAATAACTCCTCACAGGGCAAAGTGCTCCCTGTCTGCACAGCCTTCCGGAGCCCGGGAGTCAACCACCTCCCTGCTCGCACACAGCATCTGCCTGACTGATGGGAGACTGAGGCACAGATGGGGGCGGGACTGGATCAGGGTCATGCAATGAGTAGGGACGAGAAAGGGAAATAGAACCCAGGAGTCCTGGCTCCCAGTCCCACTGCTCTAATCTAGACCCACTCTCACTCTAGATCTGGGGATAAAACCCAGGTGTCCTGGTTCCCAGCCTCCCCTTCCCCACTAGATCCCACTCTCACCCAAATTCTATTAATTGATATTTCAGTACTGGAGTAACCTCATTTCATATCTGATACCAGAATCCAGCCCCGACCCCAGTGCAGTCAGAGGTGACTCCGGATATACCCTGTGGGAGCTCACACCAGAATCTGGCCCCGACACCAGTGCAGTCCGGGGTGACTCCGGATACAACTTGTGGGAGATGACAACATTTAGTCCTCACCCCAGTGCAGTCAGGGGTGACTTTGGATACACTCTGTGAGAGCTGACACCAGAATCTGGCTCTGACCCCAAGTGCAGTCAGTGAGGGACTTTGGATTTACCTTGTGGGAGCTGACACCAGAATCCGGCCCTGATGTCAGTGCAGTCAGGGGTGACTCCGGATACAACTTGTGGGAGATGACAACATTTAGTCCTCACCCCAGTGCAGTCAGGGGTGACTTTGGATACACTCTGTGAGAGCTGACACCAGAATCTGGCTCTGACCCCAAGTGCAGTCAGTGAGGGACTTTGGATTTACCTTGTGGGAGCTGACACCAGAATCCGGCCCTGATGTCAGTGCAGTCAGGGGTGACTCTGGATTTATCCCAGGTAACCAACATCAGACTCTGGCCCACACTCCATTGCAGTCAGATGGTGACTTTGGATTTACTCAGGCTCTCAGCTCAGAATCTGTCCCTAGCCCCATTGCACTTGGTGACTCTGGATCAGTGCTGAATGTGTGCCAGGGCGGAGCCCCCAGCACCTCTGGGCTTGCTGCATCTGGTATGAATGTGAAAAAATTGTGTGAGCCCCGGCACCTCTTTCATTACATAGTCAGCACTGCTCTGATTGACCGGGGGAAGCTGAGCTCAGAATCCAGCCCTTATCCCGTTGCTGTTGCTGGGTGACTGGATTTACCACAGGGGAATTGAGATCTGGGGGCCACTGGGGGCTGGTGGGGATGAGATGGGAGTGAAGGAGGAGGGGAGAGAAGGAGCTGGGGAAATTGATGGGGGTGGGTTCGGGGGGATGACCTTGCTCAGGTGGGGGGTGGAGGTGTCACAGCGGAGTGAATTTGGGGGTCTGGCTGTGCTCAAGAGGGGGTGAGCAGGTGGGGGGAACTTGCTGTGTGAGTCCTATTTGTAAGTTTGCCTTTCATGTTACTGATCCAGCCAGGGTTTGGGGTTGACTGGGTGGCTAAAGGGCAGAGACACTGAGGTTTCAGTCCCCCCAGATGAAGCTTGAGTTGCTTCCTGTTCTCTGCAGGGTTGGTGGCAGTGTGGGGTGCCCAGGGCTGGATAGCAGGGGCTGCGGGTTTAAGGGGCTCTGACAGAGCTGTGCGGGGAGCCCAGGGCTGGATAGCAGGGGCTGCGGGTTTAAGGGGCTCTGACAGAGCTGTGCGGGGAGCCCAGGGCTGGATAGCAGGGGCTACGGGCTAGCACAGGGACACCAGCAGAGTGTCCAGGACTCCAGAGCTGGAATCCTCTCAGGCTGAGTCTCTGCTGGAAAAAGCTGCCATTTGAAGTCCCTGTTGCCTGGTCTCAGGGTTTGACTGTGACATTTGGTGTCTTAGGGTATGTCTATGCTACAACCAAACACCCGGGCTGGCTCCTGTCAGTTGATTCGGGTTCATGGGGCTCCCTCCCTCTTTACGGGGTTCCAGAGCCCAGCTCCAGCCCCAGCCCCAGCCCATACATTGACACTGCAGTTGTATAGCCTCTCAGCCTGAGCATTGCCAGCCGGAGTCAGCTCGCATGGCCTAGCTATATCTGTTTTATTGCAGTGTAGACATGCCTTTAAATCCCCAGCTCCCAGAGTCCTGGGATCTTCTGAGAATCGTGGCTTTCATATGTAAAACCCCCAGCAAGTTTCTCTCCCTTGTGGGGAGAAGCTGGGATCTGCTTCCTGGAGGCACCCTCCAGGCGCCAAGCCGATAAATACAAGCCCAGTGGCACATGGTTTCAAAGTCAGTCTCATGGTTTTGGGGCCCCACTCGCCTTGGGGTTCATGCTGAAGAAACTGGAAATGTAAATGGTCCCTTTCCCCTCATGGGAGCACAAGTGGAGCCACTTCTCTTGAGCTCTGTCTATGTAGGGTATAGTATTTGTGTTTGTAGTTGTGCAAGGCTTAATGTCTGGTGTTTATGTGGGGTCTTGTCTATGTTTGTGTAGGGCTTAGTCTCACTGTTTATGTAGGATATTACAATATCCTTGACTTGTGTATTGTACAAGCCTTAACTAAGGACACACAGTGTGTCAGACAATGATGTGAATGATGGAGCCTAAACCCTCTTTACGGCTTGGGAGGAAGGACGTGGGGCCCCAGAGGCCCTGGGATTTGGGCTCCACCTTCATTTTGGAGTTTCTGCAAACCCCAGCCCTATATAAGGGCAATGAGGTGTCTTTATGGCTACTTGCACCCCACCCCTGACCCCAGCTCCAGCAATACCCCAACACACAAAACTAATTCCCAGAGCAGGTATCCATGTACACCCTCCCCTCCCCCACTAGACCTCATTCACCTCCCACAGCTGAGCATAGAACCCAGGAGTCCTGGCTCCCCTCCACCCCCACATCCTGCTCTAACCACAAGGTTCCTAGATTATAAAGCCAGAAGGGACAATTGTGATCATCTAGTCTGTCCTCTAGTCTATTTAAAGCACTGGAGCAGGTTACTTGGGGAGGCAGCTGAATTCCCATCAGTGGAAGTTTTTAAGAACAGGTTAGACAAACACCTGGCAGGGGTAAGCCAGGTTTATTTGGTCCTGCCTCACGCAGGTGGGTGGCCTAGATGACCGTGTTAGGTCCATTCCAGCCCTACATTGCTATGATTATATAACATAGGGTATAGGACTTCTATGAATTAATCCCTGGTTGCACTAGACTAGAGCAGATCTGAGGGCCGCCCAGAGGATTCAGGGGGCCTGGGGCGAAGCGGGGGAGCTTGTACTCACTGGGCAGCGCTCCGAGTCTGCAGTGGCGGCTTTTCAGCGGCGGGGGGCCCTTCAGTTGCTCCGCGTCTTCGGCAGCACTGAAGGGCCCCCCGCCGCCGAAATGCCGCCAAAGACCTGGACTGCCACCGGGTGAGGAAAGGGATTCTCGGCCAGGGCTCGTGGGGCCCCTGCGGGGCCTGGGGCCTGGGGCAAATTGCCCCACTTGCCCGCCCTCTGGGCGGCCCTGCAGATCTGTCAGAAAAACATCCCGTTTTGATTTAAACATCGCCAGTGACGGCAAATCCGCCACAGCTGTGGATAAATTGTTCCAACAGTTAATTACCTGCACTGTTAAAAATGTAGGTGTCTTATCCCTAGTCTGAATTGGGCCAGCTTCAACTTCCAGCCCTTGGCTCTTGTTAGACCTTCGGCTGCTCTACTGCAGCTCCATTATCTAATTTCTGTTCCCCACGTAGGTGCTTCTAGCCTGTGATCAAGTCACCCCTTAGCCTTCTCTTTGTTAAACTAAACAGATCGAGCTCCTGGAATCTCTCACTCTGTTCTCTAAGTCTTTAGTCATTCTCGTGGCTCTTCTCTGAGCCCTCCAATTTATCAGTGTCCCTCTTGCACTGTGGGCACCAGGATTGGAGGCAGGATTCCAGCAGCGGCTGCATCAGCGCCACATACTGAGGTAACAGAACCTCCCTTCTCCTAGTCGAGATTCCCCTGTTTACACACCCCAGGATCGCATTCGCCCTTTTAGTCACAGCGTCGCACTTGGGAGCTTGTGTTCAGCTGATCATCCGCCATGAGCCCCAAGCCCTTGTCAGAGTTCCCTGTCCTGAAAGTATGGCCTGCGTTCTTTGTTCCTAGGGGTGTATGTTTACATTTGCCCATATTACAACATACATTGTTTGCTTGAGCCCAGCTTACTCAGGGAGCCAGATCGCTCTGTATCCGTGATCTAACTTCATTATTTATCACTCTCCCAATCTTTGTGTCATCTGCAAACTTTCTGTGATGATTTGATGTTTTCTTCCAGGTCACTGATAAAAATGTTAACTAGCGTAGGGCCAAGAGCAGCTCCTTTGGGACCCCACTAGAAACACTCCCATTCAATGATGATTCCCTGTGGACAGTTACGTTTTGCGACCTAGCACTTAACCAGCTTTACCCCATTTAATGTGTGTCATGCTGGGTTTGTATTGTTCAAGGTTTCGTATCACAATGTCATGCAGCATCACGTCAAATGCCTTACAGAAGTCTCAATATATTGCATCAGCTTTATTACCTTTATCAACCTAACTTGGAATTTCATTGACAAATATACCAAATTAGATGGACAGGAGCTATTTTCCATAAACCCACATTGATTGGCATTAATTATATCACACTCCTATACTTCTTTATGAATTGGGTCCCATCATATCTGCTGCCCCATGTCTTGCCTGGGATTGATGTCAGGCTGACAAGCCTGTAATTACACAGGTCCATCCTTTGACCCTGTTTAAATATTGGCACAACATTAGTGTTCTCCCAGTCCTCTAGAACAGGGCTTCTCAACCTTTTTCTTTCTGAGCCCCCCCTCCCCCCCCGTCAACATGATATAAAAAATCCACAGCCCACCTGGGCCATAACAACTGGCTTTCTGCATATGAGAGCCAGGGCCTGTGTTAGGGGTAGAAAGCTGGGCAATTGCCTGGGGCCCCATGCCACAGCGAGCCCTGCACAGCTAAGTTGCTCAGGCTTTGGCTTCAGCCCCACGTGGCAGGGCTCAGAGCCCCAGGCTTCAGCCCCATGCACTGGGGCTTTGGCTTTCTACCCTGGGCCCCAGTGAGTCTAATGCTGGCCCTGCTTGGAGGACCCCCGGAAACCTGCTCGCGCCCTCCCCCCCAGGGGGCCTTGGTCCCCTGGTTGAGAACCTCTGTTCTAGAACGTCCCCAGTGCTCCAAAACGTATTGAAAAATCAACTCTAATGGTCCAGAGAGCACCTCGGTCAGCTCTTTTAATACATTTGGATGCAAGTTACAGGGCGTAGCTGATTAAGAAATGTCTTAACTTTAGTAGATGCTGTTTAACATCCTCCGGAATTACTATTGGAATAGAAAGTGTTTCATCACCACCATCATCATATAATATGAACACATTATCTGGCTTTTTCTCAAATACAGAACACAAATAGTTATTGAATACTTCTGCCATTTCTACATTATTATTGACAATTTTGAAATTTCCATTTAGTAATGGACCAATGTTGTTTTGTTCTTAATATTCTTGAAAAAAAGTCCTTCTCATTGTACTTAACTCTGCTGGCCAAACATCACTCCTGGTGTCCTTTTGCTTCTCTTATTAATTTTCTACAATTCCTAGCTTCTGATTTATATTCATGGCTATTGACTTCCCTTCTTTCCCATATCTATCTATCTATCTATCTATCTATCTATCTATCTATCTATCTATCTATCTATCTATCTATCTATCTATCTATCTTGTTCATTTATTGTAATGAACTGCCCTCACTTCATCTCCAAGAGAGGTGGGTTCTTTCTTGATTGTGGCTTTTTAGGCTTCTATTAAAATGTTCTTAAACAATTCCTAATTATCATTCACATTTTTCTCATTAAATTCTGCCTCCCAGCTGACTTGGTTCCTTTTAGCTTTCAGCCTTGTGAAACTAGACCTTTTAAACATAAGTTAATATATTGCTAGTTTGGAGTTTATTCTGTTTATACATAACAAATGTGATCAAGTCATGATCACTTGCACCTAAGCAACAACAAATTTTTAGTTCTGTGCTCAATTCCTCTTTATCTGTCCAGATGAGGTCCAATATAGAATTCCCTCATGTTGGATGCAACACTCTGAGCTAAGAAATTGTCATTTATAATTGCGATCTATAATATATAGAAATTCCAAAGATGTTTTAGCACTGACAGCAGGAGGCCTCCAGCATATGTCACTCAGATTGAAGCCCCCATGATCCCACTGTTTATTCCCCCTCTACCCATTAAAAACAGCTGTGGAAGGAGCCAGGCATCCTGTTCCCTAGTGGATTTGGTGGCATGTAGAAGACACCATCTAGTAACCAATCTATTGTTTTATCTGTTAGGACATTGATCCATCAGCATTGTAGATCATTTGCTTCTGAGCTGTGGGTGACTCAGACACACATAATGCCATATTTGACACACCCCTTGCCTTTTTGCCCATTTGATCCTTCCTAAATAGGTTATAACCATTGATTTTTAACATTCCAACCCAACTCCCGTCCCAGAGCCAGGTATAGAACTCAGGAGTCCTGACTCCCAGCCCCTCCCACCAGGCTTGAACACCCCTCTCTGTTCCTGCCTCCCCCCCTTCTCTCAGCCCTCCCCTGTGCCAGCTCTCAATCTAATTCCCTGTTTCTTTCCCCCCTGCAGCGAGAGCGATTGAAAAACATTGAGCGGATTTGCTGCCTCCTGAGAAAGGTGCGTCCGTGTGTCCCTGTCCCTGCCTCACCTGTCTGTGTGTCCCCCGCATCCATGTGGCCCCATCCCTGCCCCTTATGTCTTAGCTCTTCCAGTCTCCAAAACAGTGAATGACCAGTTCTTGAACCCCCAACCTGGGAGCAACTGACAGCGCCTGAACCCGCCATCCCCCTCAACTCCTGCACCTCGATGAACATCTGCACCTCCTCCCTATAGCCTCCTCACCTCTCCCCACTGCATCCTGAACCCCCCAGCTCCAGCACTCCTCCCCTTCCTGGGCTTCCTGAACTTCCTCCCCACAGCCCCCCACACCTCTTCCCACAGCCTCCTGAACCCCCAAACCCTCTCCCATCTCCTGCCCCTCCTAGGCTCCCTGGACTTCAGCCCCACAGCCCCCCCACTTCTCCCAGAGCCTTCTGAACTCCCAACTCCCTCAGCTCCCTGCATCTCCTCCCCACAGCCCACCACATCTCTCCTCACAGCCTCGTCTGCTCACACCCCTTCCCCTCCTAGGCTCCCTGAAGCCTCCTCCCTGAAGCACCGCCTCCCTGAAGCCCCCAGCACCTCTCCCCATGGCCTCCTGATCCCCCAAGCCCCCTCCCAACCCTTCTCCTCCTAGGCTTCCTGCACCTCCTCCCCACAGCTGCCCCCCACCTCTCCCCACAGCCTTCTGAGCCCCCCTCACACCTCCTCCTTCTAGACTCCTAGCATCTTCTTCCCACAGCCCCCTGAACCCTCACCCAGCCAGCCAGTCCCCACCTGCCTTAGGGCCAGATCAGAGCTGCCCCCAGGAAAGGCCCCATATCCTATTCCCTGCTACCCTGAGCCAGCCAGTTCCCCTGCCCTGGGGCCAGATGGGAGCTGGTGCCCCTGGGGAGGTGCTGTGTTGCTTTTGTCAGTTTCCCTGTTGTGTGTTGCTCTGCGTTCCCATTTGAGAATACGCCCCCCACTCCCCCATGTATTATTTATACCTGGCTGCTGGCAGGACAGGACATGGCCACATCAAAGCCGCGGAATACTAATGGGGTGCCTGTGGGGAGCAAAGTGTGCTGAGGCGGCATCCACCCGCCATTGGTACTGGGAGCCAGGTAGTGTTGCCAATTTTGGTTGGACGTATTCCTGGAGGTTTCCTCACATGACATAATCTTTAATTACAGATTAATCTTAAATTCCTGGAGACTCCAGGACAATCCTGGAGGGCTGACAACCCTAGAGCCAGGACTCCTGGGTTCTATTTCCCCACTGACCAGGGCCTGCTCTCCCTTCCAGCTCGTGGTCCCTGAATACTCTATCCATGGGCTCTTCTGCCTCATGTTCCTGTGTGCAGCCGAGTGGGTCACCCTGGGCCTCAACATCCCTCTGCTCTTTTACCACCTCTGGAGGTGAGTGAGGTCTGCGCCCTGGGAGCCAGCCCTCCTCGAGAGGACAGCCTCTGGGGGCAGTGGGTTGGGATTGAAGGACATGGGGCAGGAGTACCCAGGACTGGGCTAGCAGGGGAACCGGCAGAGCCGTGGGCATGACTGGGCTAGCAGGGGGACCGGCAGAGCCGTGGGCATGGCTGGGCTAGCAGGGGGACCGGCAGAGCCGTGGGCGTGGCTGGCCTAGCGGGGGGACCAGTAGAGCCGTGGGCGTGGCTTGGCTAGGCGGGGGACTGGCAGAGCCGTGGGCGAGGCTGGCCTAGCGGGGGGACCAGTAGAGCTGTGGGCGTGGCTGGGCTAGGCGGGGAGAGCGGCAGAGCCATGGGCATGGCTGGGCCAGCAGCGGGGACCGGCAGAGCTGTGGGCGTGGCTGGGCTAGGCAGGGGGACCGGCAGAGCCGTGGGCATGACTGGGCTAGCAGGGGGACCGGCAGAGCTGTGGGCATGACTGGGCTAGCAGGGGGACCGGCAGAGCTGTGGGCGTGGCTGGGCTAGGTGAGGGGACCAGCAGAGCCGTGGGCGTGACTGGGCTAGCAGGGGGACCGGCAGAGCCGTGGGCATGGCTGGCCTAGCAGGGGGGACTGGCAGAGCCATGGGCGTGGCTGGGCTAGTGGGGGGACCGGCAGAGCCGTGGGCGTGGCTGGGCTAGCAGGGGGGACCGGCAGAACCGTGGGCGAGGCTGGGCTAGGAGGGGGGACTGGCAGAGCCGTGGGCGTAGCTGGGCTAGGAGGGGGGTCTTTCCTAAGTACTACAGGAGCCCCTTGCATGAGGAGTTTGGGAGGACAAAGACGCTGTCTGAGCCCTGGCCTCATTGCCCCCCAGGTACTTCCACCGCCCGGCAGACGGGTCCGAGGTGATGTACGATGCTGTCTCCATCATGAACGCCGACATCCTCAACTACTGCCAGAAGGAGTCGTGGTGCAAACTAGCCTTCTATCTGCTGTCCTTCTTCTACTACTTGTACAGGTAGCGCCCCAACACGGTTTCTGGGAATCCTTTCCAGGGACTGAGATGCAGCCTCCTCTGGAGTGGGGCACAGGGAGGTTATACAGGGATCCCTCACCCCATACTGAGGTACAGCTGTCTCTGGGGTGGGGTGCAGGTCTGTGTGCCTGGCGCTGAGACTCTGTTCCCCTCGCTCCTGACCTGCAGCTCTGTTATGCTGCAGCATTTCAGGGTGTCTCTTTCTCTTTCTCTCCCCAGTATGGTTTATACTTTGGTGAGTTTCTAAGAGGACTGAGTGGGGGCCCCACAATTATCTCAGTGGCTGCTCCCGGACTCCTGGGTTCACCCCCAACCAGCTGTTTCTAGGAGAGCTCAAGAGATGCTGGGAACACAGGGGGGCCCTGAAACTCCAACACCCCCACGGATTTGAGGCTCTGCCCCATCGCTGGACGACTCGCAGGATCAGACATTGGGCCTCCCGGTATTAGGGCCGCCCCGCGTTTTGAGTGACTCACTAAACCCTGCTGCCCCTCATTTCTGCAGCGCCCATGAGGAGGGGAGCATCTCCTCCCAGATGTACCCTCCCCACCTGTGAGATGGGGGCCAGGGCAGGAGTGACCCCCCCCACCGCAGCTGGGACACTCCCCATTGCTACACCCCATTGTGAGCCTGTCTGTTGGGGGGCAGGGAGAGGGATGGGGCACCCTGCCCCACTGTTAAACCCATTTTAGGGTGCAGGGGAGCTGGGTACTGGGCACCCCTCCCCTGCAGTGTCATTATAATGTGGAGGTAGGGGCTCAGGGCTGATGTCCCCAACACAAGACCAGGAGGGTTATTCTGTTGGACACGTTTATGTCTAATCCAGGGGGTGTAACCCACAACCTAGGGAGCACAGCCCCTGGCCCCCCCACCCACCCCAGGGCAGGCCCAAACCCCACACATGCCAGGGCATGGCAGGGTATTTCTGTGTGTTTGTAGTGTTGAATTTGTTACCAGGAGTTATTGTCTGGAGTGGGGGTTGGGGGGCCAAGGGGTGCCTTAACTAGACCCCAGGGAGAAGGGGATCAAGGCTGAACAATGACACCCCCACCAGGTCACACACCCCTTGCAAATGTCAGGGCCCCTCTAACCTGCCTCCTCATTACCAAGTTTGGGGAGGATTTGGAGGTGCACTCAAATTTGGGCTTTGAGCCCAGAAAATTGGGATGGGGTCCCTGTGTTGGGGTGACCTGTTATCTTGCATGGGGAGTCCCTGAGCAGAGCACCCCGTTATCCCACATGGGGAGCTGTTCTGGGCTCAGTGCCGGTGGTGCTGGGGAGGAAACCCCTGGTCTTAGAGCGAGGGGATTCCACCGCCCTACCCCCACCTCCACCTGGGGTCAGGCCCACACAGAAGCGGACCCTGGTGCCAGAGCTGTCTACAGGTGTGGGGGGGAAATCGCTTCCCCTTGGTTCCCCCCCCCCTTCCCCTCCCATGGGGCATTTGTGTATAAAAGAAACATTGGATAAACAATCCTCAACTTTGTGGCTAAATAAAAACTTGCAAAAAAAAAAAAAAAAAAGTGCCCCATTGACCTCCTGGTGTCTGTAAGTGGGACATGGGCCATCAGGGAGCGCCGGCTCCAATCTGGCCACAGGGCGGAGAGGAGTGGGGGGGAGGCGCTTTCCACTCTAGGGGGCACCAGCTCCAATCCAGTCCCCTGCTACAGCGCTTCATCGCCCCCCTCCACAGCCACAGGCGAGGGGCTGAGCAGGCCCCGGACTGGCTGCCTCCAAAGGCAGGCAGGCGGCACATTGCTGGGGCTGGGGAGGGGAGGGGCGTGCTCTGGCACTGCTGCTGTGGAGGCCAGTGAGGTGCTGGGCAGCCTGGTCCCACCAATCCTGCCTCCGGGGACATGTCTATGCTCCCAGCCCCCAGGGCACTGGGGAGCTGCTTTGCACTGCAACAGCCCAGAGGCCTTCAAGGGGTGCCAACATTGTGGTTCAAAACTAAGGGCCTGTTTTCATGCCCCCCCCCCCAGATATTGTTATTATTTGAGGTCGCAGCATGTAGCAATAAGAAGCCGTACTCACCCCTCTCTACTCGCCAGGGGCATTGCTTGCTGCTTTTCGCAGCACTCAGCAACTCCGGAGCTGCTTGTACAGAGATGAAAAAATAAGGGACGTCCCTTGTAATAAGGGAGTGCTGGCAGCCCTGCTTCTGAGTCCCTTGCCACAGGGACCCCCAAAGCCTGCCAGGATGGGATGTGTGCCCTCACCCCAGGGCTGGGCACTGCTGTTGGGGATGTACGCAGCCCTTGAGCACCAGCGGGCACACACTCACTGTCTCAGCCCTTCAGCCCTTCTTGCCAGGCCAAACCTCTGCCCCCTACAACACCCCTCACAGGCTTCCCCCCCAACTAGCCTCATACACAGCCTGTATGACCCCCCCACACACACAAACACGCGCCCCCCCGCTGCGTGTACACACACACACACACACACCCAGCCACCTGCCAGCAGTCACTCAGCTGTGGCTTGTGGCTGGGTCTGTCAGTCCTGCCTGAGCCAAAGGGCCAACCCCAGGGTTGGCTCCTGTGCGGGGACAGGGGTGGGTCATAAGCACAGTGTAGGCAGCGAGCTCAGTCCATATGGGACAGCCCAGCTAGCCAGCCCAGCGACATCCCCACTCCTGGAACCTGGGCAGGGACTCCTGGGGTCTTTCCCCAGGCGGTGGGAGGGGGGCTAGAGCCAGGATAAGGGGGGACCCCCTGAGGCCTGCAGGGCTCTGTTACTCCACTGGGAGAGGAGTGCGGTTTTGGGGGGTGGGGGAGCTGTTAGCCAGGATTCCTAGGTCCGATCCGCTTTGCTGATATGTTTCCCCTCTGTAATGAGATCAGCAAAATTCTCTCCTGGGGCAGTTGTAGGGCTGCAAAGCTCTTTGAAGCGCTAGAGAATAATCAGCAGCTGCTGTTTTCTGGGCCATTTATCCAACATTTTTCATCAGGGAAATTCCTGTCTTAGATCAAATTTGTCACTATGCTGCCAGGGAGAGAATGTGAGGGAGAACGAGAACCTTGCACTGGCAAAGAGCCACCTCCCCCAGGCTTTGATCTGCTGGGAACGCGCTCCATCACAGCCGTGTAGATAGGGATCCCTCGCCTGGCGCTGCGCTGCAGCTGCCTCTGGCGTGGGGCACCGCGGCTGTTTATACAGGGATTCCCTCGCCTGGCAGTGAGCAGCAGCTGCCTCTGGGGCGGCGTGCTGGGGCTGTTTATACAGATTTCCTCCCCCACCCCGACTGGCACTGAGACCTGACCCATCAGCATTTTGGGGTTTGGTGTGGGGCGGGAGGGGGGCAGTGGTAGGAGCCCAGCTCCCAGGCTGGGAGCTGTTATGTAACAGCCAGTGCTCACTACTCTCCCTACTTGCTCCAGCACATTAGCCATGAGCTGCAGTGCTGATGGATTTAATCTGCTTAGGTGAGTTGCCACCTGACCCCCCCCCCCCCCAGCTGTCCCCATCTCCAGCCACAGGACCCCAGCTGCCGGCCCTGGGGCTGCCGTCAGCTCCCCCCCCCCACACCCCTGCAATGCCCGTGAATTTGTCCTCGATTCGCTCCATTTCCTCATTAAACAAAGCAGGATAGTTAATGTGTGTGCACCTAGACTAGGCGTTGGGGGGGAGGGGGGGGGGGGAAGAGCGGGCAAGCATGTGTGTTTGTGTTCTACCCTCCAGGGGGTGGCAGAGCCAATCCAACCCCAGCGCAGGGAAAACAGACTAGTGTGGGGGTGCAGGGAATGGCCTACAGGGCATGTCCTCTCTCGGGGGGAGGGTGCTGGCGTTTGGGCACACTGGCACAGGTGTGGGTGATGGTGCTTGTGCAAGGTGTGTCAGGGTTAGAGCTGGGAAGGCTGGCAGCCAGGCCTGTGGGGGTCTGGTCCCAACTGGTCGGGGTGTGTGGGTCTAGTGGTTAGAATGGTGGGAGGTGGGGGCTGGGTGTCAGGACTGCTGGGTTTTTAGCCTTGCTGCGGGAGGGGCCATGGCGCTAGTGGGAAGAGCTGAGAGTCAGAACAGTGGGGTTCCAGTCCCAGCTCACTGGGGGGGGGGGGGGAGGAGAGTTCACACCTCATTCACCCCTCCCACCTCCAACCAAAGATCTCTGCTTAATTGGAAGAGCCAGCAACCACCAGAGCTGTCAGACGCAGGGAGCGTGGTGGGTGGGGGCATTGGTAGGAGCTTGGGGGTCGGGAGGCAGGAAACAGTTTTGGGGGACGGGGTAGAGCTTATCTGTCTTTCTTGCCCCCACCCATCCATGCTGACTGAGGTGCTGGATTCACAGTGAAGGGAAATGATGGTGGGAGGAGACCCAGGAGCCTCCCCCCACCTGCTGAGGTCAACATTGCAGGATGAATTGCTCTTGGGGGGAGTGGTTGCAAGGTGGTGATAAGCAATTAACTAACAGAACCGGAGGGGGAGCCCAGGGCTGGGCTAGCAGGGGGTTGTGGGTCAGGATTGAGGGGCACTGGCAGAGCTGGGGTGGGAACCTACAGCTGCTCTGGGCATATGGAGGGGGGTCCCTGGCTCATAACTGGGCATAGGTGCTGGAACTGGGGTGCTCCTGCACCCCCCTGTCTTAAAGTGGTTTCCATCATATCCGGGGTTTACAGTTTGGTTCAGTGGCTCTCAGCACCCCCACACTGTACACGTGGTTCCAGCACCCCTATAACTGAGGGCATCTGCTGAGGAAAGTTTGTGGGGATTCAATAGCATCTGCTTCCATTTGCTTCCCTGAGCAAAGGGCCCTGTGTGCTCGCACTGACACCTGGTGGCAAGAGGCAGAATGACAATGTCAGCAGCATTGAAGGCAGGATAAGCCAGAGCTCCTGGTCTGTTCCCCTCCTCACCCTAGCATCCCTGTGCGGCAGCAGGCCTGGGCTATAGTCGAGGCGAGGGTTAAAGTTCTGAGCAAAGGGGCACAGACCCAGCAGCAAATACAACTTCTGCAGCTCCAGCTGGGCGCTTGAGCCCTGCCTCTGATTGGCTGCTTGCCCCACCTTCTATGGTATAAGCAGTCAATCAGAGCTGCTGCAGCGCTCTTCCCCCAGGAGGTGGGGTGGGGGTAAAGTTAATAGGGGGTGAAAGGAGGGGCAGTTTGATGGGGCAGGCAGCTATGAAGTCACTTTAATAGCTGTGGAAAATTACAGCTGAAATCCTTCCTCCCCCACCCCTCTTTTTTCAGACTACTTTAAGCGCTGTAGGGAGCAGGGCCTGCACTTGTCCCCACATGGTTCAAAGCTCCCTGCAGCCAAACACTCAACCCTGAGCTGTAAAGATACCAAACCCTAATGAACCTCCCACCTCCATCACTCCAGGGCACAATAATGGAACGACTGACACAACAGAACTGAATAAATAAAGAAGTGTGGTATAATTAAAGCCAATCAACACAGGTTTATGGAAAACAGAGCCTGTCAAACTAACTTGGTATATTTTTTGGTGAGAGTCAAAGATGAGTGTTGATGTTGAACATTTACACTTCTGTAATACATTTGCCATGGTACCCCAGACTGTCTTAAGAAACCACATCAATACTAAATCACCACGGCACACGTTATTAACTGGATTAAAAACTGGCTTACTGAGCCATCTCACATTTTACTTGGAAACAGGGAATCATCACTGGGTGCATATGTTTCTACTGGGGTCCCACAGTGCTTGGTCCTATCCTGTTTAATATTTTTAGCAATGACATGGAAGAAAACATAAAATAATTGCTGATAAAGTTTGCAGATGACCCAAAGATGGGAGCAGTAGTGAATAATGAAGAGGACAGGTCACTGATACAGAATGAGCTGGTAAGCTGGGTGCAAACAACCAATATGTGATTTAATATGGCAAAATGTAAAGTTACACATCTAGGAACAAAGAATGTAGGTTACACTTACAGGATGGGGGACTCTATCCTGGGAGGCAGTGACTCTGAAAGGGGCTTGGAGGTCATGGTGGATAATCAGCTGAATGTGAGCTCCCAACGTGAATCTGTGGCCAAAAGGGCTAATGCAATCTTGGGATGTATAAATAGGGGAAGCTTGAGTAGAAGGGAGGTTCTGTTACTTCCGTAGGTGGCACTGGCGCAGCTGCTGGAATCCTGCATCCAGTTCTGGTGGCCATAATGCAAGAGGGATGCTGATAAATTGGAGGGCTCAGAGAAGAGTCACGAGAATGATTAAAGGCTTAGAGAACATGCCTCAGAGTGAGACTCCAGGGGCCTGATCTATTTAGCTTAACAAAGAGAAAGCTAAGGGATTACTTGGTCGCACGCTAGAAGTGCCTGCTGGGGAACAGTTCTTGGATAACAGAGAGCTCATCAATCTAGCAGACAAAGGTCTAACACGATCTAATGGCTGGAAGTTGAAATTAGACGTCAGACTGGAAATAAGGCACAAGTTTTTAACAATTTAATAATTAACTATGGAACAACTTCCTAAGGATTGGTGGATTCTCCGTCAATTGCAATTTTTAAATCAAAACTGGATTTGTTCCAAAGTATCTGCTCTAGTTCAAAGAGGAATTAATTCAGGGCCTTCCCATGGCCTGTGTCATACAGGAGGTCAGACTAGATGATCCCAACAATCCCTGGTGTACTCAGTCCTGCTCAGAGCAGCAGGCTGGTCTAGGTCTCTCTTCCAGCCCTACCTATCTATGATTCTGTGATATATAATCTATGGTTCTATGAATGGGACAGAAATTGCAGTGGCAACAGGTTGGGATTGAGGGGCACTGTACTAGTGCTGTGTGTAGCGGGCTCCACAATGCCTGCAAGGGTAGAATGCTCCCCTACTGAGTCCCCACCCTGCTTCCTGCCCCACAGCCCGCCTAGTACCATGCCTGGGCACTGGGGCCAGGGCTGCAAGGGCAAAGTGCCCCCCAGTGGGCCACTGCCCCACTCCCTGCTGCACAGCTCCCCCCAGCACCATGGCCCAGCACTGACACACAGACTGCTGGTTAGTCAGGACTCTTTATTCCCTCTCCCCCAGTGTTGGGTTTTGATGGAGTTCTCCGGAAAAACACTGATATGCTGGAAACACTGTTTTTTTGGGGTACTTTCCATCCCAAGGGACTGGGGGACCAGATACTCACCAGCAGATGGGAGGTGGAGGGGTAGGGCCCTGCACCTGAGGTGATGTGGCTGGGCAAGTCCCAGAGGGCAGGTTAGTGTTATCATCCCTCCTTCAAAGTGAGGGTGAAACTGAGGCATAGGCAGGAGAAGGGACACATCTCAGGTCACCCAGCCAGTTGGGGATAGAACCCAGGAGTCCTGGCTGCCAGCCCCCACATGGGGGTCTGAGGTGTCCATGCTTCAGGTTGTGTATAGTCCCCGGCAGCTGTGCATTGGAGGATGTGTGTCCTGGGTGCCTGTATGTCTGGGGGCATCCCAGGAGTCCATGTGTCTGGGATGGACTGTCCCCCAGGGCTCCACACTGCCCCATCTCAGCGGACCAGGTGGAAGGTGAGCCAGTAGACGATGAGTGGCTGGCAGGCAGCAGCCCCCAGGGTGACATAGGTCTGACCACGCCCACCGCCCCTGGGATGCCCCATCCCATCTGGCACCAGGGACGGGTGCAACTTCATTCGCAGGGAGCGTGCCTGGGGAAAGACAACATTAGATATAGGGGGGAGCCTGGCCCGGTAACCCACCTGCCCTCTCTCCCCCTGCCACCACCTCACCTGTGGGGAGACAGCGTTAGACATGGGGGATGAACTGGTAATTACCCAGCCCCACTCCTCTTCTCATGCAGCCCCATGCTCAGGCCCCCACCTCTGCACTGCCCCCATAGAGTGAGTTGAACATTGCAGCTACTGAGGCTGAGGGAGCCATTACCAAGTCCCATGATGCCTTATGTTCAAAGGCTACTGCCCCTGCCACTGGGATTGGCAGATACCACCATGTGGGGACAGGGCATTGGAAACTACTCCATGGGATGGCCTCAAATGGCCCAGGGACCACATGGCCTCGCTCACTTCTGGGGCTCTTCCCCTATCTTCACTCCCAAGCACCTCCAACCTGTGGGTTACAGGGGCTATAGCTGCTGTAGAGAAGCAACCCCCTTCCTGGGTGCCTAGCCCCAGGGATTTATGGGGGCTCTACGTGTCTATATAGGGGCTGTCCCTAGAGATTACAGAGGCTGTAGGTGTCCATATTGGGCCCTGCACTCACCAGGAAGTACATGAGGGCACAGGATGTCCAGGCAAGGGCCACGTAGTACCCATCACTGCCAAAGAGCAGTCCCCCCAGCACAGCCAGGATCATCCTGCAGGAGACAGAAATTAAGGGAGGGCAGGGCCAGGCAGTGAGAGGGGGCTCCTCACATCTCCCCTCCCTGCACGGATGCACCAGCCCCCCTCCTCCAGCATCATGCCATCCAGCCTGCTCACTCATCCTGGAGGGACCCCTCAGACTCACCCTCGGTATCACCCCACCCAGTCCCCCCGTCCCAGCTGGACACTTCAGACCCACTCTCAGCTTCACCCCATCCAGCCATCCCAACCCTGGCAGAACCCCCAACCCCACCCCAGCATCACCCGGTCCAGCCCCCAATTCCAGCAGGACCCCGAGGCCCACCCCACTGGTGCATCATGGGAGATATAGTCTGTGCAAGGGACACTGGCACACAGTGGAGAATGGGGGCTTGAGGCTCCCGGACTATAACTCCCATGATGCCCTACAGCAGCTTTTCCCGAAATTTTTTTGAGCAAAACTGAAATATTATCAGAATTTAAATTTTTGCCAAAAAACTGAAATTTTCCATTAAAAATGTAGACAACAATAATTAATTTTTTGTTTTCATTAAATTATTTTCATTTCAGCCTAGTTTTCTGTAACCCCTGGCCCACTTTTGTAGCCTCGAACCCCCCTCCCCGGCAGCTGCCTGGCGCTGCTGCCCGCCCAGCTGGCTTGCGGCAGCAGGGCTGTCCTGCATGCAGACTCACCCCACGTATTTGTACCCACTGTAGGCGAGCAGGTCGAAGGGCGTGAGGTCGCTCTGCACTGTCACTAGGTACAGACTCAGGAGCAGGGCGAGGACTTCAATAACGACCCACACAAAGGCAGTGCTGGCACACATGCCCAGCACCTCCGGGGAGAACCTGCCAGGGAACCATGACAGCAAATCAGCCTTCACTTCTGCCACTGGGGTGGGGTGCAGGTGCTATTTATACAGGGATCCCTTGCCTGGCGTTGAGACGCAGCCACCTCTGGGGTCACATAGCAAAGCTACACCCGAGTTCGAGAGAGGAAGTGGGGGAGAATCCTGCAACTGACAGAAACTATAGCAGAGATTTAGAGACAGGCAGAGTCACCCAATCTGGAACTTGGCTAGGAGGACACCTGGGTTCATACTTCAGCTTTTGAGGAAAACACCAGGGGGATCCTCCACACCCGGGAATCATTGGAAAAAAGGACCCACCGCGCTGGGGTCAGCGTTGCCTGAGAGGGGAGAGCGCCTCTGACAAAGCCTGTGGGGGAAAGGTGGGCTGAGAGTTTTGGTGGCTCCAGGGAAGCAGGACTCACCTTTGCTGCAGGCCCAGGGCTATGCCGGCCAACAGGATGTAAGTGATAAAGGCCATGCCTGAAATAGACACACAGATGAAGCGTGAGCTAGAGCTTCCACTGAGGGGGAGGGGGAGACGCAACCCATAGACAGGACAGGAAATGTGAGGGAAGGGGATCAGCCTCCCAGGGGACAGTGCTAGCGATGTCCGTCTGCCTAATTGACTGGGCAGTCTGTCCATTGACCCTCCCTCCCCCAGTTCATCCCCATTCACACACCCGCATCCATTCATCCCCATACACACCACCCCCTCTCTCTCTCTCTCTGTCTGACACCTACCAACTGCTCTCTCTTGCACTAGATATAGACAGAAACAGGGGGTCTCTTAGACCCTAGCTACCAGTCCTAGAAGGGTCATCAGGCCCTGGCCCCTGGGGCTGAGGATGGGTGGGTGAGTGAGTGGCCTGAGAGTGGAGGGCATCAGACCTGACTAACCTGAGTTAGGAGGAGAGGCCCCTCCCCCATCACTATTTGCTTGATCATACTCACTGGGGATGTACAGGTCCGGCGCATTGATGTCCTGCCGGGGCGTCAGGGGTGTGTCCCTGCTATACCGAACCTCCCAGTTCTAAAGAGAAGGGAGAGTGATTGGATATTGCCTCTAAGCCTTGCAGATCCTTATCCATTAAACAGGGGAAACTGAGGCACAGACATCATTATCATCATGCAATTGAACCAATGGCAGAACCCGGACTAGAACCCAAGCATCCCGGTTCCCAGGGAGAGAACCCAGGAGTCATGATTCTCAACCCCACGGCCAGTTCTGAGACCCCATAACTTGTGCATCAGGATGTGCGGCAAGGGCATCCTGTACCTGGTGTGCATACGGGAAGAGCAGCAGCGCCAGCTTCTTGGTCACGTAGGCAGTGTCCACGGCGAAAAAATATTTGAGCTTGTTCACTGACATGAATCTGTGGATCTGTGCAGGGAGAGACGGGTTATGGCATTGGAAAGGGGACTTGTTACTGTGCCAGGAAGAGCAGGGGGTCGTGCTATAGGGCATAACGGGGGACTAATCATACCGGGTGGGGCAGGGGTGGCTACCACACCAGGCTGCACTGGGGATTACTGCACTGGGCAAAATGGGATGTGTGTGACAGGGGCTTACTGTGCTTGGGGCATCCTGGAAGGACAAAGCCCACCACTAGTCAATTAACGACACCTCCCCATTCTCCTGCAGGGGCCAGATCCAATTTATAGAGAAGAAACTGAGGCAAAGAGACAGGAAGGGAACCCCGGAGTCCTGGCTCCCAGCCCATCCTTGCTCTAATCCACTAGACCCCACTCCCCTACCACAGCCAGGTATAGAACCCAGGAGTCCTGGCCCCTAAAGTCCACTCCCCTCCCAGAGCTGGGAAAAGAACGCAGGAGTCCTGACTCTCAGACCCCCCACTTTAACAAACAGACTGTGCTCCCTTTAGTGAAAGGGCCATGGAGACTCTGCCCTGCAGAGGGGGTACTGCCAGAGTAGGGGAGGACTCTCCCCACCTTGGGGGCGCAAGGTATGCAGATTCCAGGGGCTGCAGAGCATTCCGCACCCCCAATCACCCCCCCCCCCACCATTCTAGCCCTGAGCTGTGCAGGGGTCTGGGTCCTGTCCCTCCCATACCTCCTTGTGGACAATGTCCTTGCTCTGGCTGGCGATGGAGGAGCCATAGGCCACGGCCACGTTAGCCATTGGATCAGCCAGAAGGGTGTTGAAGCCCATGTCGATTCCTGAGGCAGGGGTGCCTTGTACATGTTGGAAACCAGCACTGGTGTCATCGAAGAGCTGGTGGGGGTCCGGGGCAGGAGGGACCAGGGGGCCCCGGCCTCGGTGTTTGGAGCCTGCAATACATATAAAATCAACGTTGATCAAATGTGCAGACAACATGCAGATTGGTAAATAGTGACTGGGCCAGGGCTGTCATACAAAGTGAACTGAATCGATTGGGGAGCCGGACCCATTCAGACACACTATATTTTAACACAGCCAAACGTGTCCACCCATCTAAGAACAAGGGGGTCAGGCCGTGCAGACAGAGCTGAGACTGTCTCCTGGAGAGCAGTGACTCTGGACAGGATCCAAGGGTCAAAGTGAACAAGCAACTGACCATGAGCTCCCAGTGCCATGTTGTGGCAATAAAGAATAAGGTGACCCTTGGAGTCACCCAATCTGTAACCAGAGTAGGTGTAAATAGGCGCATACAGCACTGGGCAGACCCTTACTGCAACAGGGCATCTGGTTCTGGGGCCACAGGTTGAAAAACTGAAGAGGGTGCAGAAAGGAGCCGTCAAAGTGACTTGGGGGCTGAAGAATAAAGTCTCTCGCTCTAAGCCTTTAAGAGCTCCAGATGTTCAGCTTATCGAAGAGACGATCAAGACTTATTCATGATGTCTAAGTAGCTTCGTGGGGAGGGGAGAATGGGATGCAACTGGGCCACGCTGGTCTTTTCTTCCTGACTTGGCCGGGGTGGTGGTGGTGCAATTCTACTGTACACCTGTAACTCATGCCACATCACAGCAGGCCTGGCCCTTGGCATCGCCCCTCCCCACACAGGGCCTGGCCCTGGGCACCCCCCACCCCAGCTCATGCAGGGCCCTCAAACCCCCGACAGCTGCCAGCCAATCCCAGCACCGGGGAGACCCCCGAGCCGGCTGGGGGGCCTCGCCCGCTGGGCCCAGCCCCCACAGCTGCCCACGTGCTGGGCCAGGGGAGCCAGGAGCTGCGGGAACCCGACACCCAGAGCCTGGGGGCGGCTGGAGGCCTCGGCGCAGACACCAGCCTGGCCGGGGTCTCCCGAGGCAGCAGCGGCTGGGCGCGGAGACCTGGGGCGAACGGGTCCCGGCAGCTCCCCCCCCCCGCCACTGGCCCGGCCCTCAGGCGAGGGTGAGCCCCGCACTCACCTTGCCCCCCGTAGCCCTGGTGATAGGCCATGGCGGGCTCAGCGCGCGGCCGGCCCCCGCGTGGCTTTGTGGGTATGAATAACAATGAGCTGCGGGCCCCCCCCGGGCGCTTTCACGGGCCCTTCGTTCGCTGCGGGCACCCTGTACCGGACCCTTAGACCCGGCAGCAGCCACGTCCCCGGCCACACGCTCCCCAGTTCCGATTGGCCGCCGGACCACGTGGATTGGACAAACGGTCATGCTGATTGGGTCAGGAGATATCAATCCAGACCCAGTTATTCCAATTAGAAGTCAGAGGGCAGGATGTGTGGCACCAGGGAGCGGCGCATGCGTATTTACTGCAGCTGAAGCTCTAAGTGCCAGGAGTGTGGGGGCGGGGGCGAGCAGTTGCGAAGGGGCAAGTGGCGCGGGCGAGGGAGTAGCTCAGCCAGGGTTCTATATACTAGATCCATGCTTTGTACAGCCGTTAATGGCAGGGTGGCCCGGGGGAGGGGGGGCAAGTGGGGCAATTTGCTCCCACGAGAATATAGTATTCTATAGTATTGCAACTTTTTTTTAATGGGAGGGGCCCCCGAATTTGCTTTGCCCCAGGCCCCCTGAATCCTCTGGGTGACCCTGGTTAGTGGCTACTGACAACCAGTGCCCCCCCGCACTGCACATACAGTCATCGATGCCAAGGCCAGAAGGGACCATTGTGATCATTTAGTCTGCCCTCCTGCATGTGGCAGGCCACAGGACTGTCCTGAATTAATTCCTGTTTGAACTAGAGCAGCTATTTGAGAAAAAACCCATCTATTCTTGATTTAAAAGTTGTCTGATGAAGACTCCACCATGAGCCTTGGGAAGTTGCTCCAATGATTAATTACCCCTGCTGGTTACAAAAATATGCCTTCTTTCCAGTCTGGCTCTGTGTAGGTTCAGTTTCCAGCCATTGGATGTCAGATCTCTGTCTGCTGGATTGAAAAGCTTGTTGTTAAATTTCCGTTCCCCATGTAAGTACATATAGACTGTGATCAAGCTGCCTCTTAGCCTGCTCTTTGTTAAGGTAAGCAGATTCAGTTTCTGAAGTCTCATATAAGGCACATTTTCCAATTCTTTAATCATTCTTGTGGCTCTTCCCTGACCCCTCTCCAATTTATCAACATGATTCTTCTTGAATTGTGAACACCACAACTGGACACAGGATTCCAGCTGTGGTCGCACCTCTGCCACATACAGAGGCAACAGAACCTCTCTTCTACCTGAGATTCCCTTGTTTGTGCATCAAAGGATTGCATCACACTGGGAGCTTACGTTCAGCTGCTTATCCACTATGACCACCAAGGCTTTTTTCAGAGTTAACAGCTACCTCCTCCTACCCCCGAGACTGCTATACATCCCGCAGCTCTGTCAGGTGCATCTGCACAGCCAGGAAAATACCAGGCATATGAGTGCACGCCTCCCCTACACAATACCCTGGGGAAGGTGCACTCAGCTACTGGCCAGTAGCAATTGGTGTGAGGACCCTGATGTAATTGTGGGGTCCCAGCCAGGGGAATTGGAACAATAAATACACAGAGAAGCGGAGGAGCCTGAGGCAGCCACCAATGGAGTTTTTGCTGGCCACAGATGTGGGGGATGGGGAGAGTTCATATCTGAATAACAATCTAGCACATTTTTTAAAAACAGAGCCTGCAGGAATTAGTCAAATCCCATGAATCCCTGGGAGACTAAGCCCATTGGGCCCCATCTGCACCCCAAAGCACACCCCCACTTTGGGCCACTGACTCCAATTGCAGGTGAAGTTGTTCGCTACTGGGAGCAGATTCTCAGTGGGTGAAAGTCATCCCAACACTGGTGACTTCAGTGGAGCCTGGTCAGTTTCCATGTGCTGAGAGCCTGACCCAAAGGGGGTCTATTTAAAGTGCCAGTTCCTGGTGTCCCAAGATTACAGGGTTTTGAGTAAAGTGACTTGCTTAACTCACCGTCCCTTTTGGACCAGCTGAACCTTTGCCTAATAGCAGGCATGACTCCACAAGGCCTGGCTGGAGAGCCCTGACCCCAGTGCAGGCTGGGGGCTGCATTCAAGATTGCAGGGGCTCATGAGTGCTGGTGAAAATCAGCTGAGCAGAAGCATTCAGTGCCATCCATGCTGTTGCTATGAGGGTGAATGTGATCCTGGCATGTCTGAGGGACAGGGAACAGGAGCTGGGAGGTGAAATCCCCCCTGCACGCAGCATTGGTGAGACCGAGACTGGATCTTGCACCCACATCCAGTTACCACTCTTCCATAGGCTGGTGACAAATCAAGGAGCACCTCAGAGAAGAAGCACAAGAAGGATCCGAGGCCTGGAGGACCTGCCTTGCAAGGAGAGGCTGGTGGAGCTGCATTTAGTTTATCCCAGAGAAGGTCCCAAAGGGGCTCAATCCTGGCCTTTCAGCCCCTCCACAGGGAGATTTCTTGAAGCTGGGGGCTCATTAATGTCACAGACAAAAGCTGAGCAAGAGCCAAAGGCTGGGAGCCAACACCCGACACATTTCGCCGGGAACTGAGGGACGCATGTTCAACAGGGAGAGGGGACTCACCCTTGGCACAACTGGCTCAGGGCTGGGGGTAGGGGGTTCTCCATCAAGTGGGGGTCTTTCAATCCGAACTGGGTGTCTCTCTAAAAGCTCAACTCCAGCATAGCCAGCAGCTCTGGGCAGGGTGCAGGAATCCGTGTGGGGAAGTACCCAGCTTGAGTGATGCAGGAGTCAGAATGGAGGATCAGAACAGGGCCTTCTGGCCTTTGAATCTCCCATCCATAAATCCTCTGGCAGGGAGTTCCGCAGCTCACCTACCGACTCTCATGCCAGTCGCCAGGGAATCTAGTTCTTTGCACATTGCACAAGGAAGTCTTGCATGCTGCACACGTTCTCTGAGATAGGGGCTCCCTTGCCTGGGCACTGCCCCCTTGTCCTGGAGCCATGGGAGCTGTAGGGAGAGACGGAGAGGAGTTCTGGGGGGAGGGCAATGGAGCCAGTCTCACTTCTCTTACCTGATCAATGGAGTCCATGGGCAGTCAGGACCAGCCATTCTGCCAGGGGCCTTGGGGGGACTGAATTCCTATGGACATTTGGGGGTCTGTCCCTTAGGACTAAGGCACTTCCTCCAAATGTGGGTCCCAGCAGCTTGGCGATGACAGACTCACTAGCTAGAGAGGATGGAAGTGGTGGTGGATGTTCTGGAGGAGCCCCCTAAATCTTAGGGACCATCTCCAAAATGCAACATGGGGGTGCGGGTGGGGAAGGAGGCACAGATGGACTTTGGCAACACAGAGCTGAGACACCTTGCACTCCTAAGGACAGTGGAGAACAAGGGGAGTGGGGGTTGTAGGCACTGGGGGGGGGGGGCAGGGAGGCACTGGGGATGGTGCCAGGGTGGCAGGTTGATAGGAGTAGGAGGCACAGGTTGGGGTGGGGGTTGCAGGATGGCACTGGGGCTGGGGGCAGAGGGTCAATTAGAAGCATGATATGTGGGTTGTACCGTGGAGGTGAGGAGCAGGGCCGCCGAGAGCAGGTCTGGGCCCCGGTGAAAATTTTTTTGGGGCCCCCCAGCAAGGGCGGACCGGCTAAACAGGGCCAACAAGGGGTGCGGGGAGCTGGGCCCCGGTAATTTGTACCGGCTTCCCCCCCCCCTCGTTGGCCCTGGTGAGGAGTGGGGGTCAGGGGACACATGCAGGTAGGATGTGCGGGTAGCACTGGGGTACAGGGCATAGGGAGTACAGTGAAGGGACAGGAGGTGTGGGTCACACTGGGGGTGAGGAGTGGGGGTTCAGGGGGAACATGCAAGTAGGATGAGTAGGTAGCACTGGGGCATAAGGGGTGCAGTACAGGGACAGGAGGGGTTAGGGGGTGGGACAGGGTGGCACTGGGGTTGCAGGGGCCCTGGGGTGGGTAATAGTGGGGGATAAAGGTGGGGCAGAAGGAGAGAGGGGATCACAGGAGCGGGGATGTCAGGCGGCATAAGGGCACCCAGGGCATGGGTGACTGAGAGCAGGGTGTGTCTGTGTGTGTGTGTGGAGGGAGCACACAGGCTCCGGGGCACAGGGATGCAGTGTAGGGTGGGTGGCACCAGGGGATGGGGCAGAGGGAGGAAGGGGGCAGAGGGGTGCAGGAATGGGAGGAATGGGGGCACAGGAGACCCCTGGGGTGCAGGGGACAGCAGGGCCCTGGGTTGGTGGCAGGGGAGGTGGATGCACTGGAGCGCGGGGGAGAGGCTCTGCGATGGGTGGAAGAGATGGGGCGCCTGGGCGCACAGGAGTAGGGGTGCGGAACCGGGGGCGATGCTGTAGCGGGGCGCAGTGCTGGGCAGGGGAAGCTGGGCACCGGGGCAGGAGGGAGGCTTCGGGAGGCGGCCCCGGCGCCGCGGGCAGGGCCCCGCCGGGGGAGGCGGAGCAGGCGCACGGAGCAATCGGAGCGGGGCGCAGAAGATGCACCAGGCAGGGAGGCGGCTCCGCGCTCGGGCCGGGGGGCGCTGGGTCTGACCCCGCCATGGTGCCCGCGATCCCGGCTGCCGCAGCCCCCAGCAACAGCCATGCTTGGCGAGGGGGCGCTGCCCAGCCCGCCCCCCGCGGGGGACCCGCACCGGGAGGAGGTGAGCGCTGGGCCCGATCCTGGACCCCCCACGCGCAAGGGGTGGGGTGCTCTCCCCCCAGGGGCTGGTCGGGGGGGGAGCTGCTCTCCCCTGTCGCGTTTGCACCCCCCCCCGCGCAGGACAGTCGGGCAGGGCGTGGGGGGTGTTTGTGTGTGAGTTGGGGGGTGCGTGGGGGATAGGCGGTGATGGGGAGATGGGAGGTGCGGGCTGGGGGTACAGGGAGACAGGCGGGGTTGGGGTGTAAGGGGCTGTTGACGTGGGGGATCACGGTGATTCCCCCGCTCCGTCCCCGCGGCATTTCGGTAACTCCCGTTACAATGTGGAGGGACGATGCACCGGAATCACCGGAGCTGGATCGGGACTGGGGGGGCCCGTTGGCCCGGGGGGAGGGCGGTTTGCTGTCGGGCCCGTCGCGGGGAGGCGGGTCGGGTGCCGGGCTCTGCATTGCAGCAGAGCGGCTGGGGCTGGGTGTGTGTGTGGGAGGGACCGTGAGGGGCTCGATCGGGACAAAGGCCGGGGGAGGGGGGCGGGCTTGCTGGGGCTGGAATCCCCCGGGCCCAGGGTGGGGTGGGGAGCGCTTGTTTTCTCCGTGCCCCTCCCCCCAGTGCTGCAGGGAACACGCGTGGGTGTGGGTGTGGGGCGGGGATCGCAAAGGCAGGAGGAGGCGTGCGGGGCAGTCCTGCTTTGGCTGGTTCTGCGCAGTTTCGATCCCTGACCCTCCTCCCATCACATCCGTGGGCCCACCCCTCCATTCCCAGCTCTGGGAGGTTGTGGGGTCCAGTGGCAGGGAATAGGGGCGGGGGTGTTGGCAGCCCCCTGGGTTCTGTTGTCGACTCCAGGAGAGGCCTGGGGTCTAAAGCAGGAGGGGGTAGGAACCAGGACTCCTGGGTTCTGGCCTTGGGCCTGGAGGCAAGTGGGGTCTAGGTAGTTGGAGGTGAGCAGGAGTCCAGGATGCCTGGGATCTAGTCCCAGGTCAGGGTGGGATGGGATCTAATGGTCCAAAGCAGTGGGGGAGGGAGTCAGGACTCGAGGTGATATACCCAGCTCTGGGATGGGGGACAGGGGGTAAGGTCTGGTGGTTTGTCCCTGAGCCTTCCCATCCCCCAGTGAGCTCATTGGTGCTAATGCATCTGCATCCCTAGCCCTGCCCTGCGTCTAGGAGTCCATTTGTTTTTGGCGCTTTGCCTGGGGCCCACGAGACGCTGTTGAGGTAGAAGGAGGGTGGGGGCAGATGAGATGCTGGCTCACGTGCGTTCTGATTGGTTACTGCTGCCTGGCCTGGGCCAGCAGTTTTGATAGTTGGAGTTTGGAGGGCAGGGTGTGGGAGGAAAGGAAATGGGACCTTTCCCCTTTGTGGGGCGTTGGCTCTGATCCAGCCTCAGGGCAAGGGTACAGGGAAAGGGCCACAGGGTCTTTCCCCACTAACTGTGTTTCTCTCTCCCTGGAGCAGCAGCGCCCCCTCAAGCAGTCGCTGAGCAGCTCCCTGTGGCGGGAGTCACACTGGCGGTGCCTCCTGCTCACCTTGCTGATGTATGGTTGCTTTGGTGCCGTGGCCTGGTGCCACCTCTCCACCGTTACCCGCCTGGCCTTTGATGGGGCATCCCGGGGAACCTCCACTATCTATCACGCCAGCCCCTGCTCAGACGGCTATCTCTACATCCCGCTGGCCTTCCTGGCCATGCTCTACCTGCTCTACCTGGTAGAGTGCTGGCATCGCTTTGCCCAGGCCCGGCGCCAGCCCCGGGCCAGCACTGCCAGCGTGCACCAGCTGGTGCAGCACATGCAGCAGGCAGCGCCTTGCGTGTGGTGGAAGGCGGTGAGCTACCACTACATTCGTCGGACGCGCCAGGTGACCCGCTATCGCAATGGCGATGCCTACACCACCACGCAGGTGTACCATGAGCGGGTCAACACCCACGTGGCTGAGAGCCACTTTGACTACACGGCCCATGGCGTGCGTGACGTCTCCAAGGAGCTGCTGGGCCTGGCTGAGCATCCGGCCACACGCCTGCGCTTCACCAAGTGCTTCAGCTTTGCCAGCGCTCGGGCCGAGGCTGCCTACCTGGCGCAGCGGGCACGCTTCTTCGGCCAGAACGAAGGGCTGGACGACTACCTGGAGGCACGAGAGGGCATGCGGCTGCAAGATGTCAACTTCCAGGAGCAGCTGATGGTCTTCCCTGAGCCAGGGCGCCCTCCCTGGTTCGCCCGGCGCTGGGCCTTCTGGGCAGCCTCGCTGGCGCTTCTGTCCTGGCCGCTACGGGTGCTAGCTGGGTACCGCACAGCCAACGTGCACTACCACGTGGAGAAGCTCTTTGGTACTGAGGATGGGCCTGGCTCCCAGGAGCCCCCTGGCTACGGGCGCCCCATCCCACGTGTGGCCACGGTGGACATGACAGAGCTGGAGTGGCACATCTGCTCCAACCGCCAGCTGGTGCCCAGCTACTCAGAAGCGGTGCTGATGGATGCTGCCATGGCAGGCGGTGCCTACCTGCGGGGCTGGCAGCGCTGCCGTCGTACGCTGAGCAGCAACTCGCTCCCCTCTTGCAGCACCCGGGCCCTCTACGCCCGCCTGCCCTTCAGCCGCAGCCGCTTCTCGCTGGGCCGGAGCATCTTCCGCAGCCTGAGTGGGGGCGGGACAGAGAGGCAGCCCCTGGGGAATCCGCCCTGCTACCACGACGCCCTCTACTTTCCGGTGATCATCATGCGCAGTGGGGAGACATGTCCCGCACAGGGCACCCCGGGCACAGCGGCTGGGACACCTCTCTGAACTCAGAGCACAGCCAGGAGCATGGATGGATTCCCAGAGACAGGAAAAAAACAACTAAGCTACCCCCGGGGAACAATTGAGCCTCCTTCCTCTGCCCCGGGGACCCCAGTGCTTGTGGCACACAGGCCCTGGCTGAGTTAGAACAAGGGGAGCCACTTCACAGCAAAACCAGTGTGTGCTCTCAGCTCCCCAGGTGTAGATCCAGTCAACCACTGAGGGCTACGGGGTCAGGGCTGGATTCTGATCTCAGCTCCTGTGGGTGGAATTGGATTCCAGAGGTTAGACTGAGCCCAGGACTGGGATAGGGACATTGACCGACCTGTGCAAAGGAGCCTAGGGCAGGGGGCAGCCTTCCCCAGGTGTGCCAGATGTGCAGGAGGGCGTGAGGCTTCCTTTGGAGGTGACTGGGGCTGCCCTAAATCCCTGATAGTTGGAGGACCTTGATACTGTGGGTTCGGTGCCTCACCCCTCCCTCCCCAAGGCTGGGACCCCCATGGCAGAGTGAGCTGGGGGATAGTTTAATTTCCTCTCAAACCTCCCCCCAAAGTATCTATTCTGCCCTGGCACCCCTCTCTCCCTGAGGCTGTGCCAAGGGGTTGGTGGTTAAATGGTGCATGTCCGGGCAGGCCTGGCTGGAGTGAGCGTGACAGTGAATAAAGTGACACAAACCCACAGCAGAGTCTGGGTGTGTGGCTGTGCTGCCTGCTTCTGGAGGGGATGAGCCAGGCCATCTGTCTGTCCCCACTGCTGCCCACTGTTGGAGGGGACAACTGTGCTGTGTCAGTCTATCGCCCCTTGCTGAACGGGGCTGAGCCCTGCGTTCTCTGGGTGTTGGTGTCTGCTGCCCCCTGTTGGAGAAGATGAGCCTGGCTTTGTGTGTGTGTGTGTGTGTGTGTGTGTGTGTGGTGGTGGTGGGGTCCCCTGCTGGAGGAGTGAAGTCCAGACCAGGGTGCAGTGGTTGTGGCTCTGGTCATGGCATGAGCTGTGCTCTGTGTACACGCAGGTATCCCCCCGCTGCATCTCAGCACCGGGTGAGGGAGTCCTGTATGAACAGTCCCCGTGCCCCACCCCAGAGGCAGCTGGCCCTCAGCACTGCCCAGGACCCTCAGAGACTCTATTGCAGACCCTACTGGGACAGGGCCCTTTAAGAGTGAGTGGCCACTCATGAGCCACTCTGGCAAGAGCAGATGGGCTCAACTGCTCAAGTGCCTTGCCTATGGGTGCTGGAGCCACGAGCTGATCCCGCTCTGGGGCATGGAGCGAGCAATACAGGGCAGCCAGGGAAATGGAGCCAACTGATAGGGCAGCCCTGCTGATGCCCCTCACTACCAGCCTGCAGTCCCTGCTATCCCAGCCCTGAGTTCAGCCCCCTGGACTCAGACTTTGGGGCCAGAACTGACTGCAAGGGGCACATGCCCCCTACTGAGCCCCTGTCCTGCTCCCTGCAGCACAGCACCCCCTAGCATGGGGGTCAGCCCTCCAGGCCTGCGCATTAAGAGTGACAGACACAGCTGCTGATGGAAGCATTAAGGTTTATTGAGCGACTGAAGGATTCAGGTGCATCTTGAGCTTCCGCACTGGCTCCGTGGGGCCCAGGGCCTGCTTGCCTGGAGTGCAGGTCAAACAGGGTGCAGGGGTGGTGCAGAACAGGCAGGTTAGAGCCCATCGTCAAGCCCCAGCTGAGCCCTATCAAGGCCCAGGGCTTCCCCATCCCTGCCCAGACACTGCATGGCCCCAAGCAGTCCAGACCACTGTCCTGCTGGCTTCAGCCTCTCTGGGAACATGAACATGAGCCCCCATAGACGGATGGAGCACTAGAGAGAGGAAAGTCTTAAAGGTGCCACAGGACTCTCTGTTGCGTTTTACAGATCCAGACTAACACAGCTACCCCTCTGATACTAGGGAGAAGAAACAACTCACTCACTCATGCCAGGGGCAGAGCCAGGAATTGAACCCAGGAGTCCTGCTGCCCAGCCCCTGTTCTAACCCACTAGACCCCACTTCCCTCTGGGGCAAAAACCCAAGAGTCCGTTCTCTCAACCCCCAGAGGGGAAACACAGCACCGTGTTCTCAGATGGAGGGTGTGCTTTATACCCCTAAAATCTGCAGGAGATTCACCCTGGAGTCTGATTCGTGGGTGAGCCCTGAAGAGCCCCCTGACATGCTCTCCCTGCCCCTGCCCCTGCCCCTCTTACTCACCCACAAGGGGGCCTGTTTGGCCACCTCGCCGCAGTGCTGGGGATGCCGTCGAGGGGCAGATTAGTGCCCACGGGCAGGGCTGTGTGTTTGTCCTGTGGAGAACTGGGCTGAGACCCTGCAAACGTGCCTTACACAGGGTGGATCCAGACCAGAACTGGCATCCCCGAGAGGGGAAAGGCCCCATGTCTCAGTCCCAGACCATCTGCCCCAAGGCTGGATTGGAGCCAGCCCCCCTAGCGTGGAAAGGTTCCACGTTAAATCTGCTTAACGGGCCTGTTGCCCCAATGCCTGCTCTGGGGCTTATGTGCCGAGGCTGCAGCTCTAGCTGCTTCTTGCACAAAGCAGTGAGGTGGGGGCAGATTTACCTGGTGCATGTGTTGGGATGGGGGTTCAGAGGGTATCTCAGCCCCCTGAGCTGTCCATCTTATCCCCAACTGCCCATGACCTGTTGGTCTTTGCTGCAAACCTGGCACCCCCAGAGCCCTGGCTCCTGGCCCTGCCACCCAAGGGGCATTATTTCTGCCCTGGCAGCTCTAGGAGACACCCCCCCCATTCTGTGAGCCCCTGGAGCCAGAGAAGTGCAGGGCTGGGGGCTGTGCTGCACCCCAGTGCATGCTGGGACAGGACTGCAGGGTCTATGGGCACCACCACGATGCATACCATGCAGCTCAGCACTGCTGTCTGTACCCCACCCAGCTCTCTCAGCCGCTCAGGGAGTGGGACCTCTCCTCCTGTGGCTGCTGGCTGGATCCCTCTCTGAATCACATTCTTTCACGTCATCACTCGGGGAATCCAGGACTCCTGCCTGCCCCCAGCCAGTTCCTGGTCTCTGCTGTTCAGTAGCTGCTGGCACTGTCTCTGATGGCTGCGGTAGGATCCTTCAGCTTGCTGGGAGGGCGCATTGAGACTGGGCCGCTGAACTGACCTCCACAGGGAGGGGGCATCACTTGAGCCCATGGTGGCCTGGCACTCAGCTGTGGGAGGCAGGGTGGCCACGCTAGGCTGGGATGATGCATACTTCTAGAGCAGGGGTAGGCAACCTATGCCCGTGTGCCAAAGGCGGCACGAGAGCGGATTTTCAGTGGCACTCACACTGCCTGGGTCCTTGCCACCGGTCCGGGGGCTCTGCATTTTAATTTAATTTTAAATGAAGCTTCTTAAACATTTTAAAAACCTTATTTACTTTACATACAACAATAGTTTAGTTATATATTACAGACTTCTAGAATGAGACCTTCTAAAAACGTTAACATGTATTACTGGCACGCAAAACCTTAAATTAGAGTGAATAAATGAAGACTCGGCACATCACTTCTGAAAGGTTGCCGACCCCTGGTCTAGAGCCTAGGAGGGAAAATCATAAGTGAGCCAGAGAAGTTAAAGCCCCATTAATGGCAGAGGCCATAATAGAACCCAGGCATCCGGAGCCAGCGCCTGATCTTCCAGACACCCAAGAGCTCCTGTGCCACCCTCAGAGCCAGGCAGCCTTTATTCCTATCAATGAAAGGGTCTCACTCTCCCCAGTATTGAACTCAAGTCAGATCACTCCAAAACCTCAGCTGTGTTTGGCGGAACAAGGAAACCACAGAGAGAAACATCATAGTGGGATTCAATTGGTCTTTCAGGCCCCCACCAAGCCCCTGCTCTGCAGCCAAGAGCCCCCTACTGAGACCCCTGTGTGTCTCAGGGACATCTCCCATCCCCCTATGCTGAAGGCTGGGGCAGGATCCCATGTCAGACCCCAAGGTGGGCTTGTCCCCTCACCTGTTCTTGGTTGAGGCTGCCCAGTCCTGCTGCTGCTGGTTCCTGAACCAGTTTCTCACATGGGTGGGGGGTGAGACCAGTGGCCTGGGGCAGGTGGCACTTGCTGGACAGGCTGGAGTCCTGCAGCAGGTTCTGTGTCAGCTCCTGGGGACAGATGGGGATGGGTGTCAGTGCAGGAACGAGGTAGTGGGGAGTCCCCTGTGCCCCACCTTGACGAACACCCCCCCCCAAGCAACACATGGTCCCCTACAGAGTATTCCCCATCCTAGCTGGGATCATCTCCTACAGTCTATTCTCTCTGCGGCGGGGGGCGCGCAGGATCATCCCCTACTGTGATGGACAAAGCACATAAGTGCCTTTAGCACAAGTATGCACTAGAAGGGCACTTGTAGTTTTACTGTTAATCAGGCAAGCTTCCTTTGAACCGGGCAAGGATAGTCAAGACTAATTTGTAATTAACTTGATTCATATTGCACTTTCCCTCTATCAGTTGCAAATAACTCGAAGAAGGAGTGGATGAGCCCACCCCGACCCCCCAAGGGAGGAACAGACTGTAGAGAGGATGATCCCACAGGATAAACATGCCCATTTTACAGATTGGGATCGATGTACAGAGGTGTCATGTGATCTGCCCAAGGTCACATAGTGAGCCAGTGGCAGAGTTGAGACTAAAACCCAGGTTTCCTGACTGATGCCCTGTGTACTTAGGAGCAAAACGTCATTGGGCATATGAGTGAAAATATGAATTAGGACTGACCGCGCCAATAAAGCCAACTCGGCCTTGTGTAACCGGCGACAACAATGGGGCTCTCTCGCCCCCTCTCCTGGCTAGTCCTCAGAGATTTGAGTCAGCTAGAGTGCTTGAGCTTACTGTATTTCGATTGAGCAGAAAGGCTCATACTTCTAGCGCCAGTTCACTTGCTCTGCTGCTGTCCCCAGCCAGGGGCCTCAGGTTACGTGTGCATCAGACAGCAGCGTAACGAATATGTCCTGCAAGACAAACACGACTCCTGGCCAATACATCCTAACATGGGCCAGATGCTCACGAACAACCAAAAGGAGCAGCCCCCTAGTCAGGGTGTGTGCGCGCAAAGGTAGCTTGAAGTGCTGCTGGGCTGGACTGCTTGCTCCTGCTTGCACACACCTTTGGATCCAGGGGACAGGAGCCTGCCCGCCCATTCGGGTCAAACATGGCAGAACTCCCCTAACAGCTGCCATTTTTGCATGATTTTGACCCAACATGGCAAAAGTTTCACACCCGCTATGCAAGTGTGCTAGGCCATGAACCGTGGCCTCAGCCTAGCGCCCTGGTTCAGCCTCAGAGCCAGCTGGTGAATGCTAGCCGAAGCCATAAACGTCTTCCTCGGCCCAGCAATAGCTCTGCTTCATACCGCTGGCGTGTGTTGCTTAACAGGGCTTGGCTGTATTTAGTGGCTCCCCGTCTTCCACCCTTCTCCCCTGTGTTTCTCCTGGGGAGCCCCCTTCCCTCCAAGGGGTTAGTAAAATGCTGGGTTTCCAGGCTCTCCCAAGCTCTTCTCATCCCAATGCATTAGTACAAAGTAAAACCCAACCTCATGGCACATGCACACGAATGAGGTCCCCAGCACCACATTCTAAGTGGGGCCTTAGGGGCCCAGTTTCTTAGGGAGCAGTGCGACCACTATTTTAGAAAGAAAAGGTGCTCTCATTCCTGTCGTAAGGGCCCATTTGTTCTGGGGGCGTCTCACTCACTTGTCAGGACTGGGGTTGCTCGGGGCCAGAGTACACCAAAGCACTAGGGTACCCATAGCATGCCAGGTGTAGCGCCACTCGCAGGCATGCGCTGTAGGTGTACAGCTTGGTCTGGTAGGCGCTATCTCCACGGGGTTCTAATAATCACTGAGCCACGTGGCTGAGTGAAAGGATATTTTACTAGGGCTGTCAGGAAAGGGCAGAGGTTGCACCCCCCCCCTTGGCACAGAGGCTTAACCAGTTACATTTCAAAATGAGCAATAATGGGTTCTCTTTGGCACCTGGGGGCAGTCCAATTGATTCATAGATTCATAGATTCTAGGACTGGAAGGGACCTCGAGAGGTCATCGAGTCCAGTCCCCTGCCCGCATGGACCAAATACTGTCTAGACCATCCCTGATGGACATTTCTCTAACCTACTCTTAAATATCTCCAGAGATGGAGATTCCACAACCTCCCTAGGCAATTTATTCCAGTGTTTAACCACCCTGACAGTTAGGTACTTTTTCCTAATGTCCAACCTAGACCTCCCTTGCTGCAGTTTAAGCCCATTGCTTCTTGTTCTATCCTTAGAGGCTAAGGTGAACAAGTTTTCTCCCTCCTCCTTATGACACCCTTTTAGATACCTGAAAACTGCTATCATGTCCCCTCTCAGTCTTCTCTTTTCCAAACTAAACAAACCCAATTCTTTCAGCCTTCCTTCATAGGTCATGTTCTCAAGACCTTTAATAATTCTTGTTGCTCTTCTCTGGACCCTCCCCAATTTCTCCATATCTTTCTTGAAATGCGGTACCCAGAACTGGACACAATACTCTGAGGCCTAACCAGAGCAGAGTAGAGTGGAAGAATGACTTCTCGTGTCTTGCTCACAACACACCTGTTAATACATCCCAGAATCACGTTTGCTTTTTTTGCAACAGCATCACACTGTTGACTCACACTGTTTAGCTTGTGGTCCACTATAACTCCTAGATCTCTTTCTGCTGTACTCCTTCCTAGACAGTCTCTTCCCATTCTGTATGTGTGAAACTGATTTTTCCTTCCTAAGTGGAGCACTTTGCATTTGTCTTTGTTAAACTTTATCCTGTTTACCTCAGACCATTTCTCCAATTTGTCCAGATCATTTTGAATTATGACCCTGTCCTCCAAAGCAGTTGCAATCCCTCCCAGTTTGGTATCATCCGCAAACTTAATAAGCATACTTTCTATGCCAATATCTAAGTCGTTAATGAAGATATTGAACAGAGCCGGTCCCAAAACAGAACCCCACTTGTTATGCCTTTCCCCACTTGTTATGCCTTTCCAGCAGGATTGGGAACCATTAATAACAACTCTCCGAGTACGGTTATCCAGCCAGTTATGCACCCACCTTATAGTAGCCCCATCCAAATTGTATTTGCCTAGTTTATCGATAAGAATATAATGCGAGACCGTGACAAATGCCTTACTAAAGTCTAGATATACCACATCCACAGCTTCTCCCTTATCCACAAGACTCGTTATCCTATCAAAGAAAGCTATCAGATTGGTTTGACACGATTTGTTCTTTAAAATCCATGCTGGCTATTCCCTATCACCTTACCACCTTCCAAGTGTTTGCAGATGATTTCCTTAATTACTTGCTCCATTATCTTCTCTGGCACAGAAATTTAACTGGTCTGTAGTTTCCTGGGTTGTTTTTATTTCCCTTTTTATAGATGGGCACTATATTTGCCCTTTTCCAGTCTTCTGGAATCTCTCCCGTCTCCCATGATTTTCCAAAGATAATAGCTAGAGGCTCAGATACCTCCTCTATTAGCTCCTTGAGTATTCTAGGATGCATTTCATCAGGCCCTGGTGACTTGCAGGCATCTAACTTTTCTACGTGATTTTTAACTTGTTCTTTTTTTATTTTATCTGCTAATCCTACCCCCTTCCCATTAGCATTCACTATGTTAGGTATTCCTTCAGACTTCTCGGTGAAGACCGAAACAAAGAAGTCATTAAGCATCTCTGCCATTTCCAAGTTTCCTGTTACTGTTTCTCCCTCTTCACTGAGCAGTAGGCCTACCCTGTCTTTGGTCTTCCTCTTGCTTCTAATGTATTGATAAAAAGTCTTCTTGTTTCCCTTTATTTCTGTAGCTAGTTTGAACTCATTTTGTGCCTTTGCCTTTCTAATCTTGCTCCTGCATTCCTGTGTTGTTTGCCTATATTCATCCTTTGTAATCCGTCCTAGTTTCCATTTTTTATATGACTCCTTTTTATTTTTTAGATCAGGCAAGATCTCGTGGTTAAGCCAAGGCGGTCTTTTGCCACGTTTTCTATCTTTCCTAACCAGCGGAATAGCTTGCTTTCAGGCCCTTAATAGTGTACCTTTGAAAAACTGCCAACTCTCCTCAGTTGTTTTTCCCCTCAGTCTTGATTCCCATGGGACCTTACCTATCAGCTCTCTGACTTTACCAAAATCCGCCTTCCTGAAATCCACTGTCTCTATTTTGCTGTTCTCCCTTCTACCCTTCCTTAGAATTGCAAACTCTATGATTTCATGATCACTTTCACCCAAGCTGCCTTCTACTTTCAAATTCTCAACGAGTTCCTCCCTATTTGTTAAAATCAAGTCTAGAACAGCTTCCCCCCTAGTAGCTTTTTCAACCTTCTGAAATAAAAAGTTGTCTGCAATGCAGTCCAAGAATTTGTTGGATAGTCTGTGCCCCGCTGTGTTATTTTCCCAACATATATCTGGATAGTTGAAGTCCCCCATCACCACCAAATCTTGGGCTTTGGATGATTTTGTTAGTTGTTTAAAACAAGCCTCATCCACCTCTTCCACCTGGTTAGGTGGCCTGTAGTAGACTCCTAGCATGACATCACCCTTGTTTTTTTACCCCTTTTAGCCTAACGCAGAGACTCTCAACACTTCCGTCTCCTATGTCCATCTCCACCTCAGTCCAAGTGTGTACATTTTTAATATATAAGGCAACACCTCCTCCCTTTTCCCCCTGTCTATCCTTCCTGAGCAAGCTGTACCCATCCACACCAACATTCCAATCATGTGTATTATCCCACCAAGTTTCAGTGATGCCAACAATGTCATAGTTGTGTTTATTTATTAGCACTTCCAGTTCTTCCTGCTTATTACCCATACTTCTCGCATTTGTATATAGGCATCTAAGATACTGGTTTGATCTTGCCTCCCAGTTTTGTCCTGACCCTCCTTTCTCTCTGCCAATATAGCCCACACTCCCTCTTGTTTCCGACCCATCTCCCAGGTCTTCATGTTCCCCACTTACCTGTGGGCTTTGCTCACCTGTCCCCATCGAACTTAGTTTAAAGCCCTCTTCACTAAGTTAGCCAGTCTGTATCCAAATAGGGTCTTTCCCCTCCTCGAAAGGTGAATGCCATCTCTGCCTAGCAGTCCTTCCTCGAATAGCATCCCGTGGTCGAGGAAGCCAAAGCCCTCCTGGCGACACCATCTTTGCAGCCAGGCATTCACCTCCATGATGCATCTGTCTCTGCCCAGGCCCCTACCTTTGACAGGAAGAATCGAAGAGAATACCACCTGCGCTCCAAACTCCTTCACCCGTACTCCCAGAGCCCTGTAGTCACTCCTGATCTGCTCAGTGTCACACCTCGCAGTATCATTTGTGCCCACATGGATGAGTAGCATAGGGTAGTAGTCAGAGGGCTGGATAATCCTTGACAATGCCTCCGTAACGTTTCGGATACGGGCTCCCGGCAGGCAGCATACCTCCCGAGATGAAATGTCAGGGCGACAGATGGGCGCCTCCGTCCCCCTCAGCAGAGAGTCTCCGACCACCACTACCCTATGTTTCCTATTCGCAGTGGTGGCAGCAGACCTCCCAGCCTTAGGGGTACGAGGCTTCTCCTCCTTTACTGTAGGGGGTGATTCCTTCTCTCCTGTATCAAGAAGAGCATAACGGTTACCTATTACCATGGCGGGAGGGTTCAGAGCAGGGGTGGAGCACTGCCTGCTGCCAGAAGTAACCAGCTGCCAGTGTCCACCCTGATCCATCTCCTCCTCCACCAGTGGTGTATCAGCAGTCCTGAGTACTGGGACAGCTACCTCAGCTGTCTCCATATGGACACTGTCCAGGAATTGCTCGTGGATTCGGATGCTCCTCAACCTAGCCACCTCCTCCTGTAGCTCTCCCACCTGCTGCCTGAGAGATTCCACCAGCAGGCACCTCTCACATTGGATGGTCCCCCCAGCCTGGATATCAGTAAGTGGAAATTTCAAGTTACAGTCTCTGCAAAACCACACCAGGATCTGGGTAGAAGCATCCATGCTCAGCAGGGCCGGCTCCAGGCACCAGCCCACCAAGCTCGTGCTTGGGGCGGCACCTGGAGGGGGGCAGCGCGGCGCTCTGGCCCCCGGGGAGAGCGGGGCCACGGGCGGGCTCACCGCCCTGCTCCCTGCGCTCTGGCCGCTGGGGGGAGAGCGGAGCCCCCGCCGGGGCTCACCGCCCTCCTCCCAGGGCTCCTGCCGCCCTCCCCCGGCCGCCGGGGGGAGAGCGGAGCCCCGGCCGGGGCTCGCCGCCCTCCCCCCCCCCCAGGGGGGGGCGGCGGCTTTTTTGCCTGGGGCGGCAAAAAAGCCAGAGCCGGCCCTGATGCTCAGGCGCTCTGTCTGTCTACAGGCGCAGGTGGAGGAGACAGAAGCAGTGCTGGCACAGGTGTTGCGGGTCTTCCTAATCATCATAAGCTCCCTCTGTCAAACTCCCTCTCAAACTCCCCTGTCTGCAGCCCCCTGTCCGCTGAAAGGGTTGTTTAAGCAAGAAGTTTTGAATGTAGTTGGTTTATAGGTTTTAAGGGGAATAAAGGGAAAACCGATAGAACCGGCAAGGGACCCTCGCCTCCTTCCAAACTCCCTTGCAAAACTCCCTGTTAGCAGCCCCTGGTTGCAAAAGCTCCCTGGTCGCTTGTGCGCTGCTTTATAAAGCCCTGGCCTGTATGAATGCCCCGCCCATTGATTAAGGCTCAGCCACTTACCAGAGGCTTCTAGCTTTCAAACCTTCCTTTGAAGCTCACAGCTTCCAACTGCCAGCCACAGCACACGGTCCTTCAAACAAACAAAACAAACAAACAAACTGACAAACTGACAAACACAAGCTCAGCACACAGCAAGTAACCCCCAAACACAAACAAACACACACTACAGAGAGTCAGGGCTCTTCAGGGCTGGGACCTGGGGTTCCCTCTCCAGTCTTGTCTCTATCCAAGGAAATAGAAGCTTGCGGGTTTCCAGGCCAGCCAGATCACCTAGTGTCTCTCATTGGGCCCCTCTGCACTGGCTCCCTGTCCAGCTGCTGCTGCCCCATAAGCTCCCCGCAGAGCTGCACCCAGCTGGAGGGCTGGCAGTCACAGCTGGTTTGATGTGTGGGGCTGTGCACAGAGCCTGGGGATTCCGCTCTGCATCCAGGTTCTCTGCAGCTCCTGGCTTGCCATGCAGCCACTGGCCCTGCCTCCCACCAGATCCTATCCACTTGCTGGTTCAGGTCATTCCCCCTTAACTGTCCAGGAGACAGGGAAGTGCAGTGGAGAGCGGGCTGATGGGAGTTATGGTCCCCTACTTACCAGCTCCATCACATGATCTTTCAAGATGAGTGTCTTCCATATTTATCTTTCTCAAGCAAAGGGAAGTTCTCTCATACATGAGTGATGTCTCTCCCCATCAGCGAGGAACTAGTCATAACAAATCAGCTGGCATGTGTTACACTTTTATATTGCTATGCTGGAGGCTAGGTGAAACCTTGTTGTAGCTGGTGGGTGTGACAGCTGCCTTTCTAAAAAGCAATTAAGCTCCTTGTGGCAGAAGATATAAAATGGATATAAACTGGCCGTGGGGAAGTTTAGGCTTGAAATTAGACGAAGGTTTCTGACCGTCAGAGGGGTGAAATATTGGAACAGCCTTCCGAGGGAAACGGTGGGGGCGAAGGACCTGTCTGGTTTTAAGATTAAGCTAGATAAGTTTATGGAGGGAATGGTTTAATGGAAAAACATGATTTTAGTCAAAGGAATACCGTGCTATGGCAGGTAAATAGTATAATGGCTAACGAGGGTAAGGCTGGAGAATCTTGCCTACGTGCTTGGGGTTTTACTGATCGCCATATTTGGGGTCGGGAAGGAATTTTCCTCCAGGGTAGATTGGCAGAGGCCCTGGAGGTTTTTCGCCTTCCTCCGCAGCATGGGGCAGGGATCGCTAGCTGGAGGATTCTCTGCTAATTGAAGTCTCTAAACCACAGGATTTGGGGACTTCAACAGCAGAGTCAAGGGAAAGGGTAGGGACGGCTTTGTGGCCTGCATCATGCAGGGGGTCAGACCAGATGATCATAATGGTCCCTTCTGACCTTAAAGTCTATGAGTCTAAGATAGCTGAACCAATAGGAGCCACTCCCCACAGCACAGGTAACATGCCAGGCCAGTCAGGAGCTGAGCTAGGAGGGCAGAGAGGTTTCACCGGGGGGGGGAGGGGGCTGAATGCAAACAGAGGGCTGGGTAATGTTTTGGTGAGCTGCATGTGAGAAAACAGGGACAGTGGCAACACCACAGAAACACACAAGAAGGCAGTAGAAAGCCAAGGACAGCCAGAGATGTACTTGTCACGTGACCCTGAAAGCAAGTTGAGAGGGGGCTTTTTGAGCAGACTGCTGGCTGGAAAAAGAGGCTAGACTGAGCAAGGAAACGGTTTCCTAGTTGATTCCTACTGTGTTCAGAGAACCAGCACTTTGTGTGCATTCTTTGTACATAAACAGGATTGCCCCAAAGAAATACCTTATCCATCATCAATTTCTCCTCTTCACAGAAACAATCCACAAGACCCTGCATGTTGGCTAACCAGTTGGGTCAAAAGGGGTAACGCTTTCCTAAACTCCCGCTGCTGAGAACTGACATGGTTTTTAAGAACATAAGAATGGCCATACTGGGTCAGAGCAATGCTTGATCTAACCCAGAAACCATGGAAACAAAGTCCTTGGCTTTGAGATACTCTTATCTCATCTCTGCTGAACAAGCAGCAAAGATCACTGTCCTGTCTGTAATTTACAAGAATGTAAACTGGGCCCCCAGATTCCTTCCCCTGCTTCTACCCTCAAAACATGGCTTAATGTGACAGTATCTGGATAGGGCCAAGCTGTAGGTCGACAGAGCATGACCAATTGCCAAAGCACAGGGCAAATACATTAGTGGCATTTAGATATGGGCAGTTAGGATAATTTACTCTGTGGAAACAGAAAGCTGTTCTTGAGAAGGCAGTATGCCTGCGTGAAGAAGTAAAGAATCCGAAACCAGGAAGGCCCAGCTCCTTAAAGCTGCGGAAGCACCTAACTCCCCGTTTATTTCAATGAGAATTGGGTGCCGAAATACCTTTGAGGATATGGGCCAAAGTTCCTTAGTATTATCTGAGAATCTGACTCATTTTCTTGACTTTGAGCAGTTAACTTCTACATGCTTTAGTCATCTCAGTTCAAACAGGGCCTCACTGAAAAACAGATGCAGTGAACAATTTCCCTGGGTAAATACATGTCAAATTACAGCACCATTAGAAAGTAGGGGCGACAGAAAGGGGAACCATTCTGATGGGCCCTTGGGACACGCCAGTCAATCACTGGAGTTTTCCTCTATTTCCGCCCCCCCACGTCTCTTCTTTGCGTTTCCAAATCCATGTGGAAATCAAGGATTATTTCCTGTGAATCGATTCTGATTCAGATGAACAATACGTGGGTAAATCTTTTAGTGGTTTTACATGTCACCTTTTTGCTGTGTGGGGTCATTTGATTTTTGATGGCTGATTGGGCAAGTGTCTTTTACACACATGCTATGTGTTTCTATGAATGAGCTGTTTTAATATTAGTTACTTTGATCTTAAAATTTCAGGGAACAATTACTTCCCATCAGGTTGCTAGGAAGTAGACCGGTTCCGACTGATACATTAAGAAATTGTACCAAGACATCACATCACTAGGGATAGGTCATCCTTCCAAGCTAGTTTTTGGAGTCACAGAACTATTTAGAGTTCACAAATCCCATTTCCTTGTAACAGAACCATAGAAATCAGAAATGAAATAGACCTATTACATGCAGTCTACTTCCTTGGCAATGCAGGAGTGAATCTCAAATACTCGGGCTTACTTCCATGTTCAATTCAGCTTTTTAAAACTCTCTCCTAGCGAACGTGATGCCTGCATTACCATGGTATGCCAGGTGTATGCCACACCGGGGGGAAGGGGGGAGAGCCCTAGCCTAATAAACAAGGCTAGCACAGGTGCTCTATGCCATTATGCCAAAGATAATATTTTTGCTTTGGAATTTCTTTCCCACTGCTTCTCAGCTCCCTCTTTCACAACATTCAAGACAATAGAATTTTCAGGCCCAATGCTCAGGTGGGTTCAAAATTAGTTAAAATCAGTTTCAGCCTCCTTAAATATCGGCAGGGCGTATTCTGAGAGGCTGCAGAACCTGTTGGTGCAGGGTATTCTAGAATGGGACAGGCCTCTGCACAAAGAGATCAAGAGAGATTTCTATACACTCACTCCTCCACCGCCCAGTCTCCCCTCAGCCTTCCCCCTGCACCCACAGGAATTTTAAGAGCTGAGTGAAAGTCAGAATTTCTGACACGTCAACATTTGTTTTCGTCTCAGATTGGGACAAAAAGTTGAAATTTTTAATGTTTTTGAGGAACCAAAATTCTGAAAAATTTCAATTCAGAAACGTCCAGTGTTTCATTACAACTTTTTTGATCAAAATGAAACAATCTGACATTCCTAAAATGGAAATATTTAATTTTGGTTTATTGAACTGACCCAGACTGCTTAGTTTTGAATCAGTTCAATATTAAATTGCATTTTTCCATAATATCATATTGCCTTATGGGAGGTGTAGTTCAGAAGTCTCCCCCCCACACCACCACTGTTACAACAAACCCCAGAATATTCATGCAAAAATGAGGGTTCCTCCTGTTGCCCGTAGTCAACTAGGTCAGCTCCAAGATCTACGGATGCAACTGACTTTTTTTAAACGACCACATTTTCAAACATATTAAAAAGGCTAACAAATGCAGGTTGCATAGTCAAATAAGCCCCAAACTTGGAAAATTAAGGCTTCAAAGCCCCATTGGATTTGCAGAGTTTTTGTATACATCCATTTTCAAAAGAATCCACCATTTCAGCCACCATAAATAGTGCAAAAACTGCATTATATTTCACATACTGAAATTATCTTGATAGTCTAGACACTTACACACACTTAGCACAAACATTTGAGGATTACTTTGCTATCCTTGTTTTACAGATGGAGAAACTGAGGCACAGAGAAGGGAAATGGCTCACCTAGGGTCACCCCCACAGGCCAACGGCAGAGCTGGGACTAGAACCCATGTTTTCTGAGTCCCAGGGTGTATGGCCTAATGGATAGCGTACTGGCCTGGGACTCAGAAAACATGGGTTCTAGGCCCAGCTCTGCCGTTGGCCTGTGGGGGTGACCCTAGGTGAGCTATTTGCTAACCTTGATACTTTTTAAACTGATTTGACAACCCCATTTCATTTGTGTGTGTGAGCCAACAACCCATATAGTAATTGTTAAAACATCTAACTTTCTTTATAACCTCCCCCAGGATCCAACCCCTACCCCAGGAAATTCACCCTTTTCCCCAGGCAATTTCTTCTGCTGAGATTGCTAGAGTACCTGGAAACAGTCCTGGGAAGAACGGAGGAAAGCAACAGCATTTGGCCATTCCGTTTTGGCACAATAGCCCCGATTCAGCAAAAGACTTAACCATGTGCTTTTATGTCTCAGAAACTATACAAATCCAAAAAGGGTTTGAAGCCTTTATTTTTCCAAGGTTTGGGTACATTTTTTCTTTAAGTCAACATATGCACCTCCTTGCTCAAGTGCTTTGCTGAACCAGAGCCTTGTGGCAGGAGCTCGCTTGAGGGTATTAAGGTTTTAAAATATCATCTCCTCTTAACTGTCACCAAAACTAAATTTGCTGTCAAATGACTGCATTGGTTCTTTCCCAATACAGGGCGCTACTGCCCCTGTGGAATTACACACTGTTCTCTCGCTGACTGTTTCAGCAATGAACAAACCACAACATTCCAAAGAGATGGGCGGGAAAAGCCTTTTAAATAACAAAGTACCATTTTAAAAGATGGTAAGTATAGACCTTTCTATAAAAGTTTGTGTCCGATAGAGTCCTACACATTCCCAGTTTTCCTTGTAGCCTCCATTGAAATCCAAGGGTCATCCTTCCATTCGAAAGCTTCCTATGAAACACAGCAGCAGTTGTATCTTTGCCTTCAATCAGTGATGGCTGCAATATTCTTGAGCCAGCTCACGTACCAATGGGGATTGGAAACCAAGGCCAGGAAAGATTGGGATGTCCTGCAAAGCAATGCAGCCAAGCATCAGCAACAAGCCACTTGGTGCTTTTACATATTAAATAGCTTCCCTCTAGATCACGGCATTAGACTTAGCGATGGAGCCTTTAGGGCCTGATTTTCGCAAGCGCACATGCAATCAGACAGCATGTCTGAGCTTCCTATTAGCAGTTTGCATGTGCAAACACCTTCTGTGTGCAAATTAGACACGCAGTTATGAAAGCTGGGGCTGCTGAAGCTTTTGATTATATGATGAGTTGACAAAAGTAGGTCAGGTGGATAGATATACCAAGGAAACAATAAGTCCTTCCTTCATTATATACCTAGATCCATCCCTCTGCTTCTTACATGCTTTGCAAGGTACCACATGAAAGGCCCGAATCAGTGTCCTGGAAGCCAATAGAAGCCATTTTCCACGCAGCCAACTGACTTTAACTCTTCCCTTAAAAATCACTAATACTCTCTGCTGCTTCCATTACCTTTAGTATAAATCTGATCATGACTGAAACAGCGACACACAGGAGGCTGTGGCTGAAGCCGAAGCAGCTCTTACCTATTATTCTTCTCAGTAGTATTTAGTATTTACTGTACGTACTCTGAGTACATCTCCCCTTGGTCACTACCCCTCTCCTTCCCCCCCACCCTCCATGTTTTGGCAGTTTCCTCCAACGAACAAATCCTATTGTCCTTGTGTCCCCCCTTTTAAAGCCCACCTGTATGTAACATTCCAAATCTGCCCCTACAAGCCTTTGCCGAGAGGCAACTTGTTTTTGCTGCTAACAAGTGAGACATCTCTGTCTGACAGACAGCTGTCAGTTTTGCACCCACGCTGACTAGACGACTCTGGTTGTTCAAATGCTGGATCCAAAGCAGCACGGTATTCAAGAGGAGGCTACCTGGCGAAGCCACAGTTTAGAGTTAGGAATTCCAGACTGGGAGTGCATTGGAAAGACTATATAGGCCAGATATCTAGGGGTGGTTCTCCAGGCACAGGAGGTTGGAGAGCCTCTGTGCAGCTCAGGGCATCAGAACCCAACTCCTGGGCTCCAGAGAAGACCTGCTTTGGATGTCCATTTGACAAGTAGCTGCTGACATTGCCACGTAGGTTTCAGGTGGCGAAAGGCGAATTGCTACAGCAAGGAAAGTCACAGGTTTTGTCAGTGGGTGTCAAGGCAGCTCTTGCTTCCCTCTCCCGCCAAGCCAAGGTGAAAGCTCCATTTGGCTCCTCAGGTGCAGCGTCAAACCTCATGGAGGATAGGTCCATCAATGGCTATTAGCCAGGATGGGCAGGGATGGTGTCCCTAGCCTCTGTTTGCCAGAAGCTGGGTGTGGACAACAGGGAATGGATCACTTGATGATTACCTATTCTGTTAATTCCCTCTGGTGAACCTGGCATTGACCACTGTCACAGACAGGATACTGGGCTAGATGGACCTTTGGTCTGACCCAGTATGGCCACTCTTATGTAGCCAAGCATGCCAGGCACTTGTTCTCCACTACCGCTAATGAATACTTGGCATGTGCATAGAATGGTTTATGCAAGGATCTAAGTGCTTAGCCAAGATAGGTAGAGCCCTTCCCCCCAATTTTGTGGAAGGGGGCAGAGCAAGGATAAGTGATTTGCTCAGGGTCACAAGGCGAGCCGAAAGGTGTAGTCAGGAGTAGAACCCAGGCCACCTGTTGGCCACACCCAGTGCGCCACCCAGTGCGCCAACCACTGCCCCTTCCTGCCTCAGTGGGCGCTGAACGGTGACATGAGCGTAACAGGAGGCTAGTCATTCTCAACGCCACTTACATATCACCTGGAAGAAAGTACCGCTTGACTGACTTTCCCTAGGCAGAGCCTAAGCCTTGTGTTTTAGTGCTGGGTTTGTAATCAAGGCGTCTCACGGTTTCTCCTTTTTCCATTTGCTTATGTAAACCCTGAAATGTCCACGCTTGTGTACACGGGTCTTGATTGCATTTGAGAGACTCAGGGAGCTTTACCCAAGAGAAAAGCATGAATGAGCCGTCTCATCCTAATGCTGGGCTGCATCCTATGAGACACATTGAGCCCTGGGAAACTACTACCAGGACTGGTGGCAGCAAAACAGAAACTACACGCTCCATCCAGACCTAAATGGGAACATCTGGGAACGGATTGCTACATCCAATACTTATCTGTGTATATACCTCCTGAGGCTGGTGGAATGTGAGGGGACTTTTCCAAGAGCCGTGCTTTTGAAACCAGTTACTGATGCAGAGCATTTTAACAGTTAGAGTTGGAGCCCAGGAGCTGAGTAGCTGAAGGGCGTCATTTCCTGGAGCCTAATTTAGGCAGCAGGAAAGGTTTCAGATGGAACTCGAACCCAGGTACGTCAGCTCCATGGCTAACGTAGGGGGGAACATTCAGCTTTCTCTGCGCAGGATGGAGACACTGAGGACACCGGGTCCCCTAGGAAGGCACCACTCAGGAAACCGTTCGTTCTTTGCAGGGAATCCCACACAGCGGATCAGATGGGATGAGCTCAGCTATTCATTTCCATCTGGCACTTTCTAAAACATCTCATTTCCTACTGTAATAAAAGCAGCAAATGCGTGAGCCATGCTGCAAAGCTCCCTGGTCTGAGCAGCGCCCTGTACAGCAAACTAATGCCAGGAGAACTCCACAGAAAAACCAGGGCTCCACCAGCATTCCCAGCCAGCCTGCTATAGGGGTATTAAGGAACTGTTTGTAGGGAGCTCCTGCTCTTCCAGTTAGGCGGGGGCTCGTAGGCCAGGGGCTCCCCTTAGGGAATTCGGAGAAGCCCTGCTCAGCTCAGAGGGGCCGAGCAGGAGTGTGAGGGACTAAAGAGGGTCAGACCACAGTAGAGTGACCAGAAGTCCCGATTTTATAGGGACAGTCCTGATTTTTGGGTCTTTTTCTTATATAGGCCCCTATTACCCCCTACCCCCTGTCCCGATTTTTCACATTTGCTGTCTGGTCACCTAGACCACAGAGATGCTGCTGCAGGCCGCACACAGAGGATAAGGGCTCACAAGTGGTCATGCAGTGGGGAAGGCCCAGTCCCTGGAATGTCACAGGAGCCAGGAGGTGGCGAAGCCATTGGGGAGAGCACCCATTAAAACTATAAAGAGTAAACATACCCAGTCAGGTTACCGTGCAGTGGTGTGTTGCCATGCTCATTGGAAAGCTGAGACATGACGGGAAGAGCATGTCTGTGAGATACATACTTGTCCTGTGCGGAGTGTGCTGGCTACTCCCTCAGCTACTCAATGGAACTGCATAGGAAGGAGTTTCTTATTCGCTGTGCTTGATGGAAGTGAAGAGAAAACCAGCTAGAGGCCAAAAATCAGAAGGGAGCCATAAGAATGTGTGTCAGACCCTTTAGTCTTCAGTGAAACTCTTACAGAATTATTTACACCACCCACCCACGTGCAAGGGAGTCAAAGCTGATCTAGCTTACATGCAGAGAAGCCAGGGGCGGGTAAGAATGCGTAATTTAGAAGCAGCCCCCGCCATCTTACAGCTTCTTGGTGTGTACCTCAGATTAGCTTTGATTCCCTTACACCTGGGCAGAATAGCTAAGTATTAGGATCACATACCCAGGCCATTTTGGACCTACTTTTCAATTCCAGCGTAGCCTACAAAGTGGTTATTTGAGACCTTGCTTCTGTTGAGACTTTTATCCTGTATGACATGGAGGTGTTTGGCTTTAATGGTTTATTGTGCCAGGGTATCTAGTTAGGTTGATTTAAATGAATGGCTTGTACCGTCTCTGTATCCCCAGACTGTCCCCTATTCCACAGAGATTCTTTTGCCTGCCGCAGATGTAACGCCTTGCAGCTTGGATTTCAGGGATGTAATGGCTTGGAGAATGATGGCAGCAAAAGGTTTTATTGCTGAGAACTGAAGTTTGGAAAAGACAGGGCAGGCGAACACCACCTCACATGCCATGCCCAGCTGCAACCATGTTAGAGGAGATGACGGAGAGTGCAAAGCATATGGAAAATTGGGACTACATGCTTCCACGGTGTGACACATGGCCAGAAAGCGTTAAGCATCCTGCAGGATAAATGACCCAAATTCAATCTTTAGGGACATATTGGTAGATTATGTTTGTGTTTTTGTGCATTTACATATATATTGTTAGAGGTTAACAATGTAATCAAACAGTTCCTGTCTATACTGTATTCATCTCTCCTTGAAATGTATAGCAAATCACCTGTGAATGGTGGAAAACAGGCAGCTGCCTTGTGTTAGTCCCTGTAGCTAATTACCGGTGATGCTTATAGGAAACAGGTCTACCTCAAAGTTTCCATGATTGCCTATTGTTCACCTAAGGACTCTGAGCTGTCAAAAGAAGGCCTGGAACTGCATAAAGATGTCTTGGGTCCTGAACCTTTTTATCTCACATCTGCTTGATGCTTCATGCAGGGGAAGCTATGATCTCCAGTCCCATCTGGATCACCCTGAATATGAATATTGGACTATAATCAATGGACTAATTCTGAAAGAACTCTTTGCAACTACAAAGCTCACCATCTTTACTATGAATCTGATCTCAGAACTGTACTCATGTCTGTTTCTATATTGATCTTTTAACCAATACACTCTCTCCTTTTTTTTTAAATACATTTTAGTTTAGTTAATAAGGATTGGCTGTAAGCGGGTATTTGGATAAGATCTGAAATATTCATTAACCTGAGAGGTAATGTGTCCGATCCTTTGGGATTGGTAGAACTTTCTTATATGATGAATAAGATTTTCAGTAATCCTCATCATATTTGACTTGGGTGTCTGGGTGGAGGCCTGAGATGGGGTTGCTTTAAGGGAACTGTGTTGTTGGCTTCTGGGTACCCAGTAAGATTGTATAGAAGCTGTTTTGTGCTGGCTTGGTAAATCTAAGTATTGGAATATCCATCAGCTTTAGGGATTGTTTGCCCAATTCTTTGCAGTTGACCCTAATTGAGTAACTTCAGTTAGGCTCCATGGAACTCCAGTCACACATGGTATCAGAGAAGGGGAGGTGAAAGGTCAGGGATTCTACTTAGAATCCAGACAGGAAGTAAGTGCATAACAGCTGGAGTGTGGAAGAGTTTGGGGCCCAGAGATAGCAGCCATACCAGCACTCTTTAGCCTTTCCCAGTGAGAGCACAGGAACATCACCCAATTGCCAAGCACTTCAGTGGCTATCTGCAATCTCATGAGATAATTGCTACAAACTCAGTTCTACATCACCTCCACCCAGGGGATAGTCAGAAGCGGTCTTCAGTGACTCAAGAAAGAGAAATCACCCACCACATAATTTTAGCGTGTTCTCTGTTGAAGGCACTTTTGAAGTATTTTACGAATTGCTCCAGTTACTGGCGCGCTCTCAGAACATTTTTAGATTTAAAAGTAGAAGAGACCTGACAACTGTATTTAACTCTGTCAAGAAAATGCAGCTAGTCTAAAAAGCCAAGTAACAAGCTTATTCTCCAGCAAAGTTCGCTGTAGATTTCTCTTACTGGATTTTACTAGTTTTAAAAAAGAATATTACCTTTATGAACTTCTCTTTGTGACGGGGAGAAATATAAATGGAACTGGTTCTCATTCTAGTAGAATTGGAATAAATATGCCTATTTTTGTTTTTTGAAAACTATTTAATTAAATTATGATTAACTGTAGGAAGCAAAAAGAATGGGAAAGTCAGGCCTAGGTGCCTCCGAGGAGGTGTGCCAGGCATTTGTTTCCCCCTGCTGGAGTCCTGCCATCTTGGCCAACCCCGCCCAAAGGTGTCCTTTTGGGGAAAAAGAGCAGTGAGTTTAGACCTCCAAGAGCTGCCTAGAAGGCCAGCCAGGATCAGCCGTGGGCAGAACTCTGGGAGAATTGGTCTTCCAGCAGCTAGAAGGGCTGGGAGCAGACAGAAGCCAATCAGGGCCCACCAGGCAAGGTAAAAAGGGCTGGTGTGGCTTCCTCCAAGTCACTTGGACTAAGTGAGCAGTTCTGGGTGACGCAGGAACAGGCAGGCAACCAAAAAGCCCAGCCTGATCGGGGCCTAGCTCTGAGCGCACTTTTCTGACTGAGTCAGCGAAAGGCTGTCTGTTTACATTGTGGAATGCAAAGCCCAGGTGTCTTCGAGTTGAATACCAATCTGAGTGCTGTAAGGTGACAAAGAGCTTGCTTCCGAGACGCTCGGCTGGTGCAGGGGCCTCACCCCTTCTCCTCTGCAGGCTGCTCCTAAGAATTCAGATCTGAAGTCACAAGAAAAGGGAACCAAATCCTTTCCCCCCAAAATATTTTTCCTTTATTTTTGCATAACATTTGTGTTTCCAGCTATAAATAGAAAATGCTTAGAAAGACATTACAAAATTGTGCAGAGTGGACCAGAGCGGTACAGAACTTCTCACATTACATCATTTCACATCCTCGTCTTCGTCCTCCTTAGCTGACGTAGCCCCTTGTGCTTGGCACTGCAGCTGAGCTGGTCCCGCATCAATCGGTGGCAGTGGCACTCTCATTTTCAGAATCTAAAAAACAAAACCGCCACATTAGAGTACAGACCCATCGTGTAAGAAATAAATCTTCATTAGAAGGTGCCTGTCTGCTGTGGGCATTTTAGGTGCCTTATGGAAGCAGAAGTCAATCACCCAAGAGAAGAATGACAACGTCCATTGTGGCATGCGGAAAGCTCTCTCAAATACTAGGATATTTTAAAGCTCCTGTATAGAGGGCCGTTCAAGCACATCTAAGCCATTCAATTGGGACCCAAGATTCAGGGTACAACCTTTTCCCTAACTTCTATGTCACAATGGCTGGGAGCGTTCCAATCCCTCAGGAGGTGGTGATGGGGAAAACCAGAGAATGTGTCCAGAACTGGTGTCAGTGGATGGAAGGAGAACACTAGATGGAGATTTCTTATTGTACTAGGGAAGTGAGGGGGAATCTGGTAAGTGCCCCACGCTAAAATGGTTCTTTGTTCTGAGTCCTGAGTTATCACCACAGAGATCTCTGTCAGCTCAAAGCAGCATGAACCATGCCCCACATGTTATTGCAGCACGATTCGGAAATGGCGCATTCGCACTGGTGAGGCTACCCATGAACAAGGGGCTTCCTGCACCTGCAGGTTGGGCAGCATTGTCTGAACTGGCCCTAAAGAAAAAAGGCCAAGTCCATAGCCCTACGAAGACCTGGACTGCAGAGAAAGGGATAAACCAGGATGGCAGAACACCAGGTCTGGCAGCATCCTACAGGCCCTCCTACCTTCACCAGTGCAAGAGGGCGGGTAGGATAAAATCAGTTCAGTAGGGCCCTGGAACCAAGTTCACGGAGCTTTAAAATGTCAAAACAAACTCAAATCATGCACCTACAGGCGAGCACAGAGCAACACACAAGCAGAGACACCTTTTTCCCTCGTCGTGGTTCCACATATTCTGCATTCGCTACAGTCACAGATCAGCCTTTTTGGTAGACCGCAGCCAAGTGCACTGAAGTCCTCCCATCTACATCACAGAGGCATGCACAGTGGTTATCAGAGCTGCAAGCACGTTTGGTTTATACAAGGCACAAAGTTTGCCAGGCTCTTTCAGTATAAAATAAGACTGATCGCTCTCTCCAAGACTGTAGGCTCTTCAGAGCAAGGCAAAGATGAAAGGGTGTACCATACAAGCAGAGTGATTCTATTGATGTTTGGTACAGGCCTCGTTGGTTCCCATGGTGTTTTATATTAAATCTAATCTCTCCTTTCGCCCTCCCATCACTTCAGCTGCTCTGACCTGCCTGCACATGTGTCACTAACCCACTCTGAAAGGTAGTAAAAGCTGCCTTGACTGAGACTGACAGTCATTCTTCCACCTGCTTCTGATCAACATCAAATTCTGCCTGGGCTTGGATCCACCAGAATACTTGAACAACCTCCCACTAACCGTAATTAATGCCACTTTTCATCCACAGAGCTCAAAGTGCTTTAAAAAAAGGTGGGTGAGCATTATCTCCATCTTACAGACAGGAAAACTGAGGCACTGGGAGGTTATGGGACTGGCTCAAGATCACATAATGAATCAGTTGCAAAGTCAAAAGCAGAATCCAGACGTCTCCTGCTCAAACCACTAGCTGAAGCCTATCCCACATCTCCAAGGCCTCTTCTAAATTCGGAAGCCAGTCTGAAGTCCATACAGGACAGAGACTGAGACCTCAATATCTGACTACATCCCTATTAACTGCATAGAGGAGTACAGGTAATCCAGTATCCCAAACCTTGTGCCAGGTGGGAAAAGGAAAAAAACTGTTTTTATTTCACACAATATCCAGTTGCCGCTGCCAGCCTGCATGGAGAATGAATTAAACACTGAAAAGAGATATTAGACGGGTTCTTGAAGAACCTGCAAAATAGAAGACGAAATCCTGGTAGGAAGCTAAATGATTTTTCACAACATATTTGTCTCGCTCAATATACATTGCTCTTTACCAGCATGTGCACTTCCTGTTTGGTTAGCCCATTGCAGAGTGGCCTTTTCCCCATTTCCTACACATCTCTTTGGCCGGCAGGCTGGGTTATACCAGCATTCTGTTACAGCAGAGGGCCGTGGGGCACGCCACCCAAGGGGGGCATGGAGGAATGTTCGGGGGGAGCGTGGCTGGGGCCCGGGCCAGCCTCCATGGTGGGGGGGAGGGAGCGCCACCCATCTCTGCTCGTGGCCCCAGCTGCCAGCCCTGTGCCTTAGGCCCTGGCTGCCAGCCTCAGCTCCCAGCCAGGGCTCCACAATCAGCCCCACCCCGCCCCCAGCTGTGGCCCCCCTTATTCCTGTCCGCATCGCACCTCCCCTCCTCCAAAGCCACGGCCTCGCTCCGGGCCCTGGCAGGGAGGACCCCCTGAAAAGTTTGGGGACCAGTGTGTTAAATCTCCGTGCAGTCAGTTAGAGACTGTATCAATGTGTTGCAATCAGGTACATTAAAAATCCAGTCTGATTTTCCACTGCCATGCAGCGTATGGTGAATGAGCAAGACAGAACAGGCCCACTGGGTTTACATGCATGGTAAAGCTTTAGTGAGAATTGCATTTTACCTTATCTGCCCCAGATCATTCTTTAGCAGAAAACACTACGCAAGTAACTCAGTAAATACAGACAGTTTCACCATTTTTGTACTTGGACAGAGGCTTGAATGGTATTTTCTACCAAAGACTCATTTGCAGCAGGTATATTTATTGAGCCTTTAAGGTTGGAATGTCTCCGAAGCCGAGCCCCACAGGGCTTTCTGAGAACTAGGGCAGAACCACCAAAGCCCCGTACTGCGCTGCTGAAGGTGCACTCCCTTATGTTGTAAGTTTCTTCATGTCTATCGACAATCTCAGGGAAAGCTGCACACTAGTCAAAACTCCTCAATTTCACCCTGAATTCCCATTGCGGCAACTCAGCATTGCAGGGCGGATCAAGGGGCTGGACGCAGGACCTTAATGCTGCACAGCAGAGCGCAGAGCAGAATTCTTCTCAAAGGGTGGAGGATCTACCCTGGACAGGGCTGGCTCCAGGCACCAGCTTAACAAGCAGGTGCTTGGGGCGGCCAAGGGAGAGGGGCGGCACCTGCGGCAATTTGGGGGCGGCAGGTCTCTCACTCCCTCTGGGAGTGAAGGATCTGCCGCTGAACTGCCGCTCGTGGCTTTTTTTTTTTTCTTTTCCCAATTGCGATCGCAGCTTATTTATTTATTTTTTTTGCTTGGGGCGGCAGAAATGCTGGAGCCGGCCCTGACCCTGGAGATTTCTTATACCCCATGAGATCAGTCCAGCATAGGGCGGGGCCCTTTCTAACATGGGACTATTCTAGCATGTTGAATATGCACTGGTGAATCTGTCTGCCAGCAAAGTAAATGAATCCAAGCTCGTCTCACCCCCCCCCCCAGCATTGAAATCGCCAAGAAGAATTCACAGGGGCTTCACGGTTACAGCCGATATTAACCTAACACTGCTAGAAGCTTCCCTGACATGCCCAGTGTTAGGGTATTTATCAAGAAAAGCCTGATGCCTGACGATGCTTTGCACATAGAAGATCCAAATACTTCATATGCTCAGGCCTCCAGACTCCGAGTCTAGAAGTCATTCTAGGAAAAAAGTTCTACATTCAAGACTGGATCTAAAAGAGGATCGTCACTGCAACCCCGCTACATTACAACTGGCATCCTGAAAAAAGCAAGAGGGACCAGGAAGTTCACAAAATGAGGCCAAGTTATTATCCAGCCAGGTTTCTAATGCTGTTCATGCTAGATCAGATTGACTATTCAAGCTCAAATCCCAGATCGATTATTTACAACGGATTTATTTGCCAACAGCACCTTGAGTAGTTTTATAGCACATCCAAATCCCTTTCAGCACCAAGTTCTTTGATTACTGACACTGACCTCTTTGGGTTTATCAGGGCTAGCACATCTTTCACCTAACTGCAGTGAGAAGAGAATGAACAAGGATCAGGGTTTAGAACCTGATCTCCTGGAACAGAAGAGGAGCTCTGCCCATGAAGCTGTTGACAAAACAAAGCTGATCAAGAAGTAGCCAATGAGATAATTGCTCACACCAGACCTCATCTACACAGCCTCCAAAATTTCACATCTAAGCTCATCAGGGGTCAGTCTCAAGAGTCTAGGCTGGGAAGTCATTTTAGCTGCCTCAGATCCATTCAGGAGCACCACCACAGAAGGCCCAGAATGGCCAAGGCCCTTGTAGCTCTCGAGAGAGCCATACCGCCCTGGCTTCATAATTGCAGGCCAGAGTCCAGGTTAAAAAAAAAGTATATAAAAAAAAGCTAAGATTAGAAATAAAAGATTCAATAAATAATAATAATAATAATAAAAAAAATTAGAATCAAACACCCCAAGCACCATCTGGGGTCAGCCTTGTTTGTCCCTTTGTCAGCTCCCCAGTCATACAACAAGATACGCATCCCCTATTGACAACGAAAACATTTGTGTGTATACACGACTGCCTCCTATGCAGAGAGACTTACTACACAATGCATCACACACGAACTACTCCAGCACCCAGCATCTTCTACAAATGGTGCAATAAGTCTAGGGTGGAAAGGGGAAGAAGGATGCAGGAAACCTTACAAGTTATTATTTAAGACTCTGCCGTGAACTATTTAGTTTGTGACCCCTACCTCAAGGCCAATCACTTCAGTAAGAAATACCCAACTGACCTCAGTGGGCCGGCAATGATTCAGGAACTCCGCAGGTTTTTGCTATGTATATTAGGGCACAAATGGCACCTGAACCCTGCTGGTCTAGACCTGGAACCTCTGCTTATTTTGAGAAAGAAAAATCACATTGCACTCCAAGCATTGAAAAACTGGGAAATCCGATTAGAACTTTTCATGGGTGACTTGCGAAGATGTTGGAAGGATGGTCACTATTCTATTCAAATACCACCTACGTACACACGCTATTTGGGGGTTTCATTCCAAGTCTGTGGGGTTTGTTTTGTAGGTTTAATACATCCCATTGTTTTCTCCAGTGAGAATACTGCACAGGAGAATCTTTACCTTGCCGAGATCAGGAAATTTAAATCTCCAGTTTGAAAAGAATCAGCAATTCCACAAATCTGACCCTAGGGGTCTCACACTGGGCACCCAGAAAATGAGGAGCACACAGTAGCCACCTGTGAAGTTTGGGTTAAGTGACCTGCCCAGCATCACATAGCATTTTTGTGGCAGAGACAGAATCCAGTTATCCAGGGCAGCATTCATATGCCTAAGCCACAAAAGACCATCCGTTCTCTTCCTGCAATCCCCTGCCTCAGTCACTACACAACTTAGAACCTCTAACCTCACTCCTGATCCTGTTTTCTCTTTCATTGTCTCCAATGCTCAGGTGCGGCCTGGACCTAGTGGTTCGGAGGGGCTAGACCTTTAGACTCGGGCAGGCCTAGGCCCGCCTGTCCCAGTCCTGCAAATTGTACACAACTAACTTTTGCTACCAATGAAGCAGGGGTCCTACAGCCAACAGCCTGACTCACTACACAATCCTGACTCATTCTTAGAACAGGTCCATCACGTGCCCTTGATGAGACAAGTGTCTTGTTGACCAAAATAGGATGTGACCCTGTAATGAAAGCCTGTCGTAATGCAAACACACAAGGGAACTGAGTTACAATTGCACAGGCAACTTAATTGTGGTATTTGCTAACTGGTGAGTGCTTGATTTTGCAACTTTTATGCTTTTAACTTTTAAAAAATGTTATCTCCTAAGCCTTTAAAAGCTTAAACATTGGAGAAAAAAACCAAACCTTCTATCACAGGGATCCATCCTGGCCCTTCACATGGGACCTCAGCAGCATTGGGCTCTTTAGTTCCGTGCACATTCTCTACCATAGAAACTAACAGAGTTACTGGTAGCAGTAGAAGGCTATTATCTTCTATGTTGTCCTGGCATGACAGGGGGATAAGGGACACACTATGCCACTGAGGTTCAGTGATACTTGCTAGACAGCAGAGGAATGGTGAGCCATAGGGATAATGGGTTCCCTCCCAGGTTCTGTAAGGGAGTGGTCTCCAGTGGGCAAAGACACTTCTGCTTCTAACCCCACCTCCCGAGTTCATGACCCTGTCACCTGCCCTACTGGTATCTCCCCCAGCTGCTGCCCTGGGCCTCCCAATGGCTCCTGCTTCCCTCACTCGTATACTCCCCCAGGCCTGCCTCCCCCCTGACATCTTCTGTCCTCTCTGCTCCTGCCCTGCACTCTCAGCCCCTATCCCCTCTCCCTTGCTGCTCACCCCTTTGCAGTTGAGTCATTCGGCTTCCTCCTCCTTCTTGCAGTCTGGGCACCAGCAGCAGGAGCACTGAGAGCATGGGAGAATGCCTCCCCGCTCTTAGTCATGGTGCCTGGCACCCCATTGCAGGGAAAGTCCTGCTCAGCCCCTGCAGCCCCGGATGGAGCATGCTCAGTCATTCTGTGGGGATGACAGATGCAGAGTCTGGCCTTCAAGGAGGCGCTGTGCAAGGATGGAGCATGCTCAATGCAGATGCAGTCTTCCAAGAATCTAGTTGCCAAACTCCAACAAAGCTCTATGGCGCATGTGCAAGCAGCTTTTTCAGAGGTTTATCATTTGGCCAGACGTGGGCAGATTTTCATGGGAATGACAAATGGCACATTCCTGACTCCAAGGGCAAGCGCCCTGCAAAATGTAGAGTCTCTGCTCCAAATGATGGGGACACTCGAGTTTCTCAATGGAAGTGTTGAAAGATTTCCCGCCCCCCCAATCTCCTTCTCTGGAATGGTTGAGCTGCTTTATCTGCAACTTCTAAAAACGTTCCGTCTTTGGCACACACCCAGGATGGAAAATTTCAGCCTGATCAGTTTCAGTTTGGCAAAATTACAAGCAACTGAAACCAGAGATTTATAATGGAAAATGTCAGGTAACCTTAACGATAGGCAGCACAATATCGAGACAGATACACTCAGTTTCCTTTTCAAAGGCTTAATATAAACACATGCAGCTAGCTAGAACCATTTGAGCTAATATAGACATATTCTCTTGATTTTCCCCACTAGTTATACTGAACTGTTGGGAGCGCATTAAGCTAACAGAGACAAAGAACGACTTTTGAGTAGCTACAAGTTGCATGTACAAAGAGCATATCCAATGGTGGGTACCCACAGAGGATTCTTTTGACGTCCTTACAGCCTCTAAAAGCTGGGCACACGTTAGATTCGGATCCCCTTGTTGACAATGAATAGTACCTAGCTTGATGAGCATCATCATTTATTTCACTGGAATGACTCGGAGCAAGACACTACTCGGCATGAGGAAAGACAGCAGAATTTAGCCCAAAGTTAGTAGCATGAAGGATCTCAATCATGGTGACTATCTGGATATCAAAATAAAGAATATTTTAATGAAACTGTCAACTTCTATCTCCACTACTCTGCACCCCTCTCACTAGTTAAGAACCGTCGCTCAGAAATGTATATCACAAATCATTTTAAAAGCACCATCGTAAAGAGTACGTTCAGGAAACAATACTGCTGTGTATGACTCTCACTCAAAATTCACTTCTTTTTTCAAAATTCAACACTATTTGTAAACACAGTATTACTGACTCTTCTTCGACACACAGTAGACGACTGTATACATATATTAATGCAACAACTCCTCATTCTCTCTTGTGTGTTGTGGGTCTGGAAAAAAGAGACCAGGGGTAGCCAGAGAACTGCAATACATATTTTAAAAGTAAGAACAATTGAACTCAGGAGAGTCTCGGCCCTAATGGCTGCCCAGCTCACGTACACAGGGAAGCTGAAAAATTGAAATAGATGCACCAAACGTCTGGTTCACAGTTACTTTCCTCCTCTCATCTCTGCAATGCAGTCTGTCTGAGTGAGAGTCTTCCAAGGGAGTGCATGGTGCACACAGTTAATACTTCAGGGCTGATTTTCATCAGTAGATTGTCACATTTACATGATCACAGGTTGAGTTACAAGGGGAGCCTTGGTATTTCATTGGGGAGATTCACTCAAATTCAACAGAGAGTCCTGTGGCACCTTTAAGACTAACAGATGTACAGGTCTGTCTCATCTTACGCTGGGGTTACGTTCCGCGGTCAGCGTGTAAAGCAAAAACCGCGTATAGTCAAAATTACATTGAGTGTAATGGTGGGCGGAATTGCCCGCACTACAGGAATAGTATTTAAATTGTTATTTTTCTCTTTTTGTTTTGTTTTTGCTGACTGCGTAAAGCTGAATTCACGCATGTTAAATGCACGTAAGATGCGACAGACCTACTTCGTCTGTATTCACCCACAAAAGCTTATGCTCCAATACATCTGTTAGTCTCAAAGGTGCCACAGGACTCTCTGTTGCTTTTTACAGATCCAGACTAACACGGCTACCCCTCTGATACTCAAATTCAAGTGTCTCTTCCCACCATCTGCCTAGCTCTAGTAGCCTAATGGCCCTCCACAGAGTTGCTGGTGCTGCAGTTCACTTAAGACAACCAATTGGAATGTCCAGTTGGGTTTACTTCCCAGTCTATGTGCAACGTAGCACCAGAAAAATTTAGGCAAGAGATGGCAAATAACATCGACTGAAGAGGTGTGTGCTGTTCTGACTCTTTCAGCTCAGTCTCACTTCCACTGCTGCATACCCTGGGATTGCAGCCGTTACAGGCAGCAGCCAAGACCTGGGAAAGGCAGCATTTGCACCTTAAAAGCAAGGAAAGGAACGGATGGCCTTGGTGGGGAGGTGGAGGCCAGTTGTCAAGTGCAGTTAGAGAACAATCTGTTTCAAAGTTTTAGGAAAACACTAAATTTGTCACACAGTTTTCAAGCACAAAATGTTTATTTTTCTTCTTTTTCGTATATACAATCTCTTGGGGATTTTAGTGCCACTGACTTTGTCAGTATACAAGGGGTGGACTATACATCAGGCAATAGCAACAAACTGTAAGATCCAGTGCAAGCGGAAGGAGAAATGATGTGAGAACATATTTTCCATGGTTGCTCAGGAAACATACAGACATGAATCTAAAGAAACATGTTACAGAGAACAGAAATCTCTTACTACAGTAAGTATTTTGCCCAGGCAGAAGACTCTGCATAATTGTCTATAAAATTCAATTCTAACTGAATCGATGGAATAATATATTTAAAGGGTACAAACAAAATAATTTAGACAGTTATAATGCTCAAAGTACAACAGAACTATACAATTCACAGCTTGGCAGCACAAGACATCTCCACCCTTCAGCAGGTAATATAAAATGTCATTGCAGTAAAGAAATCTAGAGCAGTGTGCCTTCAAATCTGACCATGTAATGTTTTGTTACCAGTGCCCATAATGATTTCCCTTAGTGTGTTCTATTAAAATGAAACTTACCAACATTAAATCAGTTTTAGTGGTTACCTTGTGCCTTTTGACTGAGAGGTGAAGATGCAGATTCTATGCACAGTAAAGTGGACAAAAAGCAACTATCAAACAGAAGAGGTGTCCTTGCTACCTACAGTGCAAACTTAATTCGAATTAAAAAAAAAAAATTCAAACAAACCGTGGTCAAACAACAAAACCGAAGGATTCACTGTTCACATAAGAAAAAAGAAAAATAAGAGCTTCACATTTAATTCCCTTTCAGCGCGAGTACGGTTAGCACTTCAGTGACAAAAAATACCATTCTTAACCAATACTGCTGACAGAATTGAAGGGAGAGTACATGCAAGTACTATACTTACATACGTCTTACAGTAACCTGGAGATGGGTTCTCCTATAATCAAGATTTCAGTTAGATTGTTCAGTGATGAAACATGCACGGATTTGTAATTTAACTGAAGTAAACAAGCCCATTGGGGGAAATAAAATGTAATCAATTTGCTGCTGAACTAAAACAAAGCAGTATTTGCCTGCCTGCTCCCTGTAACAAAAATGAGTTGTCATCTGCAACAAATATACCAACCGCATAATGAAAGGAAATGCACGGCCCAAAGCTACTCCCTATACTTATGTACAACGTACTTTCATCGCTCTCGTAAATGCTTCTATTTTAAAATGCATATATTTCACTACTCGTACAAATGCAAATGGATTTAGATCAGCATCTCAGTCAAACCAATCTCACCTTGCAAACTTCTGAAAAGCCTTAAAAATTTAAATTCAACCCACTAATTAAAATAAAAGCATTTACAGTAGAAAATGGAACAAAATTAATCAAGAGCTTCAATTGTAAACCTTCAGTATTTTTGCAAATAAAAAAAATAACAATTTAAACTCACAAGCAGATTGTAAATAAAATACACCTTTCAAATATTTTTATATCTCTTTCCAGCTGGGACTGAAAAGCTTAAATTCAAGGCACTGTACTCCTGCAAGGGTTAATACAATTTTGTAACCTTCAATTCAAGTATATTAACTTTCAAGATTGCAAGTGTAGAACACGGGAACACAAGAGAATAAAGTGTCTTTAGCAATGAAATTTAAGCAAATATTGCCATCACAAACAAACTATCTTTCGTGAAAACATTTCACAGTGATTGCTTGATGCAGTGTATGGCTGTGTGTGCTATTAGGGCTGAACTGGGTGCCAGCAGTAGAACCATACCTCTTCAAACACATATGGCATCTATAGGCTCAAAACACTCAGCATTCCAATTTTGAAATCATCATTATCTATCAAAAGGCAACAAAGCTATGTTATTTTCATGTTAGGGCCAGGTGGATTGACAGCAGGCTGCTGCAGTGACACTGGAAACATCTGCAAGCCAGTTTTGCCAAGAGCTGGAAACTGTGCAATGCTCTGAGCTCCTACAATCCCAGGTTGTGCTGTTGTGCCCGACCACTGTACTCCATAAACTGGCGTAGGGAAAACTCCTCCATATTGACAAAGAGGCATCACATAAGGTGTTACTGTGCCAGAAAGGGTAGTACCTGGCATAGGCACTGGCATGGCTGGCGAAACTCCAGGAGCTAACGCGGCTGACATAGGACAAGACACTGGAACAATGCACTTTTCCCCCACTCCTGTTCTTACTGAATTAACCTATAGAAAGACAAATAAAAAAGCAAAGCTATTAAGCCGATCTTCTCCGCACTGACCAATGCAGCATTATATTTTCTGAACGATAAAAGTTGTGTAGAATTGGTCATTTTCAGCTCAGCGGTGGCCAGTGATTCAGCTCTGACGTTAGTCTCACTCCCTCAAGTGGTAAAAAGAACAGGAGTACTTGTGGCACCTTAGAGACTAGGCTTTGAATGACAGGGTGCATACCACCACACTCCACTGACCCTTTCTAACAGAAACCCCCTCTGGGTGAGACATAGATCGGAAAGGAATGCAAAGAATAACTTTGCACCAAGTTCCTTGGCCTCTCCACTATTAGACAGCTGCCATTAGACTCTTCTGGTAGCCTCCGAAATAGTAAACTTTGCTCTCTCTCAGCCTGTGCAAGAACCAGGTAGGTTCTATTCACCCTCCATCTCTAAGGACAGGGTCAGTTTGGGAAATAAATTAATTTTGATGTGGGAAAAAATGCAGCTGCCTGTATACATAATAGCTGTGTCAACCCCATTGCCTAAAAGGGGCAGGCAGGCCAGGGTATGCCACTGAACCAGGGGGAGAACTCAACACAAAGCCACAAAAGCAATTTTTTGTAAAAGGTGATCTGTAAGATCCCCCAACTCCAGTTGGCACTTATGCCTGCCCGAGACAAACAAAACCGTAGCCCAATCTCAGGTTAAACTTCCTCAGTTCTTTAAAATCCCAGCACAACTTTTCAAAGGAGGGGGGGGTTTAGCCCTCAGTAGTTCACCTTCACTGCTCACTGAAACAAGGGTATTTGGAGTTTGCATGGTGAGGTGACAGAAAGGGCTTTCTTTTCTGGGAATTATAAGATTAACAATAGAGCAAATATCACAGGAACAATTCTGATGCAAGACAATCTGGTCTCCCTGTGGACTGGGTTAGTTTTTAATTTCATATAACTTCCTGCAGTATTTGCACCAAATCAGCACCTATTCCTGAAACAGAGATACCAGTGTTCCTTTTAATTTGGAAATCTTAATATGGAACAGGTCAAATGGATAAGATTGGCTCAAGTGGGGAATTTTTAAGGACAAAAAGCAAGTATGAGTAAGACATAAGGGTGTGTGTGTGTGTGGTGGTGGGTTAGTTTTTTATATTTTATTTTTAAAGTATCAGTGATGTCATCAAGTGACTTTTTGCTTTTGGGGCTGGAACATCTAGTTGTAAAACAAAACCCTGATTTGTAACCAGTGCAGAAATATTTAATGGCTTTTTGTTTGCTTAACTTCATATCTCAAGTGAAGTTTGAGTCTGACTGTGTGTTATCAATATATTAAAATATATATGACACCTGTATGGTGGGTTTTAAAATCAGGGATGCAGCAAACTCCCCCACTAAAAATAATGGCATGAACCAGGGTTCTTTTAACTTTTTTGATTCTTTTACATTGTTAATTTTGTCAAAACTATTGGTATATTTTATAGCAGTCAGAATATAGCCAATTGGAAAGCAACAACAAAACAACATGAACTGAGAACATATCTATAGGACAGGATGATTTTAAAAAAATGTTATTTAAGCCCATATTTTAAGATACTAAAAATGGTGTTTTCAAGCAAACTAGATTGTTCTAGTAAGTAACTGACAACAGATTTACTGCATATATACTTCACTCTAATTTACAATTGATTATACTGCCCCAATAAGTAATAGACTATATAACATTACTGGAAGTCACTAAATGGCACTATTGCAGATGGTTTTGCTACCTCTGTTTACCTGAATGTATAAGAATCAGAACTTGAAGAAATGCTTATTGTCAGCTGTGATACAGCTCTTTTTAGATACTGAGAAGTATGGTTCTACCTTGGTGTGTGTATGTTTCTTGCTCTCTCTCAACTACATCACTCTTGGTCACAGCTGCTTCTTATAGATTATACCCATAGAGGTGGACATAACATTATCTTGTTCCCAAAATATAAACCCCACACACGCAGGCTATATCTTGTAAAGTCGTGACAGATTCATGTTAACATTTCGAGGACTTCTCTACTGCTTAGTACATGCTGCCAGAAAATGACCAAATGAACACTATTAATTTTGGCTGCACTCCAGCTATTGCCTCTTTCTCCATGTATAGGAGGTTGACTGTCAAACTATTTTTCAGCAACCTTTTTGTGATTCTCCAGCTGAACCTCGAAATAATATCTTCATCGATAATCCTCAAATGTTTTCAGCAGTACTCTTGCATCTCTCAGCATCTTCTGAGTGTGATGTCACAACCAACACCCCTGCCAGGGCATTGAGAACCGTGCCATGGAGTGGAGCAGGTGATTCTAGTTTCAGTGAAGCCATGGACTTTCATTCTCTGTGCTCACTTAGTCCATAAAGTTCAAGGCAAAACCTGGCCAAATCTGAAATCCTTGTCCAAATACTGACCAGCAGCTTGAATATCTGTGTCATGAGGAAAGGTAGGGCTGTAAACCAGATCAGCTGGGTATTTCATTACATCTGTCTGAGGGCCAGGCAGGTATTCCCACTGATGCACACTTGAGGAATTTTGCCAGGCTCAAGACATAGCAAGGCACTGCTGGGGTTTTATCAGGTAAGCTACCCAGTGAACTGTAAACATACACCAATAGTTCCAAATAAGAGTTGGCGGACCCCATAACTTATCGTTCCAGTGTCAATTTCAGAGTTGGATTCACAGCTGAGGTTGAATTATGTCACTATTTCCCCCCTCACCTCCTGAGATGGCCAACTCCATGCTGATAGAAGCCATTTTCAAATCATTAGATACCTGCTGGACCAGATGTCCTATTCTGTTGGCTAATTTATTGTCAGCAAAGCTGGCTACATCCATTCGTGCCAGTTACTCATTTGGAAGGAAGTTCTGAGGCAGGCTCATTTTTACTGTGTCCTGATGACTCCTGGATATGCATTGCTCATCAATGATGAGTGTGTGATGCTAAAACAGAAGGCACTGTGTAACTACAGGGAGTCTTTTTTTTGTAATAGCATTTCCTGATACCAGCATCTGCAACATACCTTGAAATACTTCTGGTTGGCATGGATCATATATTTTATACTGAAGTTGTCTTGGGAGGCGTAAGACTATCAGATGTTGGTGTCCTGGTGCAAATGGTACAAACACCAGAACTTTGTGTTTCATTCATTCGGTTAAGAAGTGTGAGAATGTACGCGTGAGAACCGTAACAGTCTTTGCAGAATATTTTGGAGTTGTGTCTCCTAGCTCATTGACAATGTTTCCAAAAAAGCTCTGGGATGAGAAAGAAGTAGAGCTGTGTCTTTACTTTCTGTCTGATTCTTATACACCATACCATGACAAGTGGTCAGTGGTACAGAGTCACATGGCTAATCCTATTCTGAACGGATTTTACATAATTCACAGTGTTTCTCTGTCGGTTTCATTTTAGGTTTCTTTCTGCTTTTTGTGCTAGACATTTTGTTTATTAAGCTAGCCTGGGCTTAACCATGCTGGATAAACAAACACATAGTTCTCACAATGAATGGCTCCACCAGATGTGTTGAAAATTGCATCTAAAGTCACATGCGATACAAATAACTTCCCTGGTAGAGAAATTTAGAAAGAAGTGAATTATGCTAAACCGAATTAAGGCCACTTCAATTCCGAACAAGAATGTCCACACAAGGGTTTAATGCAGTTTAATTAATTCATTTTAAATTCACACCTTTAGTTGGCTCAGATTAATTTTCCTGAGTGGCTCATATAGACAAGCCCTAATGAAGTTTTTAGACATGCTAAAAAGCATTTTATAAATAAAATATTATTGAGAGGGAAGGAGGTGAGCAAGTCATTTTTCTTTCTTCCTCCCTTGATAATCCTTCCCCATCACATACACTGTACTTATCTTACTTTAACAACATTCATAACTACGCAAACAATGCATAATTATACATTAGGAAACAGAGTCAACACAGATGACGTCTCTATGATACATAAAGCTACCTGACATGCAGTAGCTGAAGTGAACATAGGACAAACCTTAAGAAACCACCACGGCCAATCATAGGCGTGCGCACGGGGTGTGCCAGGTGTGCTCAGGCACACTCTAATGCACAGGTGGGCAAATGGCTCCACTCCCCGGCGTGGCAAGCTGCGGGGTCCGCGCTCCCAGGCCGGAGCGCCCGGCCGAACGCAGCAAGCCGCCGGCCCCTTCCTGCCTTCCCTGGAGCCATACTGCCGCGCGCGCAGTGCTCTGGGGGCCGGGGCTGCGTGCTCCCGTGGGGCAGCGTTTGGCTCCGCAGTGAGGCAGACATGCTCCCCCCTCCCTTGGAGCCATGCCACCGCGCGCAGCACTTTGGGGGCCGGGGCTCCGCAGTGAGTCAGATACACTCCCCCCTCCCCAGGAGCCATGCCGCCGCATGTGCAGTGATCTGGGGGCCAGGGCTGCGCGCTTCCGCGGGGCAGTGTTTGGCTCCGCGGGGAGGCTAGGAGCCTCATCTCATGGTAAGGGGTCCGGGGCCAGGGGGGTTGGATAAGGGGTGGGGGCAGTCAGGGGACAGGGTGGGTTGGATAGGGGTGGTGGTTAGGGGCGGGGGGGGTCTCTGGAGGGGGCAGTCAGGGGCAGGGGGGATTGGATGGGGGCATGGGAGTCCCAGGGTCTCTCAGGGGGTGGAGGGGGACAGGGGTCAGGGCAGTCAGGGGACAGGGAGCAAGGAGGGTCCTGGGGGGCAGTTAGTGTGGGGGGTTCTCTGGAGGGGGTGATCAGGGGACAAGGAGCTGTGGGGGGTTGGATGAGTCTTGAGTTCTGGGGGGGCTGTCAGGAGGCAGGGGTGTGGAGAGGGATTGGGGGAGGCAGAGAGCGGAGGGGTTGTATGGGTTGGGAGTTCTGGGGGTCCTGTCAGGGGATGGGGAGCAGTTGGATAGGTGTGGGAGTCTCGGGGGTCTGTCTGGGGGCAGGGGTGTGGATAAGAGTCAGGGCAGTCAGGGGACAGGTAGGGGGTATGGTTCTAGGGGGTCAGTCAGGGAACAAGGAGCAGGGAGGCTTAGGTAGGGGGTGGAGTCCTGGGGGGGCAGGGGTCCCAGGAGGGGGTAGTCAGGGAACAAGGAGCAGGGGGGATTGGGGGTTCTGAGGGGGGAAGTCAGGGGGCGGGAAGTAGGAGGGAGTGGATGGGGGCAGGACTAGGGCAGGGGTGGTGCTCCCTGGGTGCACACCCTAATGAAATGGGCTGCGCACGCCTATGCGGCCAATGCAACCAAGCCATAGAGAACAGAGTGAAAAAACTGATGCAGGCTTCCATCCAAAGTCCACCCATTCTACTGGAACATGTCATGCCCTGGTTCTCTCAAATGGAGTAATGGAAGCTCCTCCTCTCTCCAGCTTCCCCACCACTCACAACTGCAATCCACTCACAATGCTACAGCTAAACAGATCTTCCTTTCCTGGTGTGTCGGCTCTGCCAGCATCCCTCTGCTCTAATCCCCTCAATCACTTCCTGTCTAGCTACACCTCAAGGCTGTGTACAGCTCCACTCCTGCCACATCTCAACCCTTCCTTCCACATACCCCCGCCCCCCTTTGCGTACTACGCCTTCCCAACTCTTCTGACCTTTATAAACCTCTGGTCTCTCCAGTGGTGTGGGAACTAGGGGTGTTGCCACACTCCCTGTACAAACACCAAAGACATGGTTTCCATCATCAGCACTCCCTGTCCCAGAACCCCTAGGTCTCTCCCGTGGCTTTTTCACACTCCTGCTTACACCAGGAAGAACAGTCACACTTCTGAGCACCGGATCACCTCCCTCCCCTTCAGATCCTTCCTTAGCCTTTTACTGCCATCCTTCCCCTTCTCCACTGCTATCCTCTTCTGTGCCCGGTATACTCCTAAACATTAACTTACCAAATACATCAACACACAAACAACAGTAAAACAAACAAAATGGAGACAAGTGGCGGTAAGTAGGAAACAGTTGTCTTTGTTTCTGCTCCACCTCTTTTGCCTCTTGTCTTTTCTCACCAGGCTAGGTCTAATGTGCCAGTCACACCTAGTGTGTGATAGATTGGTGTATATATCCTATTTGAGAGAGATTAAGTCTGGTCAGTTCTCACAGTGCAGCCCGAGAAGATTTTTACTTCAACCCAACTTGGTGGGGTGAGTATGATTGCTGTCATAGCTACAATACTACTAACAGTAATAATCTAGTATAACCACCACCAAACAGGATACAGCTAGTGCTGGTGGCTAAGATGAGTAGAACAGAGTCCTCTTTCCTCCTGTCATTGGACAAGAGATCAAAATACCAAGGGGTAAGAAACAATTGAGAACTGGCATCAGATGGTCCTGTCAATGCCCACTTACTTGGCATCTAGACAAGCGAGATGTAGGGAAAGCCAGTCGGACAGACGGGGGAGGATAGTGAGTAGTGGATCCTGTTCAAGCACAGATTTAATTACAGTTCCATTATTCTTCCAAGCCAACCGATATGGAACACAGCAAAACAAGTGCTGACAATCTCCCTTCCCTGTCCTTGCCCCTATGCCTACTTCAGAATTCTTGCTTCCTAAACAGTCAACTAGCTAAAACAAAGCTCAAACAGATGTATGAAGTTTTGGTAACAGACCAGCTTTATGACACATCCCAGGTCAGTGACGGAAATGAGGCTGCACCTTTTATAGAGCAATCACATCACCGACTCAAAACATTTTTTTCTGCTCACAGCTTTCCTTTGCAGTTGTTTCTTTTATAGCCATTTAGAGCTCACGTAGTGGCAGGAAGGAAAGCCCCTAGTTAGTGAATCCCTTGGTTTCCTCTGTCATCTTCAGGTAATACGTTTATCCAAAGAACATTCAATGCACTTTATACATAAGGCAGTTTTTATGTTACTTTCTGCATTTCCTATGTTTTTGTGGTGCCCACAACTACCTATAAGAGTTGGTTATTTCAGTACTTGTCCAGCATGGATTAGCAGTAGTGAAAATTTTCTTATTAGGTGGTTTGACATCAATACCTACTAATTATCTCCCTTTACATTTCTACATATACTGTTGGATGATACGTTTTCATGCATATTTCCTGTCTGAAAGGGAATAAGTCACATGAAAGCTCAGATGAAGACACTCTACCGGTGTTTGAGTGTTCCATAACACTACTGAAAACTGGAAGGTATTTTTTAAAAGAAGGTAAAGGGTAGTGACTATATTTCATGCTCAAAGAGCCAGGCAACATGGTGTGGTTTACTGTAGGAATTCTCATTTCAATGGGAACAAAACAGAAAGCTGTTCCCTTTTCCCCCTTGGAAGGGAAAGTTAAAGTCCTCCTTTGCCAGCCCCGTCTCATGTATTGCCTACTATGCTTCCAACTATGGAGAGAGGGAAATAAAGAATGAGAAAAACACTATACGTCTGTATGCAATTGGTCAACCACATCCACCAACATTTCAAAGAGCTGTTAGTTGACTTCCCCTTAAAAGAGCAGCTCTCACTTTAAAAAGTTACCTGTAATATCTTGCACTCACACAGCAAACAATTTGCCTACAGCAATAAAAGGACCTTAAGGGCAACAGAAATGTTCTCTCAGAAAAAATACAGAGTTTGCTGACCGTGTTATAGGCTGAGCTCTGGGTTCATGTGTGCAACTCCTATTAATATTAATGGAGGTTCTGAATAGAAAACAGGCACAATGAAGATGTACAGATTTAGATGGAAGAGACTTTCCAGCCCATTTAGTCTATCCTCTGCCAATGCAAGTTTGTCAATGTTACATCACGATTGCTTTGCCTAGTTAAAAAAATACTAGACTGACTCCGGTGGTAGGACTGCCACAGACGTCTTTAGAACCTAAAAACGGCCATACTGGGTCAGACCAATAGCCCATCTAGCCCAGTATCCTGTCTCTGACGGTGGTCAGTGCCAGATGCTTCAGAGGGAACGAACAGGCAATAATCAAGAGATCCACCCCCTATTCTCCAGTCTCAGCATCTGGCAGTCAGAGGGTTAGGGACACCCCTGTAATGGGGTTGCGTCTCTGACCATCTTGGCTAATAGCCATTGATGGACCTATCCTCCATAAACATATCTAATTCTTTTTTGAACCCAGTTATATTTTTGGCTTTCACAACATCCCCTGGCAATGAATGAGTTCCACAGGTTGACTGTACGTTGTGTGAAGTACTTCCTTTTGCTTGTTTTAAACGTGCTGCCTATTAAGTTCATTGGGTGACCACTGCATCTTGTGTTATGTGAAGTTTTTTTAATCTCTCCTCATATGGAAGTTGTTTCATATCCTTAATCATTTATGTGGTCCTTCTGTTTACTGTTTCTGTTTCTAATATATCTTTTTTGAGATGAGATGGCCAGAATTGCATGCAATATTCAAGGTGTGGGTGTACCATGGTTTTATATTGTAGCATTATGATATTTTCTCTTATGTTTCCTATTGCTTCCTAACATTCTGCTAGCATTTTTGACTGCCACTGCACATTGAACAGATGTTTTCAGAAAACTATCCAGTGACTCCAAGGTCTCTTTCTTGAGTGGTAACAGCTAATTTAGACCCCATCATTTTTATGTATAGTTGGGATTATGTTTTCCAATGTGCATTACTTTGCATTGAATTTCATCTGCCATTTCGTTGCCCAATCACCCAGTTTTGTGAGAGACTTTTGGAGTTCTTCAGTCTGCTATCTTGAGTAATTTTGTATCATCTGAAAACTTTGCCACCTCACTGTTTACACCTTTTTTTCAGATCATTTATGAATACGTTGAACAGTGCTGGTCCCAGTACAGATCCTTGAGGGACACCACTATATACCTCTCTTCAATGTGAAAACTGACCATTTACTCCTACTCTTTGTTTCCTGTCTTTTAACTAGTTCTGGATCCATGAGAGGACCTTCCCCCTTATCCTATGACTGCTTAGTTTGCTTAAGAGCCTTTGGTGAGGAGCCTTGTCAAAGGCTTTCTGAAAGTCCAGGTACACTATTTCCACTGGATCACCCTTGACCACGTGTTTGTTGACCCCCTCAAAGAATTTTAATAGATTGGTGAGACAAGATTTCCCTTTACAAATGCTGTGTTGACTCTTCCCTAACTAATCATGTTCATCTATGTGTCTTATAATTCTGTTCTTCACTATAGTTTCAATCAATTTGCCTGGTAATGAAGTTACGCTTACTGGCCTGTAGTTGCCAGAATCCCCTCTGGAACCTTTTAAAAAAAATTGGTGTCACATTATCTATCCTCCAGTCATCTGGTACAGAGGCTGATTTAAGTGATAGGTTACATACCACAGCTAGTAGTTCTGCAATTTCATATTTGAGTTCTTCTGAACTCTTGGATGAATACCACCTGGTCCTGGTGACTTATTACTGTTTAATGTATCAATTTGTTCCCAAATCTCCTCTACGGACACTTCAATCGGGGACCGTTTCTCAGATTTGTCACCTAAAAAGAATGGCTCAGGGTGGGAATCTCACTGATGTCCTCTGCATCGAAGACTGATGCACAGAATTCATCTAGCTTCTCTGCAATGGCTTGGTCTTCCTTGAGTGCTCCTTTAGAACCTCGATCGTCCAGTGGCCCCACTGATTTTTGGCAAGGTTTCTGCTTCTGATGTACTTAATGTTTTATGGTTAGTTTTGGAGTCTTTTGCTAGTTGCTCATCAAATTCTTTTTTGGCCTGACTAATTGCACTTTTACACTTGACTTGCCAGAGTTCATTCTCCTGTCTAGTCTCCTTTGTAGGATTTGACTTCCAATTTTTAAAAGATGTCTTTTTGCTTCCAACAGCCTCTTTTACTCTGTTGTTTAGCCATGGTGCCTTTTTTTTTTGGTCCTCTTATTATTTTTTTTTTCTGTAAGAGATTTGGTACAGAGTTATATATTTTAAAGCCAGAAGGGGCCATTGGATCATCTAGTCAATCTCCTGTATATCACAGGCTAGGGAATTTCACCCATTTATCCATGCATTGAGCCAAATGACTTGTGTTTGATTAAAGCAAGAAAGGCATTCAGTCTTGAATGGAGGATGTCAAGAGATGTAGTTCCCTTGGGAGTTTGTTCCAATGGTTAATAATCCTCACTCTTCAAAACATGAGCCTCCTTCTAATACGAATTTATTTGGATTGAATTCACGGCCCGGGGTTCTTGTTATACTTTTCTCTGCTAGGTTAAAGATCCATTTAGCACTTTATATTTTCTCCCAGTGAAGGTACTTAGCCACTATAATCAAGTCAATTCTCAATCTTCTTTTTGGTAAGCTAAATAGATCGAGTTTTTAAGTCTCTCCCTATACAACGTTTTCTCCACCAGCCCTCATAATTTTTGTGTCTCTTTACTGCATTCTCTCCAATTTCCCAGCATCCTTTTTTTAAAATACCGACAGCAGGTCTGGACACACTATTCCAGGATTGGACTCCCCAGTGCCATACACAGAAGTGTAATCAACTTCCTGCTCCCACGTACTACTGTGACACCAGTGGGCAATTTTTCCTGTTGTCCAAGTTAAGTGTTTCTTGGCTCAGCTTCATCCCATTTCTTCTGGTTATTCCTCTGTGATCATCATAAACCATTTTTGTCTCCCTTAATTTCAAATCCATCCAAACATCTGTAGACTCAGGGAACATTTTAATGCCCAGTGCCACTGGAAATCTCCCCCTTAAATCACATCTGTCGCCCTGGTTTTGCCAGCAAGGGCTGGAGTTGTGCCTCTCAACTGGCATAGGCCAGAAGGGCAGAACCAAGGGTAAGTGGGGGTAAGGTGGCTGTGAACTACCTTTGCACCCACAGGATTCAGTGCTGCTCTAGAGGCCAGTGTGGGCTCCAGTGTAAACCAGAGTGATCAAAGGATGCTCTCATTAATGATAGTGTCCCAGGGCTGCCTGTGGCCTGCTCTGCAGCTGCAACACCAGAAATCCCTGTAGTGCTGTGGGGACTCGCCACCTGCCCTGGCCCTGCCTCCAGCGTGGTCCCTGCCAGGCTGAGTGCACAGGGCTGCTCGCACTGGAGAAATCATCCTGGTCGTCAGCAGTGGGGCTTTTACAGCTCCTGTATATCAGTACAGTGGCATATGGGGTCCTGGGTGTTTGGATTTTAACCTTTCCTTGTAAGTCGTTTCTTCTAAAAACTCAACCATCTCTGTTACTTCCTGGGACAATAACCTTACTGTAGGGTGAAATATATCCCCAAACACTGTGCAGAGTATATGTGGAATATCTCCCTCCATCTCCCCTCCCCCACAATATTCTGCCACACCCGGGATGGACTATGGGAGCTGTTAAGCACTGTATACATCACTGAACTGTTTAGGATAGGAAATAAAGACAACTGCTCAATGGCTATTACAAAGAGAGTTAGGCAAAATACACTGTCATTACCCAAACTGGAACTTGGGCAGGAGACCTGGACTAATAGCTCTAACTTGTGCTGAAGTCTTAGCAAAGGCGGCTTTCCAACTGCCAAACCGCTGTCGTGGTGTGTAGGTTAGGAATGGGCAGAATGACAGCTATTGTATCCCCCAAATCACTTTCTGAGGCACCTTTGGGGATCTCCCATCCAAGAACTGACCAAGCAAAAGTACGCTTAGCTTGCAATAACTGACAGGATCTACAGACAGATATGGTATTGTTGTGAAACAATGTGCTCATTTATTACGTCTCTGGGCAACAAAACTGCATCATCATTAAGTAGAGAGGGGTTATGACCCCCCTCCCCGCGTTAAGCTCTGGCCCCTCAATAGAAAAGTTTCCTTTTAACCAGTTTCACTGTACTGTACGTTTGTTTTCCCCATTAAATCTGCCGTCATGTTGCAGTGATACCCATTTTCACTGTGTCCCAGGAAGGGAAGTCAGCAAGCTCCTAAGCATGTGTTCGCAGCACCTAATTCAATGGGGGTGAATCTCCCACCAGGACTGCAATGCACATTTTTTTTTAAAAATAGGGTTTTTCTAGGTTTTTTTTTTTATTGTTTGTTTGCTTGGAGATTTGTTTGTTAAAAAAAGCAACGTTTCCCCATCAACGTTTAGTTATTTCGATTGGAAAAGATCGTTGTACAATTGCCACAGTGTTTTTTTCCCCCTCTCATCTTTATTGCTATTTTATTTCTTCTAGACTCAATTTTCAGCCTCCTGAAAAATGAAACAAGGCAAAAAAAACGACTGGGCAAGGAGTCATTAAGTCCAGAAGAAGACACTGTAGGGCAGGAAGAATTGTGGGGCTTATGTGAGGTGTAACTGGGATTCATTGTTTGTCTCTCTCCTTTGTTTCTGTGCCTGCAGAGATTTGGCATAAGCTCTTATTCTCAACACCGTCAGCTCAGCCATGAAGTCAAGTGTGTGTGCGTGCACACAGATGCATGCACATCTCAGGATATTCAGCTGTGCCACTGAACAGAGGAGTAGTGGGTAGGAGATGCTAGTGTTTCCACTCCTCACTGTATTCAGGGTCACCTTAGTGACTTTTAAAAAGTGCCTGTAAGGTAGATGTGACTAGTACGGCACTGCTCAACCAGCAAGGGCAAGCTAACTACCCAGTTGACACCCATCGCCTCTTCAAGACAGAGTATTCACAAAGAGTCTGGCAGAACAAGAGCCCACAACATACTACCTCCAAGCCACTAGTCCAGCAACCATTCTATATGAGGAAGATTAACATTAAAAAAGGAGAGGGATTTTAGCAAAAGTAAAACCTTGTTTAAGTCAAGCAACGTATGGATCACCAGTCAGTGTGTTGCTGTTTATCAACTCTATTAATTAGCAGTTATTAATTTTAAAAATATATATTGGCCCATAGGTTGCCAAAATTAACTCCAGAAGACCAAAAAACGTAAGCTATTTTAGTACTTAGTGAAGTGAAATGGACATTGCAGTATATTTTAATTTATGTCCTCCTCCTCATATGAGTTCTGCAATGGCTGTCAGATACATGGCAAAATGTATGTTCTTCAAGGAGCGCCACTTACTCCACATGTCTCATTCTGTGCCTGCATGGGATTAGCCTTTGGCTCCATGTCTTGCCTTTTTTGGTTCTGCTTCAGTTGGTTTAAAGAAGGTTTTGACTGTGCCGCGCCAACAGTTTTGCTTGTCCACTGATCCACCAGTTTGTGAAGATCATCTGTGAATGTTCCTTTCTTGTTGTTACTGTTGTTCGCTTGCACCTGGACCTGCAGAGTTGGTGGTGGTAGAGGCTCAGGACACGTTACAAGACTGTTTGTAGATGATCCTAGAAAGTCACACACAGAGAAAGGTCAGCTACGTCATTGTTAGTGCACCACTTTGCTGCTTGATTTATGTTTCTCCCACACTAGGATTCAAAAGTTGGTATTTTTTGTCCTTTAATGTCCTCATCCCTTTCTAAAGAACATCTTTGCTTCAAAAAATGGTCCCTGTACCCACACTGATAGTTATGTTACTGTGCATCATCTATGCCCCAGCAGTACTTCCCCCCTGGACCAAGTTATTTAGTAGTGTTGATGTAACACCATTTATAAAAGTATCTCCACAGATCATTACCACTGGAATGCAATTTGATGCAGCTACTATTAGCTTCTGTGAATCAGGATTTTACTAGATCGAAATGAAATGCACAGATGATATGCACTTCTGTTAATATTTATGCGAGTTCACACAAGAAAAATAAGCTTAGAAAGTATAATGTAGGTTTCTAGTGTTAAGAGAGGACACTGTTGAGTTGGTGATGCTTCAAAGGCTACAGAAGCTTTCACTCTCTCTTTCTCTCTCATGCGGAGTTATGGAAATATTTGTCCCATGTCTGTGCTGGAGCTCCACTTCCTGGCAATTTAGTACTATGTCAAAATTAGCACCGAAAGGGAAGTGACGAAAGGTGCGGATTTCAATTTCCCGGGAAAAGATTAAGTGAAACAGTTTTAACAAATACACTTGGATATATTCAAAATATAATTTTAAGCAAAGACCATCTCTTCAAGCAAAAAGTTCAGTGAATTGGAGTGAAATGATTTATTTATAAACATCAACACAGAGTCTTCTTTTTCTGCTAACATGAATTTTCCAGCCAATAAAGTGCATTGGGAGTAAACCTACTAATGTTCCTCTAGTCACATAAAATACCTGCATCCTCTTTTAAATGATCATGCATTCAACCTCTGGTGTGGCTTCTATGTGACTCCTGCTCTCATTGTTTTGGGAAAGGGACCAGGGAGAAGATATGTATTTTGAAGATAAAGCTCTTCAAATAGTGTTCAATATTTCATGCATCTCAACAGGAATGAGGTCGCGTCAAGCTATAGGTTCAGCCAGCAGCAAAATGGCAGTTTTATAAAAACTGTACATAGAAGATTAGACACAAGCACTCTCTCACATCCCCCACACAGAAAAATCACAATGATCTTGCAGCATGCAAGCTTCCCAAAGCGTCACAGGACATGCACTGTAACTAAAGAGATACCTGCTCACAATTCATATGCAGCCTAATTTAAAGTCAGCAAAGGTACAACAGCTGCTATTAAGTAAACAACTAGATTTTAGTCAAAAATAAATAAAACATCCCATGCTATGAAGGAAATACTGAGAAACAAAAATGGGATAGTTACTACTACTGTGATCTTTGCCTAGACATAGTCGTTTCAGGGTGGACCCTACAAGGTAGAACAATACAAAGACACACAGAGTTAGGCAAGACTAAACACAACAGGTCTGATGGACAAGCTTCTGTACTTTTAGGCAATCAAAAAGTAGTCATTATGCAAGGAGGAGCAGACAGAAAGTCAGCAGTTCAGGTGAGTAAAGGAAATCTAAATAATTGGACAGCCCAAACCTATGTTAATGTGCAACCATACAAAAGCTTTAAAGGATATAACTGTGTGCCAAGAACAAGATTCAGTAAACTTGAAGATTTTTTTTAAAATCACCTTGGCTTCCAAATAGAGCTTTTTTTGATTCCTACTCTATTTCTGCAGGAAATGATGTTAATTCAGTTCATGATAGGATGCCAAAAATGATTTCAGTAACAAGTAAAGCTAGTCTGGCTGCAAAGACTAACTGTAAAACAACCCCAAACGTCTTGTTTTACCAGTCCAAAAAGATAGATTGTTCTGCAGGTCTGAGGCCAATTTTTTAACTGCTTCTGTAATAAGATGTGTGTCTAAATGCAAAATTCTGAACTAAAAAAAGCCACAAACTAGTTTCCCTTTCATGTCTTTCCAAGGTGCACAAAGACAGTCCAGGCACCAACAACAGAGGTCTCATTTTTAACCATACGGTGTATTTTTCAGTATTGCCTTATTGTTATATTCTCCATCATTATTTTACAAGTTCAGCAGAATATATGCTCTTACGATGCCAGACGTCCAGATTACCGTCTGAGTGCAAGGTCTTGCCTGGCAGGACCATCATTCCCTATCAGAATATCAAATTTTCTGAAAGATATTTTGGACTTTGGTGAGAAGAAAGTCTCATGATGGTATGGGCAGGGGTGTCTAGGCGCACTTCAACATATCAGCAAATCAGAGGGCACCGCAGAACCCAAGAGAGTGTGGTTCCCCTGCCTACCAGCATGGCACCAACACACTATGGTACTATGGAAGAGAGCCAGGTTTAAGCTCAGGGGGCTTGGTTCCAAGTTTAATGGGGACTCTGAATGAGTCTTAGAAGCAGAGAGAAGGGAGACAATTCAGAGTTAGAATGAGAGGAAAAAGAAAAAAGAGAAACTGTTTTGGCTTGGGTGGCACAAGGGAAAAAGGGATCTGAAAGAGATTATTTTTATTCTCTACACACAGCTGAGTGATGCTGTTCACCCTGTAAATAAACAGAAGGACATTACTGAGGTAGTGTCATGCTTGATTTGTACGTAAGCAAATCCCAGTATTTCAGTACTCAGCTCTTTACATTTAGAAGGCAGATACAAGCACACACAATAATAACTGAAACTGAGTTTGGTTTGCATTTAATTTTTTTTGTCCTTTTGCTCTTCAACACCTCCGACATACCTTACCCTGCCTTTCCCCACCCTACAGTCACAGCCCTTATTGCAAATGTCTCAGTGGGACTAAACTTAGGTTGTTATTTTGCTAACTATCTTGCAATACTGCAGAATGCATTTGGCTCCATCAGCTAATGTACACAGTGAAAAGAACTTTTGTATTAGTGCCTGGAAAATATAAAAGCAGGCAGCAGATTACTGCACACGCTCAGATCACTAAGTTTAAAAACACCCTGCAAAACAAACACACAAACTTGTGGACCACGTCAACTAGGGCCCCAAAGCTATAAGCACTTCAGCATATGAGTGGCTAGGCAGGTGAGGAGGCTCACGGAGTTTAATGGTATGATTAGTGTGTAAAGTTACTCAGCCATGTAAGGGTCTATAAGAAAGGAACCTATTAAACAAAAACCATTAGGCAAGCGACTCACCAAAAATAGCGCTTACTTTTTCAAACAATACCTCGGCAGAACATTGCTTGGAAGATGGGAAATATGACCTTGACTGAGATAACACCTGAAGCAGAGCACTGAAACAGTCTGATATGTTTATTTTTAAAATACCTTCAGGTAATAGCTACAGCTGCTGAACATAAATTCAGGCACTTTATTTATAAAGGTAAATCCTATTTGTTTCAGAAGTGATAAAATAAACGCAAAGGAGTATAGGAGATAGAAAGCTATGAACAGGTTGCAAGTAATTAAGATTTGCAGTCTGCCCTGCCCTAGGGTAGTAACAGTAAAGTGGAAGGGAGTCCCTCAGATTTTAGATATCATCACTGAGAAATTAGGCAGCTACCATATTTTCCAGGACCCACAAAGTCTACTGTCCTACTCGTTCATCAACAGTTACCAAGAAGCCTGTAAGCTAAAAAAAAAAAATCAAACTTCTCAAATTTTTATTAACTGTTGGACCATTTTCCATCAGATGCTCAAGTATTTTAATTCATTGTTATATAGACACTTGAGAAAAAACATTTTGGGAGGAATTCATAAAAGTGCCAAATTTAAGAGCACACGCTCCAATGGCGCTTTTGAAAACCCTTCCCGAAGTCTATGCAAGATCTTTCATTGAATGTCTGATTCTCGTGGTACATAAGTAGGCTTGGCAGAATTGGATTTTTTAAAAAATAATTTGACAAATAACGTCAATGGTTATTTTTAAGCATTTTTTATATTTTCATCAATTTAAAATTGTGCAGCTGTGGGAAACTGTGGAGGGTCAAAAATTCAGGGGCGGCATGGTCAGACAATTATTTAATGACAGTAAATGTTGAGATTCAAAAAGCTTAAGCTTTATAACCATGAAAACATAAGCTGTCAACATCGTATGTCAAAATAAACAAAACAAATAGCCTTAAACCAAACACTAATCAGTTAAAAAGCAACGTTTGTCTTACTTTGCCCATCTGTAAATTTTGATCATCATCGATGGAAATATTTTCTCATCAGTTTGCATATGTACAGTGAAAATCGACATGAACTGACATTTACCGATAAAAATTGAATCCTTCCAAACCTATATATAACCACCAGAGGGAGCACAGGTTAACAATAATTCTGGAACTGCTCTGACATTGATTATGCCAAAAACATCCTATTCTATTAGAAATGCAAGGAAAGATCCAACACTGAACAAAGTTAACAGATCAAAAAGCGGTCTGGGAAAGACACTGTGGAAGTGTTCAGGCTTTGGGGTCATGTAAACAGTGGAGGAGGAAGAAAAATGGGGGGAAATAATTAGCCACAATTTTCAAAAGCAGCCCTTGATTTTGGGTGCCCCCGTTGAGACACCTAGTGCCTGATTTTCAGAACTGTTGAGCTCCCAGAACTGCTTCTGGCCTCAACTGAAGTTATGGATTCTCAGCATTTGTGAAAATCTGGTCCAAGTTTCCTCAGAAGTTAGAGATCCAAAAATGAAGGTACCAAAAATAAGTGGCCATTTGGCCGTATTGGTCAATTGTCTTGAAGTATCATTGTCTATCATTAAATAGCCGGGACAGGGAGTTTCATTCTAATTGGCCTTGATCCAGCAATTTACTTTATGGAAGCAGATCGCTATGCCTGCACAGAACCCCATTAACTTCAATGGGGGCTCTGTGAGGGTACAGACCTCCACCCATATGTAAATTGCAGGATTGGGGGCAGAAATTTGTAGATCTGAAGTATAAGTAGTAACAACTCTAAGTGCTGGTCTACACTACGGGGGGAGATCGATCTAAGTTACGCAACTTCAGCTACGTCAACATACTTAGATCTACTTACGGCGGTGTTTTCACTGCGGTGCGTTGACGGGAGACGCTCTCCCATTGATTCCCCTTGCGCTTTTCACTGAGGTGGAGTACCGGAGTCGACACTAGAGCGACAGGCGGTCGATTTATTGCATCTATACTAGACACGATAAATCGACCCCCACTGGATCGATCGCTGCCTGTTGATCCAGCCGGTAGTGTAGACAAGCCCTTAAGCATAGACACAGCAGTGACGAATGCTTAGCTAATTTAATCCACAGAACAAGCCCGTGCACAAGGGCTTGTTTGTAGAAGAAAGTTGCACTGACGTAATCTAAGGGCATGATCCTGCAAGGTGCTTAGAGCTCCAAACTCTTAATTAAGTCAATGGGAGGGTGGGCAGGCGTGTGTGTTCAATATTGTGCAACAAGCACTCAGAGCCTTGCAGAACAGGACTCTCCATTAGCTGTCTGCCTGGTGAAGTAAAATGGAAATTCCTTTAGACCTTCTGTGGTTATTTTGTCTACTGGGATGAGCCAAAGTTGTTTTAAAGAGTCCTGATTATGACGGATTTTAATTAGTGCTATAAAAATATAAATTCTTAACATGTGACTTTTCTTTTTAGTATAAACAATTAAGGTATGCTATATACTGGCAGTGACACAAAAGATTTAATAAACCACAAAGCATGAACTCAGTTAACATTAGCCATTTTATGAAATACAGTTGCTAAATAGATTCCTTTCTAATCCGTAACACAACTTCTTTCTCCATCTGAAATAATCTTTTCTTATACACAGACCATCCATGTTACTAAATTATTTAGCAATTATGAGTGAAGAGTGGGAATCTTATAAGTGTTCCATACCTAAACACTAGCAGGCAAGGGTCAATGTACCAATTTCTAACCTGGAGGGAAAATGTTGAAGAGTTAAATATGCCAGAGTACTCACAGTAGTTTCCTGACATACATGTCTGTTCTTAGCAACAGAGAGTCCTGTGGCAACTTTAAGACTAACAGATGTATTGGAGCATAAGCTTTCGTGGGTGAATGCCCACTTCGTCAGACGCATTAAAGCTTATGCTCCAATACATCTGTTAGTCTTAAAGTTGCCACAGGACCCTCTGTTGCTTTTTACAGATCCAGACTAACACGGCTACCCCTCTGATACATGTCTGTTCTTGTCAGTAAATTCTAAAACCAAAAGGTATACTAGGAAATTGATGAAAGGGGTTATATATTTTCAGTAAAGATTGCTTCTGCATATCAATGGAATCCTGACTTGAGTTTACTTTTGTTTAAAAAAAATAGGGTCTGAACTGTAAGATTTACACCCAAAAGCTGCAGCAAATTGTTCCACTGAAAGGCCAGATTCTGATCTCACTATCCTTCCACAAGCATACAACAGAGATGCATGGGTACAGCACATTTAGAATTCGGCCCAAACCTTTGTAATTTGTCTACTGGACCAACTCAAACTGAAAGGCCTGAAAGTGTCTTTTAGACCAAGAAGAGGCAGTTTCCTTGTCATGGGAATAAGGACTATATGGAGCCACTAGAGAAATGTCCTTTCCTCTCATGGATTGAGTGCACAGCAATCTCCCCTCCTGCTGGCGGTTCAGGACTAGATCCAAATTGATCTTGGACACTTAATAACATGGTTTTCTGCTACTGACCTGCTAGACCCACCAGAAGAATGATTTAAAAGAAACTGAAAAATTCAGGGCAGCAGAAAGTTTAGACAGCTTCAACTGTGGGAGTCTGTGGAACAGCTCAAGTGAGAGATCATTTCTAAAATTTAAAAATAAAAGGTCTGTTTTCTGAACTGGAATGGTTCTTGATGGATGTATTTGTGCTAAGTGTTTGGAACGCTGCCCTCACCTAGTACGATTCAGAGATGGGGTAGTAACAGCTCGTCTCCATACACTTCATACAACGAGACACAGAAGAGACCATGTGGACTGAGAAACAGAAGGTTCATCCACCCAAGCAATTCGTTATTTAGGCATTGGGAAACTTAAAATAATTAAGTACTGACATGTTTTCTCTATCAACTTGAGCCATGGCTGCCATATGCCCAAAGAAATTAAAAACGAGATTGTTTTTTCTTTGGTTTAGGTAGAAATTCTCCCCACTATTTTTGCAGCATATTGAATAGCAAACCTGCGATAGAACAATTAAACCATTTCTGGGAATTACTTGTGCAGATAAGGCCACAGCCATGTCCATTATACTACTGCTGGATGGAAAAAATCAGTATACGGAGAATTCCTCAGGTTCTTAGGATAAAAGTCCCTCTATTCAGAGTATCTTGGAACATCAATGATTGTTAAAACCTTGCATACCATAGGCTGAGAGGTAAACATCACTTTTCACCAACTTGGATGAGTAGAGTTCTGGGGATCTCAAAATAAATGAAAAAAAAATCTATTTGAAACATATGGTTTACTTAGAAAATTGGAAAAATGTATTTGAGTGGTCTTGTGCCTTTGATCTGCATTACCTGGATAATGATGAGCAATGTATAACTACAATGGGGAAAGTTCGATATCAATGCAAATGAACATTGAGTTGACTGAATATTTCTTCAAGAACATTAGCCTTACTAACATTATATGTAAGTGGCCTATAGTACCTGATCAGTACAACATATCTTTATTGTACAAGCAAAATCTGTTTGTCCAAAAAGCAGCATATTTGTTTGGTGAAAAAAGATTGTATTTTAAAATGAAAAAGTTCTATTAAGTTTTGCTGAACTGCCAATTACTTTAGAGATCATGCAAATAAAATACATGAGCTGGTGCACAGTTATTTGAAATAAAAAAAGTACTGGATCCTGACAATCCATTTCAAAGTATCATAAGAAAGTCTGATAAAGTTTTTACTTATTGTGCTTTGATGAACTGCTAATTGACTTCATCTCTGAGGTCACATAAGGTCAGAAGAAAATAAACTGAGTAAAGTGCTCCAGCCAGATTAGTTTATACGAAAAGGTAAATGGAACTCTTATTTGGAGTACCCAGATCTTTCCACTACTAATGATTATATTAACAAGAGCTCACTTAAACTAATTAAAAGCTCTTAATGTGGAAAAACACACCACCTAGAAAACACACTTTGAAAGAACTAGCTGGAGCACTGTCATCTCAGCATTTCCACATGCAAGGAGCAGGGGAAAAAAAGAGTGGATATAAACAGTACTGTATATTGTTTTAATACAGCCCTTGTATGGAAGTTATACCCTTCAGTGACCTTCTAGTATTGTATCAGCTTGCTACATGCATGTCTTCGTAGTCCAAACATGTGTGAAAGAGACCATTCGTCTACAGAAGGTAGGATTTCTTTTTGTTGTCGCTGGAACTGGGACAGCAGACATGTATATTTGCCACATTGCAAATAAAAATATTACTTCAACATAAATCACATAAAGGACAAAAGCTTTGATACGTCCAGGGTAAAATTTACCATAAGGCTATATAATAAATGATGAGATCTTCCACACATGCTTTTGGTACCCAGGCATGAGCCAAAAGCAGTGCACAAAAGCCTTCATATGAAAAATGAAAATAAACTAAGGAGTGCAATGATGATTACTTAAAAGAAAGAAAGAAAAGATGGTGTAGAAGGAAAGGCATCCTGCCAAACATATTAGAGATATAAAGGATGAGCTTGGAAAAAGGGGGACAAAAGAAAGATGGGTTGTGATAAAATACAAAAGAACAAATACAAACAGATGGACAAAGACACAGGTCCACTGAGGAATCTGGTACGAGGTTTGCTACTAGATTTATAGGTCACTCTCTCAGACGTTTGGTGGAAAACCGTCCAGCCTGCAAATGAATATAAAGGGAAGAAAACAAAGACACTTATAAAGTACAAATAACTGTGATCAGATGTCCTATACCATCAGTCAAATCAGCTTTGTTAGTTAATCATCCACATCTCCATTTTAGCCTTGCCAAGGAGGAGTAAGTGAATTGACCATATGCAAAAGGATGCAATAACAGCAGAAGAGAATAGATATTCTGTAGATTAGTTTGGCAGGATGTGCAATGTTGAGCAAGGTATTTTAATCATCATTATAACTTTCAATACATATGGCAACACATTCAGTCAAAGTCTAGGGAGCTGTGCACTGCTATAGAGCTGTCGGAACTGCTGGATAATAATGCAGCCTTGACTGACACCTCTATACCTTAGACATGATGCCAAAATCATGCAAGAATTAACCCCTCTGATGCTGGTAGCTTAGCTTCCCCCATATCATTATATTTGTATTGACCCAGATGAATTAGTACTTCATAATGGGGAGCTTTGGTCCCACCAGTATCAAGGGGTTAAGAGAAAATAGTATGAACCAGGGGAAACAAAGTTAGTCTTCTGTCTATTGTCATTTTTTTCCAGATCTCAATAAGTCAGATTCCACAAAAGGTTAAATCTGGATAAGTTACTGTTTGTAAAAGAAAAGGCATATTGTTCCCTAAGAACAAGGGATTCTTCTGCAGTATTGATTTATTTTATGCTTTGGAAAGTCTCCTCTTTATTTTTGCTCACCTAACCTTCTGCTACGCCTAATTTTTTAAAGGTAAGTCAGTAACTTGCATTTACAAGGCTTACATGCCTACATTATTAGTAAAGTAAAGTTCCTCCTAAATCATTTAAGTTTTAAGTGGTATGTACTAATTTTGGCACGTGCTGGAAGACATGCTGAACTGTAGGTACATAAAATCACCTTGGCCAGAACTTCCATGCGCATTGCCTCCTTCGGTGGCTAAGCCGGAGCAGATGTCAGAAGACAAAGAGGCCTTGACTGAGCAGGGTTGCTGTGTCTGAACTGAATTTCCAAATGTGGCTGATGTGGAGGAAGTTACTGCTGTTGCTTCAGTTGAACCAGAATGAGTTTTAGTTGTTTCTTTGGGGAGAGACTCTTTGCAATCTGGCAGATTACCTAAAGAAACAAACAAAATTGCAAATGCCACCATAAGGAAACTACTACAGAAAAATCAACCTTGTGTAACTGGTAGTTTGCCACTGAGAGGAGCAGCAACATAAAATTCTAAAGAACTGGTAGAAACATACATCTTTATGGGTAAAACTACATCTGAAAAGAATTGACATACCCCCCCATACCTGTCCAGCATCTGCAAGATGAAAAGCCAGCCCATCCAATAGGGTTAATTTTTATGCAATGTACTTGGTGCACTTTTCAGAGACGGTTGTGAACTCAAGAAAAGCATTGTTCTAAAAGGTGAGAGTTGCAGAAGTGCCTCAATAGGAGATGGAAGACATTCTAGAAAGATGCCGCGGGATTAGTGAGACTCTACACTCAACTATGGAATGTGAAAGGCAGTGGACAAAAGTGGAGAACGAGTGAGTGAGAAGCAAAGGGAGATGAACAGAAAGTTAGAAAGGCAGGACTGTGAAAAAATATCAGGATTTAATACCAGAAGAACTTTGAAATTCACTTGGGAGATGGAATGGAAGCTAGCAAAGGTGACGGAGGATGGGAGTGATATAATCAGAGTACGTCAGTAGTAATATTAGAGACCTCCTGAAGCTGCAAAAGGATTTAAGAGGGCCAAAGAAGCAGCAATTTCAATAGTCATGAAGGAGAGTGATTAAGGCACAAATAAAGGATTTATTCAAAGTCAGGGAAGCTGGTCAGCTTCCTACAGCTTAGCAGGAAAAGGGAGAATGACTAGAAAGGGAGAGGCATGAGGGAAAGTGTGCAGCAGAGAAGCTTAAAGATGAGTGATAGTGGAGACAGAATTACGTGACAAGACATTTTAGGCAGAAAGAAGCTCTGACTTTCTGAATCATTCAGTTAGTGAGAGGTGGTATGCTGATGTGAGCCAAGTTAAGGGAGAGGTCAGAGTGGGCCAAGACAGAGAGAGGGGTGTTATTGGCACAGAAGGAAGGGGAAAGCGTAGAGACAGCCAGGAGATGGCCTACACACCAAAAACAGATGGACAGAAGGGTTAGATACCATCACAGGGAACTCCATATTGGAAGGAAGGAAGGAAGGAGGTAAGGCATCCACCAGAAATAATCAAAGGAGTCACTAGAATGGGAAGGTTTAAAACAGAAGAGGAGTTTGCTGGAGACACTGACTGATATAAAGTGGATTGTGGCATGTCAGTCTTAACTCTGAATGTCCTTGCTTTTGCTATCTTAATTTAGATTCTGTTTTTTTGTAAAAGAAAAAAAAAGTCTAATGAAAACGGACATAATGCCATTCACATTGGTACAGAACTGCAATCAATGGAAAGAAGCTCTATAGGATTTGAAGTACACCACTAAGAGAAGAAGAGCGAGTCTGCCATCACAAACTTCAAATGAACCAAGTTCAGCAGGAATAACTCGCATTCTGCAGCGGGAGAATTGGGCACTGCCTATCTAAGTTCCCCCTACTCAATTACTATTTTATTACTTTTCCGAACAGATAATGCCAAAGACTGACTGCTGTTGGTCATGCAATCCTGATCACAGATTTCACATCCATATTAACAAGTATTAGAAAACCTCTCAACACCTATCTGAAGTGCAAGGCATCACTCACAGCTTTAAATTGTTTTCTGGCAAGTCCAATCCAATCTTATAGAGCATCTTTTACAAAAGAAAAATCACAAAATGCTATACACTCAATGCAGACTAACAGTATCTAAACAGTGAATACAAACATGGATAAATTACCTTAGGGAGAAAGACGGGAAAACAAATAGATTTAGGTTCTATCCCAAACTAAAACTGAATTGTGACATTGTTATTTTATTTGTCAAGCACTGACAGTGTGCTCGATACCTACACACAAAATACTAACTGCTTCAGAGGAAGAAATCTGCACTAGGTGGTTATGGAACAGCTTGTGAATAGGGAAAACATTTCTTTCCAAACCTGAGTCAGAGGTCAGCTTATGCCCTGAAGCATGAGGGTTTTTATCACCTCAAAAACTCTTGATTATTTTTTCTTTGTTTGTTTTCAATTCTTCCTATTTTAATGCAGGGCGTTGTTTTTTACCCATATAAATGTACAATGCTTTTTTTGGAATCCTGCGGGGGTGGTGGTGGATTATACCCAAGTAACCACACATTACAGCTATTTTGTTTTCTTCTTAGCGCATTATTGCTGGCAGAATATTACCTTTTCATGTAACCAAGCACTACAGTTAATGCAGGGAAGCCAGGGGATCAGAAAGGGCAGCTACAATAAGAGGAGATCACAGAAAGATCTCTTAAAAGATGTCCACAGTATGATGTTTCAATCATTGTAATAAATTTATTATTATTTAACTTTTTATTGCCTTCACCCGAATTCAGTATAATTACCTAGCAGGTCAGGGACAGAAAATAAAATAAAGGCGCTCCTTATATTTAATGGGATACAAGGTTTTAAAACAGTGGGACCTACTTGTGTTGGAAGGTGCAGTTTTGAGCTGCTGAACCAGAGGATTCAATAGTTTCCCAGCTTTTAATTTATTTTTGCTGGTTCTTCGCCGGCGGCCACTTGGTGGGGCTGAGTGAAGAAAACCCACGTTGGGTGGCAATGGTTTGCCCAGCCGGACGAACAAAGCCTCTATCTCATTCTTTTGTTGAGTCTGCAGTTCAGCAATTTCTTTCATGTGCCTAATAAAAAATAAAATAAAATAAAAGGACATTATGCTAGCTACTTGTCTGAGAAAATGCCAGACCCAGATGGCATTTACAGTTACAAAAAAACAACAACATGTTATACAGCAAGCTATTCCTCATCCAAGAGCGTGTACATGTGTAAACACTCTATATAGGAAAAGACATCTAATCCTGTATGCACAGACATGAAGAAAATGAGTTTCAATCCTCTGCTCTAAATTTGCTCTTCAAGTATTAGGTTATACAGAGACTCCTGTAGAAAGAGGATTTTTAGAATCCAAAGTGAACGTGATTGGTTTGGATACAAGATCTGAATTTAACTCAAATGCTTCCAGTACTTCTGTCCCTTCAAACCAGTGCCAAAAAAAAGTTGTCTCTAGAAGTACAGTTAAATTAACTGGGAGAAGGGCTGCACGAAAAAAAGCAAAAGCAAGTGTTTAAATTAACAGTGACACAAGAACCTGGATGGCCACATTCCTTATAATGCAGGATAGATTGTATCTAAATACCCTTTGAACACACATTGAATTGTTTTCTATAGCACCCTTATATTCCAAGTTAAATTCTAACTTTACAGTAAGATTGGGAACCACTGCTTCCATTTTTCTCTCATCACATGCTTAGAGAAAAAGAATCGTGAGTAAACGGACAGGTTTGAGGACTAGCTATGTGACAGAGTTTCATTTCAGGCTCACCACTTCACACCCAGGGCAGTAGTTGGGCTGTTAACATTTGACTGCTCAGGGGTCGAGTGTGAGATGAGCTGGATGTCTCCAACCAGATCCTACTAGATAGATATCTACTTAAAAAGGAGTCCAAAGATCATGGTCGAATTGAAATAAGTCTGAACTAGCCTCTAACCCCAAAGATTACCCAGGGCCGAGGCACTCTGGAAAGGGTATGTGGGGAAAGGGCTGCACTACTACTACCTATCCCATACCAGGAGAATTCATTCTTCAGGGTTTTCAATCCAGCACCTTTAGGGATTACTGCATTTACTTTTAAAAGAGAACAATGCCACAGAGCGAAATGGCACCCATTTTGCACAGCATAGCAGGTATGAAGCACTTCTCCACCTTGAATAAACTGAAAGGTGCTCAAAAGATGAGTTTAGTACCTTCAAGTCAGCGGCACTGCTATGGGTACCCGCATGGCCCCACAGTATGCCAACATTTTTATGGCTGACTTACAACAACGCTTCCTTAGCTCTCGTCCCCTAACATCCCTACTCTACTTGCGCTACATTGATGACATCTTCATCATCTGGACCCATGGAAAAGAAGCCCTTGAGGAATTCCACCATGATTTCAATAATTTCCATCCCACCATCAACCTCAGCCTAGATCAATCCACACAAGCGGTCCATTTCCTGGACACTACTGTGCTAATAAGCGATGGTCACATCAATACCACCCTATACCGGAAACCTACTGACCGCTACACTTACCTACATGCCTCCAGCTTCCATCCAGGACACACCACACGGTCCATTGTCTACAGCCAAGCTCTAAGATATAACCGCATTTGCTCTAATCCCTCAGATAGAGACAAGCACCTACAAGATCTCTATCAAGCATTCTTAAAACTACAATACCCACCTGCTGAAGTGAAAAAACAGATTGACAGAGCCAGACGAGTACCCAGAAGTCACCTCCTACAAGACAGGGCCAACAAAGAAAATAACAGAACACCACTAGCTGTCACCTTCAGCCCCCAACTAAAACCTCTCCAGCGCATCATCAGAGATCTACAACCTATCCTGAAAGATGATCCTTTACTCTCACAGATCTTGGGAGACAGACCTGTCCTCGCTTACAGACAACCCCCCAACCTAAAGCAAATACTCACCAGTAACCACACATCACTGAACAAAAACACTGACCCAGGAACCTATCCTTGTAACAAAGCCCGATGTCAACTCTGTCCACATATCTATTCAAGTGACATCATCATAGGGCCTAATCACATCAGCCATACCATCAGGGGCTCGTTCACCTGCACATCTACCAATGTGATATATGCCATCATGTGCCAGCAATGCCCCTCTGCCATGTACATTGGCCAAACCGGACAGTCTCTACGCAAAAGAATTAATGGACACAAATCTGACATCAGGAATCATAATACTCAAAAACCAGTGGGAGAACACTTTAACCTGTCTGGTCATTCTATGACAGATCTGCGGGTGGCTATCTTAAAACAGAAAAACTTCAAAAACAGACTCCAACGAGAGACTGCTGAGCTGGAATTGATATGCAAACTAGACACAATCAACTCAGGATTAAATAAGGACTGGGAATGGCTGAGTCATTACAAACATTGAATCTATCTCCCCTTGTAAGTATTCTCACACTTGCTTCTTATCAAACTGTCTGTACTGAGCTATCTTGATTATCACTTCAAAAGTTTTTTTCTCTTACTTAATTGGCCTCTCAGAGTTGGTAAGACAACTCCCACCTGTTCATGCTCTCTGTATGTGTGTATATATTTCTCCTCAACATATGTTTCACTCTATATGCATCCGAAGAAGTGGGTTGTAGCCCACGAAAGCTTATGCTCTAATAAATTTGTTAGTCTCTAAGGTGCCACAAGTACTCCTGTTTTTTTTGGCTTTCAGGAGTTTATGGCTCATGCAAACACCTCACTGAAGAGGTCATGTGACGTGCTAACATGTTCTATAGTGTGGGAATTACTTTTGGGAGACAGCACCATAAGCAGCATGCTAAGAGATGCTAATTGTAATTTAATTCACTATTCCAGATGCATTTTGATAGCAAGAAGTACTTTATACAAGGATACGTCGAACTGCTTGGATGAGGAGAGTGAATTCTATTTTACTTTAGGATGTGAGCTGCAAAGAACACAATTTTTTATAACCCCCTGTGCTTCTTATGATATACACAACCCTAACACTCCTCCCCCCCCCCCAAGCAGGTCGTCTTCTGCTTGTGTTTACATTAGAAAAATCAGGTCTTGTTTACCGTGGTTTTGCTAGAGGGCTCTACAGACCACTGTATATCTAGTAGGCTTATGACACCACAAGAGACTGATGTCTTAGCATGTGAGTGCAGGAGTTCGGGGTTTTTTTGGGGGGGGGTTACACTTGTTTAAAACTTGGTGGTCTGTTTTGTTAACATGTATTTCATTAAAAAAAGCTTTTCAGGTCTTAATATTTCATAAAGCAGCAAAAAAGGATACAAAAGCCACTTCCTGCAGACTCATTTTGCAGGGGACATTCAAAGCTAGTTAGAAAAGAAAACAAGCAGAGATAATTAAGGAACACTAAAAAAGGAGGATCCCATTAATGGTGACTCTGACTGAAGAAGAAGGTGCCTGACAAAAAGAAAAACATTTTGCTCAGGGAGAGACCCAGATCCAAACCTGGCTACAGACATTGCCAAAATTTAGGTAAATTTGAATCCAGATCCAAACCCTGCAGCTCAGAAACACTCCTCCTTCCTCTATGACAGGATCATGACTATTTCTTCCAATTAAATCAGAAGTTGTAGTTATTATAAAAACAAACTTTTAGTAAATGGGCTTTAGCAACATAAAATATCTGCTTTTTGGATGGGGAAATCTCAAACGGTCCAGCTAAGTAACCAGATTATTCCTGATTATCTTCTATTTGCATTGAAGTAACATCTAGAGCTCTCAGATTGGGGCCTCACTGGGCTGGGTGCTGAACAAACATAGGGACATTTCCTACCCTGAAGTTAACTGAGTTCTTTGATTAGGAAATTGGGGCTGGACCCCTCAGTGAATTGGTTCTCTCTGGCTCAGAACACACACATATAGGCTTTTGAGGTATTTTGGTATTTTCACGTCTAACTGGAACTAAGGCCATATCTATGGTGCTGCAGCTCTGCCGCTACAGTGTAGACACTTCCTACATCATCAGAATGGGGTTTTCCATCAATGTAGTTAACCCATCTCTCCGAGAGGGAGTCGCTAGGTCAACAAAAGAATTCTTCCGTCAACCTAGCCGTGTCTACACCGGGGTTAGGCCAACCTAACTATGGTGCTCAGGGCACAACATTTTTCACAGCCCTGAAATGTGCAGCAAGGCCAATCTATTTTTTAAGTGTAGACCAGGCCTAAGAAATGCAAAGGTGAATAAAAAGAAACGAATGATTAAGAAAAGTTTGGGTTCTGTAACTGCCACCATATGATTTGTGTTCAGTATGAATTTTGCAGAAAGGGGTGGTATTTTTTTCCTGAATGAGTTTCCTCATTGATGCTGTACACACACTGTTTTTTACTATGTGTGGAGATGCTTTTTAAGTAGTCTAAACATGTGTCAAGTATCCAGAATTGTTTTAAAATCCAACATACTTCTCTCTCAGGTTCTGCAGTTCTTTCTTCATATCTGCATCTTCAAATTCCGAGTCATTGTCGCTGCTCATGTAGGATGACTGCGAGTGGAAGGATGTTACATTGATAGTGGGGATTTTTGTTCCCTGACCATTAGGCGAATCAGGGCCTGGTGAACTAGTCTTTCCAGATCTTTGCATAAGAGAAGCTGACTTTTTTGGGATGTCATTGGCTGCACTACTGCTCTGCGGGGACAGCTGAGCAGCAACAGACTTCCTTCGGAGAGACTCGTCACCAGAATCACTGGAACCATGGTCAGAAAGGACATCAAGAAAAGATGCCGTTTGCACTCGCCGTACTGATGTTTTCAGGTCAGGGCTCGAGGGAAGCTCATCCAAATAAACATCTGGTGGTGCAGAGTACCTTAAGCAATGTGGCGATGTTAAAGTTAATTCATCGTGGGTACTGATCACTGAAAACCTGCCAATAGTTTTGACTGGTGTACTATTATCATGCACTTCAGACTGTTTTCCATAGGAACCAGGGTCTACAAAGTCATTCCTTTGAAGGTTATTTATCTCCCTATCTGTTGTAGAAGTCTGTATTAAGTTCTCTGTAGGTGCAGATGAAATTTTGATCTTTGCCTGCTCATTCCTTTTAGAAGTTTCCATTTGTTCAGGTATGGTTGATGATGCAGGAGCAACCTGGAAAAAGAATGAGGGAGATTAATTTTGAGTGTAAGTGTAGCAGACAGGCATACAACTATTTATAGTTTCACATTACCTGAAGAAGACCTTTTGTTGTAACAGCAGAAGTTGAAGAAATGTTTGCAGCTGAACCTGTTTCATAAATTGGAAAAAAAAATATACTGATTACATGTCTGGACAGAAAGGTTTTAGCCTAAAAAAGGGAAAGCAACACTAGGTTCAATATCCATTATTAAATAAAATTTGCATTGGAACAATGCATAATTCACCAGCAAATCTACATAATTTAGACCATAATTAGGATATCAAATGCAAGATTTACTTAAGATACTTTAAAAGCCATAATGCAGGTACTATAAAATATCCCTTAGTAGAAATTCAGACTCAATGCAATGATCTGGGCAGTCCAGATAAAGATAGGTCTGAAAAAGTTCTGAAGACAAAAATCGGATGGAGATTTAATTGTGTACTGTATGCAGAGCTCAAGTTACAAAGGTACTTTTGAGGTCTGCAACAGAAAAATAGATGTTTGAACATGTCATTGAGCAGTGTGCATAAGGCAATCAGGATTTGACCATAATCGGAGAATCTTTTTTCCTATCTTTCACTCGGATCCAATTTGAACAACATGTTGCTGAAGGTGGTAACTACAGACTCAAATAATGGTCATTTGGACCGCGATAGCAATGTATGAGAAGAAAAATATGTTCTTGATGACATACAAAATAGAATTTAACCTCCAGGCCATTATGCTTTTTCAAAGTTTAACCAATGAATGGAAATCTTTCAAGAATGCAGAGTGAACATAAGGTAAGAATGTCATTTCGCAGTTCTGAAATCATGAAATATATGCATCTCTTTATGGCATATTGAAATTCATATTTAAACCTAGGGCAAAATTCCCCTCTCCTCCTGGTTTTAGACTGGGGCAACTCCAGTGACTTAAATGAAATTTCTGATGATTGACAGCATTCTAAGAATAGCATCAGGCCTCCTTAACATTTAAGTTAGGAAGGGATACTTACTGTACAGCGATGGGGTTCTTTGAGATGCGTTAGTCAGGGTAAATCCACTGAAGGTGCACACATGCCTCCTGCATGTGAAACTGAAGGGTTTTTTTTAAAAATGGCAGTGTCTGTCAGGGCCATTCACGTGCCCTGTGCTTCCTTGTGCAAGGGCATAGACCCTTCCTCAGCTCCCTCACAATTCAAGGGCTGTGTTACCATGAGGACTCTGAAAAGCTAAGATGAAGGCTGCATTGTGGGATTCACAGATCCATAGTGCCAACATCTCAAAGAACCATGGCTAGTGTAAGGTAAGTAACCAGTCTTTCTTTGCGTATGTCAGTGTGGAACCCTCGGTGGGCTACTGGTGAGCAGAATCCCCCCAGACAGTGGGAACAAGGAGTTACAGCTGCATCAGTCAAACGGCAATTGAAGAACATCTGACTTGCCTGCCACCTGAAGGGTAAATGTTTCACAGGAGTCAGTGGGTTGCTCCATGTTGAATGATCTCAGAGGCTGGAACATTCCTGAAGTGGATGGAAGACGCTGCTTGTGCGCCAATGGAGAGGCTCACCAGCCAATTGAGGGCATTTGGAGATGTTCGTGGTAAGATGGTTTGGTATTTCAATGGGCTGGATATAGTTACAAAGAGGCGGTGAGACTGCCTAAAGGGCTTGGTCTTGTTAAAGTAACAGAACAAAGCTCCAGACACATCTAAAGTATGCAGCTTCTTTCTCCAAGTATTGAGTGCAACTTTGGGGAAAAGGCCAGTAAGCTGATTCATTGGTTCAGGTGGAATTTGGAAACCACCTTAGGGATGAACATGCGGTGTGGTCTCAACACCACCTTCTTCCTGTGGAAGGATGTGTAAAGAGCTACAAGGGCATGGAGCTCACTAACGCTCTGTGCCAAGGTGATAGCAACCAGAAAATCCATCTTGATGGTAAGGAGGTGTACTGAGCAGGCTGACAGTGGTTCAAAAGGAGGCTCTGTGAGTTTTAGGAGGACAGTGTTGAGGTACCACATGGGAGTCGGGTCGCTAACCAAAGGGCAAATATGCAGGAGGCCCTTGAGAAATTTTGATAGCGTTAGATAAGAGAAGACCGAGTATGATTGTACTGGAGCATGGCACACTTACATTGCCACAAGGCAGACCTGGAGAGAGCTAAATGCCAATCCAGCCTGTTTCAACTACAGCATATAGTCTAGGCTCTTTGGTATCAGAATGTCTACTGGTTCTAGGTCTCACTGGGCTACCTGTATTGAGAACCTCTTCCTTTCTGAAGGGGAGATCATCCTAGTGGATGGTCCTGCTCTGTATAAGAATTTCCTGAATCTGTAGGGAGCAGTCTCTATCAGCAGTGTTCAACCAGCCAACCCCCAAGCCGTCAGGTGCAACAACCAGGTGCAGTATCTGAGCTTGGCTCTGAAATACTCTGTCTGCGAAGACTGGGAGGTGTATAGGAGACTGCCTGGATAACTGCAATAGGTCTGATAGCCAAAACTATCTCTGCCAGGAAAGGACTAATAGTGTGATTATAGACTCATCTTGCCTGATCTAGGAATCAGTGGAAAGGCATATAGCAGTGCTCAAGACCAGTGGAGGAGAAAGACATCTGGTAACAAGCTCAGGTTCATGCACTCTCTGAAACAGAAGTTTGAACATTTGGTGTGGTCCTCTGTGGCAAACAAGTCCATGATGCGAGATCCCCATTGACTGAATACGATGGACTTCCAGAGTGAACACTCATGGCTGGTTATCAGGTGTTGGCTCAAGAAGTCTGACAGGTTGTTGCTGACCCCGGTAGGTGAAGTTCCTACAGGGTTATCCCTGAGAGGTGGGAGGGTCCCAGAGCTCAGGCTGCAGCCTGAGCCTCTACACAGCAATTAAACAGCCCCTTAGCCAGGGCCCTTTAGCCCCAGTCAACTGGTATGAGCCAGTCGTGGGTGTTTAATTGCAGTGTAGACGTACCTAAGGAGTCCTAGTTGAAAGAACAGGGACAGGATGTATTCTAAGGCTGTTACAGTCTCCTATTGGGACCTGCTTCTGATCAGCGAGTCAGCCAGGTATGGGTAGATGTGGATTCCATGCCTTCATAAATGCACTGCCACTACTGCTAGGCATTTTGCAAATACTCTTGCTGCTGTGGAGAGTCCGAAGGACAGAACATTGCATTGTTAATAGTTGGGCCCCGTTGTGAATCTTAGGTACTTTCTGTAGGCTGGACGAATAGCTATATGGAAGTACATATCCTGCAAGTCAAAAGCCATGAACCAGAATTGTACTTGGAGAGATGGCGTATGTATTAAATGAGTCTCTTCAGGTCTAGGATAGGACGAAGGCACCATTTCTTTTTCAGAATGAGAAAATACCAGGATTACAGCAATGCTATATTCAGGAACATGCAGATGTCAGGATTAAAGAAACCCCAACTAGTTCAGAATGCTGAAGCACCTCTTACCTCAGCAACACAGGCTACCACGACCACGTCAATGGACTCTCCACTGACCGCAGGGGAGAGGATTCTCTGCTTGAAGATGGGGAAAATGTATGTCCCAGTGCTAGTGAGAAGGAATATGCCTCCTCCAGGTGTGGTGCTGAGGAATATGGGTGCTCTCAGTATCAGGATCCGTTCCGGAACCATAAGGTGCTTCAGTACCAATGACAGTCTTGGCTTTGCCAGAGATGCCTCCTCTGAAGTAGGGGTCAACACTGAGAGGCGCATCACTGGAGCTGGGTGCCGGAGAACTCCGTGTCATAGGCTGCTCTGTATCACCAGCTCTCGACAACAAGCAGAAGCTTTACATGGTCTGTCCTTGTGGGAGGACACCGAGCTCTGCTTGGAGTTTCTGCTTCTGTTTGGAGCTACCCCTCTTGGTTCTGGAGGTGTTGGTATTGGTGCCAGGTCTTTTCTCTGCACTGTCTTCTCCACAGCGGTCTTTGGTGTGATAAGTCTGCTAGACAGGGTGCTGGATGACACTGGCTCGTTGCTAGCCCAACTCTGGAGCTGGTCTCCTCAGGTTCTGAGGAGACCCTCATGGGTTGCTCCAGGAGATGAAGCTTAAACCTGATGTCTCATGACTTACGCATCTCAGTGGAGGATGCAAGGCACACTGAACATCTGCTCAGTCTAGTGAACTCACCTGAACAGCAGGCACACCAGCTGTGTCCATCTTTCAAGGTAATTAGTCCAACAGGGCTTGGAGCCCGTAGGTTTTGAGGCCACCATGTCAAGCAGCTCTGTTTGCGTGTGCATGCAAGGGGACCGTACAGGAGGAATCGAACTGTCAGTGCTCAGTCCAGACTGGTTGATATATATCATGACAGTCGTATGTCAGAGTCAGAAGAGTTGTGAAGATTTGTGGTAAGTTTTAGTAGAAAATGTAGTCAAAGCTAAGAACTGGTGGGGTCCAACACTTCACTGGTTCCATGTTGCTGCCACGGGTGGTAAGAAGGTACTGAGGGAGGGTTGTGGTCACCCCACCTTTTACACCCTCATAGAGGAGCATGAGAAAGCACAGGGTGCATACGTGGCCCCAAAGGACACTAATTAAAAAATCCTCTAGTCTCACATGCATGAGGAGCATGTGCACCTACAGCGGGATCCACACTGACACATACTCGAAGAACCGTGTGTTACTCTAACAGCAGCAGGAAATGTGGAACTGAGCTAAAATCTCCAGAATACTCTATCCTTAAAGGGGACAAAATCTTCCTGGACAGGTAAATCAGATTAGTTACACATTCTGAACAATTTTAGTATGGACTGCTGTGAAAAGTGTCATGGAATCTATCAACAGCTTAGTTGGAATGGAGTATGCCTGCCTTGATAGGCCTCCGCAGCCATTCTCAATGATTCCTCGAGAGCCCTACGGACCGACTCTTCTCTGCGGAGCCCACCCAAAATCCTGCTGTCTTTAAGAACTCCATCCAGTGGGGTAAAGGAGATCTGGCTGGCTTTCTGCTCAGCTTGTGAACTGCAAACTTCAAAACACTATGGGAAAAGTACAGCGTCTCACAGGAAGGCCTCTGTACATCACCCACCTGGAAAGACCTGCATTGCTTATTTACAGTATTATGTTTAATTCTGTCCATGAGACTGTTTGCTTTTTGTAAGTTTGACAAAAGTGGCGGCAAAGCCAGATTTATTTTTTGTTTTGTGACAGCACCCAGCAGTCCAAGCCAGGTTCAGGTCCCCATTGTGCTGGGTGCGGTTGTGAAGGTTTCCCAAGGAGAGTTAGTAAAAAGGGTGCGTGAGCAAAGAGGCCCACAGGATAGTACAGAAATAGCATTGAAGTTAACAATTCAAACTAGCTGTCACTGGTAACTACCTTTTCTACTCATTGACCCACCTCTCACTTCTGAGGAGCTGACACCGATGCTAGTTGTTTCGGACATTTCCAACTTAAAGTAAAAGGAAACAAAATATAAAAGTAAATTTCAGTTTAACAACCCCACAAACAGGGATATACAGTCTCTGGAACTTGCTTCATATTTACAGCATATCTTAGCACAGAGTTATTTGATATAGGAATAAGTATTTTACATTCCTAGCGAAATTTGCCACGCATCTTTTTTTTCAGCCACACCATTTTTTTCCAGGGAGGGTGAACAAGGGGGAAGGTTTTAGGAGAAGACTGCAACATATACTAGTATGGAACATTTGTAAATATGCACCGAGTTTAGCTATTCAAGTACACACTTATAAATGAGTATCTTGTGCTTTTTAAACCAGATTACATCCTAATATATATGAAATTTCTATGAAAAGTTAAGTAAATTACAATACAAATGTGTTATGTATCTGTTTTATTCTACGGCAGACAATCTAATTGGGAGCACTCAATACTGTAATGTTATTTATAACCCTTTCTATAGAGAATGAGCCTTCAGTACTTTAGAAACTGGTTTAGTAACATACAGAACATACAGTTGCTTAACTGCTACCACCTCTCTGTTGAAACATGGCATGGTTTTAATACTTTGTACAGTGAATCCAATTAAAACTACATGGGGGGCAGCTTTAGATTTGGTTGAGGGAATAGAACTAACTCCAGAGTACTGCTTTCCAACTAGGTTACGCAACTCTGACCTAGCAGAAAGTGCTAGGGAATTGGTAATGATTCTAGAGCAGTGTTTTTCAACCTTTTTTCATTTGCAGACCCCTAAAAAATTTCAAATGGAGCTGCGGACCCCTTTGGAAATCTTAGCCATACTCTGTGGTCCCCATGTTGAAAACCACTGTCCTAGAGAGTTCATGGCCTTAGCGTCTCATCTGAATGACTGCATCTCATTTTGCTCAGGGTCCCTTGTCGGGACACTGAATCATTAATAATTCAGACCGCCTATGGAAGGAATCACCATCCACTTGCAGCACTGAGGCTTTTCCACAGCAGTCTGCCAGCAAAGTGGTGACATAGCCTTCCCCTGCTGAGCTTATGAAAGGAGGCAAGATCCCATCTGGAAGCGGTATAAGCTTTATGCTATAGAGTCTCCAGCAGTAGCTGGAGTGTTTGAGCAAAGCGAATGCCCACAATATGTTTAATTAGGGGTTTAAATTAAGACTGGTTTAAGAAGGTAGCTATGATGCTCTACACAAATGTCACCACTTTGAATGAAAGTTGCACAACTGACAGGCAAGCAAGCAGCATACAAATCTTGTGTTCTGTGCCCTGGGGTCAACTCACTTTTAAAATGATGGCACTATAGGCCACGTCTTTAGCAGTCTGCTAGAAATCACGGAATTAGTCACAGGGGCATAATGCAAGACAAGGAAAGATGTTTATCATAGCTAGTAGCATGATAATGAATACTAAGCACATTTATATTTATGGGGCACAATAACTTACCTGACTCTAGTCAAGTTATACATAGCTTTTCAGTTCCAGTTCACCTATTAATCTGACATTTCTGTTACAACCATATTGCTAGTATCTACATTCGCTGAAAAAGAAGTGTGCAGAAGTGATGGAGGGCAGGTAGTCAATTTAAATGAATACATGCAAAATGGTCTTGACAAATTGGAGAATTGGTCTGAATTCAACATGATGAAATTCAGTACAGACAAGCACAAAGTACTGCACTGTGAACTGGATTTTTCCTTCCCAGCTACAAAATGGGGAAGAACTGTTGAGGTGGCACTAAAGAATCTGGGGGTTATCCTGGACCACAAACTGAATATGAGTCAGCAATGTGATGCAGCTTGATAAAAGGCTAATATGATTTAATATATGGAGATATACCTATCTCATAGAACTGGAAGGGACCCTGAAAGGTCATCGAGTCCAGCCCCCTGCCTTCACTAGCAGGACCAAGTACTGATTTTTGCCCCAGATCCCTACATGGCCCCCTCAAGGATTGAACTCACAACCCTGAGTTTATCAGGCCAATGCTCAAACCACTGAGCTATCCCTCCCCCCGGTTTGGGGCTGTACTAACAGGAGAGTCGTATGTAAGACACAGGAGGTAACTGTCCCTCTCTATTTGGCACTGGTGAGGCCCCACCAGGAGCACTGTGTCCAATTCTGGGCACCACAATTTAGGAAGGATGTGGACAAATGGAAAAGAGTTCAGAGGAGATCAACAAAAATGACAAAAGGTTTAGCAAACCTGACCTATGAGGAAAGGCTGAAAAAACTGGGCATGTTTAATCTTGAGAAAAAATGACTGCAGGGCGACCTATTAGTCTTCTAATATGCTAAGGGCTGTTATAAAGAGGTCAATGACCAATTGTTCTCCATGTCCACTGAAGGTAGGACAAGAAGTAATGGGTTTAATCTGCAGCAAGGGAGATTTAGGTTAGATATTAGAAAAAACTTGCTAACTATAAGGTAGTTAAACTCTGGAACAGGCTTCCAAGGGAAGTTGTGGCATCCCCATCATTGGAAGCTTTTAAAAACAAGTTGGACAAACCCCTGTCAGGGATGGCCTAGGTTTACTTGGTCCTACCACAGTGCAGGGGGCTGGACTTGACTTCTTGAGGTCCCTTCCAGCCTGACATTTCTATGATTCTATGCATGAATGAGGAACAGAGAATAATATACAGAGGCCAAATAGGCAGACATCACCCTCTTTCCCCTATCAAGGCTTAGATAAATGCTCAAAAAGGAGTAACCTCAGTTATCAACATCACTATGAATATATTTAACATTCTTAAACTACCATGACTTACCACCTGTCTCAGCCCGCTCACTTTAGAAACAGGATTTAAAAAAAAAAAAAAGAAGGAAAAGACTGAATTGAAGGATTATACCAATTTTTGAACCGAAGAGCAAAGTTTAGTTTTCTCTAATGAACGGCTAGTGAAACACTTGTGTGAGTGAGAATACATGTGACAAATTGAAAGCAAAAGCAGTAAACAGGGAACCCAGACAGAAAGTAAGCTACCAGGGCAACAAGCAATATAGAAATGCTTATAGATAGAAGTATCTGCATATCCTACCATTGGCTCTTGGATTCTGAATTCTGTTCTGCTGTGGTCAGGGGCTGTAGCATTGTTCAGCATGGCAGACGTTTCCATGGCTGCTGGATTTATGGGTATAAAAGGCACAGTCATAGCCTGACTAGCCAATACAGGGTAAGGTGGCATTTCAGAAGGTATAAGTGACACAAATTGATCCTGAGCAGCATTAGCTTCCTGGCAGGTGTCTGGGACATTAAGGCCTGGTTCTCTTAAATCCAATACAAGTGTGGGAATTAGTTCTTCATTCAAAGGCGGTAAGCTAGCCAACTCGCTCTCACCCTGCTCTAAAGGTACAAAGCTGTCTGGTGTCCCTGCTGATGCAGCAGACGTAGGAACACACTCTTGGTACAGTAAATTGCGCAACTTCTCATCGAGGCTTTTTATTGTGTTGTCAGCAAAATCAACTCTGGGTGGCCCTTCTCCATCAGACTCTACTGCACAAGGTGGCTGCAGCGGACCAACGCCAAGGCCAGCGCAGGCGACAGGCTGGGACTGGGTCAGCACTATATGTTGCTGGGACACAGCTCCCGGTAGCTGAGGAGGACTTTGAAGCTGAGAGCCTGTCAGATTTAGAGGGTCAGACACAACACCCCCAGGAAGCAGCTGGTTCACCAAGGAATGCTGCATTACACCAGGCTGACTGGCCTCTGACACACGGGGAATTTGTAGCGCAGGTTGGAGTTCCAAGACGACGACATCAGAGAGAGCAGGAACGGGACAGAATTCGGCTCCTGGTGCAGGAACTGTTAGACTCGAGCTGGGTGGCCTCACAGTACAGCATGAGATCTCCACATCGGGAACACAAGCGTCTTCATCCGTCTGCTGCAGCGTTTGCAGGGCGGCTTTTGGAGCAAGTGGAGCATCGGAAGGCTCCTCTAGTGAAGCTGCATTGTGGGCAGAAGCATCAGGCTGACGGGGCATTACCAGGTGTAGTGGAGGATATTCTGGTTGACCTACATTAGCAACAAACTGTTCTGGGACGTATGGAGCAGTTCCCGGCAGTGTTGCAGCTAAAATTTCTGCCTTGGTCTGTAAAACAGCTGAAGACACTGCAGCAGGAACTTGTGCCAAAGGAGCAGGTGTTCCACAGGGGCTGTCGTATACACTTGTTTGACTAGGAAGCTGGTGACAAAACAAGACACTAGGTGTGTCTGTCACCGCAGAGCTCATTTGCTGATCATCGGACTGTTCTGGATCTATAAGGAGTAAAAACACCAATGTCACCTTTTACAGGTTATACAGAGTGAACCATATAAAGTAACCACAAAATTTCTTAGTCAAGTTTAAATACAGCAGGCCCTGAACTGCTAAATGTTTTCTATTAGAAAACTACTAACCCAATATTCAAATTGCAGACTTCAGAAAATATTGCTGTAAAAAGGATGCAGCCTATGATAAACAGCTATGAATAGAACTTAAATTACATGCCGAACTCTTAACAGAGTTTAAGAACACTGGGACTTTTCTCTAAATAATCAAAAGACTGTCCATATTTTAGTTTAAAACTATATGCTCACATAAAATGTGTGATCCTACATAAAAACTCTTCATGGTGGATATGATATATCCATTTTGAATGGGTATTGTGTATTGCACCCCATCGGCTATTAATAGAAATAATACACTATTTATAAACTATCTTGTTTCAGCAGCATGGTAAATTGAAGTTACTAAAAAGGTCCCTATCCTACATGACTTTTTAGACTGCAAATTATGTGGCTGATACTGCAGGCTCAATTTTCACTTGTACAAAGTTCTTAAAGTTCAAGCACGTTTTGGGGCAAGGCTCCCATGCTATTCTGGACTGCAGTGGTGCTCCCCAACTTGCTCCCCCAAAATCTATGGCTGATGAACTGAGGTAAGTGCTGCCCTAAGCCGAGGAAGACACACTCTGGAACGATTCCCTCTTTAGCTGTGGCCTCCGAGCGAGTGGTGATGGCGAAGATCAAAACCAGAAGCAAGCATCATTTTTGCTGATTATTTTGGCGCCATGTGTAATTTATTAATAACTTTTAGAAGAAGAAACTTATTGCAGGCATTTGTTTGGCCACACAGCTTTGCTAACAACTAAAATCAAGCCATTGTACTTCCTTTGCAAGATTAGCCTATCCAGTTACCCACACACAGGCGTTGTGGACTGCAGCAGTTTGAGGTGCAGGGAAGTAATTAAAGGAGAACTAACAGTGCCAGTGTTAGCATCTTTGGTATCCTTTATTGGTCAGCTCGTGAAGCAACAACTAACACAATACTCTTCATCCTCTGCCTCCCACCACGTTGCAGCTAAAAGAAAACAATCATGATGAAAGCGTGGGAGGATATAGGAAGAACTGACGGAGCTGCCTCTAAGAAGACAAGGTTGATGGCCCACACCCCTGTTCCCTAAGATAAACGAAAGCTTTAAAGTTCATAAATACCTGGACCTTCCGGCTGTTTACTCTGAGGAACTGCTGGGGAGAATTCTGGTACCTCCTCAGTAGGGTTTTCCACAACAGGGCATATAATAAACCACCTTTTTCCAGTATGTAAAACTAATTGTGAAGAGCAAAATAAAGGGTTAACATCGTATTTGTTTTGGAGCTTCTATACAGTACTTTAAGAACCTGATAGGATCCAAATCAGACTTATTCTTGATGTGAAACTCCCACATTTTAGGAAGAGACACGAGTCTCTACAGTATTCACAGAGATTAAAAATAATGGCTCTTACTGGACTCCCATAGCAAGAAAGTGATCTTCTTGGGTTGGAAAGAGTCTGCCTTTCAAGTGACTGTACTAGAGCGGGACACAAAGCCAGATCCAAAGCTCAGAAGTTGCTGGAACGACTCTCTTTGATTTAAATGATGTTTGGCTTAGGCTTAAAGTGAACTAATTGTACTGTAAAGAAGGTTTTTGTAATAGAAAAACTGTTTTTTTGGTAATGTTTTATGCAACTTACTTTATCTATTTTCCTACATAGGTGTTGTTGTTTTACTACTGCTCTCCTACATTCATCCCGAACATTTACTCCCTCATTTACATGTATCAAATTACAGAGTTTTCAAAATTCTATTTACAAACCAATAAACGCGAAGAGTATACTTTAAGAGTGGCCAGCAAGTGTGAACTATCTAAGAGGAGCCAGGCAGACTGCGTACACCATTGTTTGGGAGGGACACCATTGTTTTCAGTCACCGAAGCATGTTGTGTGGCCCCAAAGAGGTTTTACACACACACAAAAACTCAGAGAAGTGCCTGGCAAATAGAGGTGTGTGCAACACATGACCAAATGCAGCTTGGAAATGAGGTTTAAACAGGATATGGTTTTATTTCCTTTTCCAGTTTATAGAGGGAATGAAAGCCCACACTGATACCTTCCCTTTCTCTGGGAAAGAGATAATATACCAAACATATTCAAAAGAATAAGACTTCTCACTGGTAAGATAGAGTTGGCTGAAACTTCCTGGTTACCGAATTCAGTTGCATCTGCAAACATTAAGAGCCAATCTCTGTTAACTTCCTTTTGCAAGCGTAGTTATTGTTGAGAACAGAGAGTACATTTATGAAAGCCTTGTCTCTTCCTGCTCAACCCCACTTTCAGTTTGGAGGCAGCGGGGATCATTGCCAGTTTGTAAAATTTGTATATTCCTGATGCACCCAAACGCTGGTTTAATCTATTTTAGCCTTGGCACTTCAAGGCTGCTAACGGCAACTGTGGTTTTTACCAGGCCTATATTTTCAGGACATATTCCAGTCATCTGTGACTGGTGGAGTTATTTGAGACTGCTAAACTTCTGGACAGTCTAATATTACCTATTCATTGCCTGATAGTTCGAGATTCAATTTGTATTCAAAAGCACTTTTACCATTCTGCTGATACATGGGTGTCTTCACTTGAGATTGCCGATTCTCCTGTTTAAAACAAAAAATATGTTTTTAATCAAGCACTAATGCAGGAACATTTTTCTAAGGAATATTTATGTTGCAAATCTTAGTTGAGCAGAGGCTGTAAAACAAACTTAAAATACAGTAACTAGATTAAGAAAAAAAATCAGATTTGATATCAAGAAACCCCCATTTATTTTTTAAAAAAGGACCCGACACACAAGATTCTTACTTCATTCATTTCTAGTCTAGACACATCTTGCTGGGGACTTGTTCCCTGATCAGAACTTCGTTCTCCTTCTGTATCTTCACTGAGCATATCTTCTGCTTTATCAATAATATCTTTCATTTGTTCAATGAATGTCTCTTTCTCAGTCTGCAATATGAATTCCTTCTCTACCTGTAAAGAGCACATTAAGATAAACCACTAATGGCTGTAGCTCAGTACTCATTGTGTGGACTTAACTAGCTGGAAGTTTGCATCTGTGTACAGAGAGCACGTGTATCATTCTACATGGGAACTAGACCCTAAAGAGACAGTATTCTTATTTGGCCTCTGGCCAAACTGAATCACCCCTCTCTCACAAAAATTAGTCGTTCTCTGGGCCTGGTGGGTTTGATGCAAAGTGATCACCTTGCTTCTGTGTGTAAGATGCATCATCTTGTTTCTCATCCCCCCAAAAGAAAGGCTTTGTTACAGTAAATAGACATAAAAAAGCCACCCAGAGTCCCACACCTACAAAACACAGAGCCTAGCTTTCAAGTGTGCTTAATGCCCAAAGCTCCCATGGATTTCATTTGGGACTCTGGAAGCTCAGCCCTCTCTGAAAAATCAGGCTCACTGCACCTGTGATCTAGAACAAAACCAGAACCTAGTACAGGAATGACGTGTTCCCCAAACCGTGCAACCTCAGAAATGGGGAGGTTTTGTTGGGGCTAGCATGGGAGAGAAAACTCTTGGCCCTTTTAAGGACGGCACCCCCACCACCCCTGCTTGTGGACTTGAGGAGCAGGGCGCTGGGGCGGATTGGTTGCACAGGGTGCAGCATAAGCCTCTTGGTTCCTATGCATCCAAGAGATGGCTTATAAGCCCTTCTCCCTCCTGGGGCACCATCCTCCCCATTTGCCCTCTCTGGGATGGGAGCAGGACCAGGTTTGGGGGGGTCTTGCTGGGGGCATCATGATTGTGTGTTTCCAGCTGACATTCCACCTTTTTGCAGCTGGGAAGAAATTCTTCCTCACTGCCAGACTGGCCCGGGGGGAGGGGAGAAGGGAGGGAGGAGGAGGAGGAGAGGGGGTATTTCACCTTCCTCTCAGTGGCCCAGGGACTGGGCAGGTAGGTTTGGTTGCAAAATTTTGTTGCAAGCTGTTAGGAACCCAGTGCAGGTAATTGTTCAACAGGGGTCTGGTCCACTGATAAGCCAGAACTGGAAGAGGATTAGGAGAAAGCATCTCCTAAAGAAGCTGGGGCTCCTAATCTTTGGCACAGCAAGGTGACAAGCCCTCTTCCCCACCCCCTTAATCCTCCTACAATGAGAGGGCGCTGGGGTTTCAGCAGTGGTGCCGGGACAGGTGAACAAGGGGAGGGGCTGATCTCAGCCTCCCCTCAGGTGACCTGGATTAAAGTAGGAAGGAGAGTCTGCGCTGGACGAGTTATTGTCTGATAGTTCCCAGATGTGTTACTAAGGAAAGTTGTGACCTGTATACATCGCATTTCTGGGGTCTTGTCCTTCTTCCTGTGGTGTCCTGGCCAATCAAGGTCATGCTTACTTTTGAGATGCTAAGCAGGGCTGGTGGCACTGCCTGTTAAGGTTGCATAACATTTCCTTTTATAAGACCCTGCTTTGAGTGTTTATAGCTTTTCCAAACTAACTGATTTGACTGAATTTTCCAAGCTGGGTGTCTTTTGGAAAATTTTAGCCAAAATGGTCAATGGTTTCCGGACAAGGAGACTGGGACTTGGATGAAGAGCCAGGTTTGGGGGAATGGCCAGGATTGCGATAAGGTCAGATTGGAGAGGATTCAAGTCAGAAAAGTCTGTGCCCATTAGAGCACACTCCCTTCGAGAGCGTGGACTAGAACCCAAGATTCCAGAGTCCCAGCCTTCTTCTGCTGCTAGCAAATATCTGTGAAACCCACTGGCAAAATGTCTCTCTCATATCTCTCTAGTGCCGAGCCACAGAGAGGATGACAACCTACTACTGCTATCAGTTACTCTGGTAGATCAAGTGGCAAAGGTCTGTGTGGTTGATCTAAAGATGTAAACCCTGCTGATGACCCATGTGGGTGTCAATATGATGCCACGTGACGGAACTGTTTTTTTCAGTTTGCACTTTTTTAAATCTAGGAAATTACACAAACTCTGTTAAAAGAACATTATTAAGGTTGCAAAGTCAAGCCCTCAGCAGTTAGGAAATGCAGAATTAAGGCTGCCTGTGCCACATGCATAATGCATTATGACACAGGCTTTAATTACATGATCTCATATTTTTTTCATAGCAATCTTAATTTTCGCATTCGCTAGCTTTTGAATGCTTAACTTTGCAACCTCAATAATGTTCTTTTAACACATTGTGTGCATGTGTAATATACATATAGTTTATGCAACTCAAAATTTTAAGTGTCTTTTGAAAGTTCCTTCGCAAATAAGGTCTTACCATGTAAGTAGCAATTTCTTCTGGCGCGTCACCATCTAAATCAAATTTAAAAGTCACCATTTTGTGATTGTGTGTTTCCAGCTGACATTCCACCATCTTATCCCCTGTGTTACACACCTATAAGAAAAGAGTAACATTGATCATTATTTCTGGCATGTCCAAGAACAGAAGTTCAGCCCTGGACAAAGAGGTTGTACTTGCATTTAGAATGGTCAGCTTTGGTCTGCTCGACTTCTCCTGGCGTGATCGAATGCGTGTAGATTTCTTATGTTTCTTTGAAGGCTTCCCTTCTTGCTTTCCACTTCCAACCACTCCTTCAAAGCTGTCACTCATCTCTTTACCTGAAGCAACATCGGGACTCATGTAGCTTTATAACAGGGAAGGAAAAAATACCCACACGGGATGTGGAAAGAGAAGAAGAAAAACAGTGACTACAGGAAAACAGGGGATCTGCTTTGTAGAAACTCTTTTGAGAGCAGCATGGCTGGCCCCAATTCAGCAAGGTCCTTAAGCATGAGCATAAGAAAACACATGATGTCCCTTGCACAATGAAATCAGGGCCTTAATTTCTACTGAGAATAGCCCCTTTTCTTCAGGGACCCTTACAATCTGTCTTTGAACTGCAAGGGTCCCCCAAACTTATTTTCTTACCCTTCTTCAGGTTCTATTCTCTAGTGGCGAAGGTACATATGTGGCCTTCTCTAGAAACCATCACCTTATGTCAGTCAGTGGTGCAGGGAAAGGGTCACACAGGAGAGTGACATGTGATACAGAATACAACTTCTGCAGCTGTGGGCCATTTTACTACCAGGCACTTGTTCTTAATCTATGAAGGTGCAACAAAACTCTAATGTGGAGAGAGGACCTGAGGGTATTGCCCTTGGATGTGTTCTGATGCAAGCAGCTTTTAATGTTGCCACGGCTAGGAAAATTAGTTTTTCAAATATCATAGCTAACGAGGCAAAACAAAATTCGAGAGAGATTAATCACTAAATATTTGGCGTCCTTTCCTATAAGAGACTGTAGAATAGCATGCTCACTAGGGATGAGTGAACTCACTTTGCGTAATTCAATTATATCCAAGAATTATAGGTCTGAAAGTTACTGGAGCCTGGAAAAGGTAAATTCCACTTTCCATGAAACACTGAAAAGAATGAAGAGTGTCACAAAACCACCAGACACAGAGTTAGTGTCCTGAAGCCTTAAAAACACTACTTTTCCTGCATGAAGGGAAGACTGAGTTTATTTTCTTTCCCTAGGGCCTTCATGGTTTTTCCAATGGCATTTAGCCTGTAAAGCAGAAAACTCCTTGCAAGTCAGGTGCAGTTTTATAGCTCTCAGCCTGTATCTACTTGTGTCAACCTGCCTTTTGGTGAGGTAGAAATGGGGGCAAAGGAAAATGTTCAACCCTGAATACACAGGGGTATTCTCCTTATCTAGAAAATGTGTTCTGGTTAAGTCAAATCAGTCTTGGGGTGAAACAGAGACACGAATTTAAGTTACAGAACAAAAATACATTTACAAACTTGCATTTTGCAAATCCTAAAAATACAAGAGTTTGAAGGTAAAGACAAATGTCAACCCCATGAGTTTGGGTCCTCCCTGAGGCTCATAGACATAAAAGATTGGATATTAAAACATTAATTATGGCAGTCAGCCAAATAGCAGTAGTATTATGGTAGTACCTTAAGGCTGCAACCTGGATTGTGCTAACCATGCTAAAGACAGAACTGGCCTGGGCTATACATTAAATTGATAGAATTTTTGCTATACTGGTATAGGTAAAGCAGGACAGTCCACCCCTAGCATGAATGCAGTTATATCAGTACAGTGGTGCTTGACACTGGTATTAGCTCTTGCTGGGTGGAAACAGGAATAACCTCTAGTGGTGTAAGGCACCTTTATACCAGTATAACTGCACCCACACTAGGGATTGTGCCACTTTACCTATTTTGATAGAGAAAAAAAAATCATACACCTAATCAAAATCGTTAAGGAGCACCACAGTTGTGCGTAGACCAGGCCTAAGACAGAGTCCCTGCTCCAAGGAACTTACAGTCTATTCAAATAAGATAGACCAACCCAAATAGCTAAACTTCATGTATGCAACTTGTTACTTTCCCCAGACCTATCACTTACTACTTCCAATCTGTCCATGTCCTAACACTCCCACCCTACACCTGCCCCACCCCATTATAAAGACAGAGCTTCAGGCTCAGGCTTGTGAAGGGGGAGAAAGAAAGTTTCCAGAAATAAATTTTTTCACGTTAGAGAGATTGTAAGGATACCTTTCACAGCTCAGTGTTAGTGTCTGCTGTTTTTCCTGTATTGCATGCTCCTAAAATATAAAAAGAAGTAATTTAAATAGAGACATCAGACAACATTTAATATATTGTATTTGCAGATGAAGAAACAAGACACTATGTAGATCAAGATTTTTGATAGAGCAGTTTTGGGGCATTTAGAAGGATATTTTCTGAAAATAAGATTTTAATCCCACACCATTTTGTTTAACTCATTCTCAGACCTGGGAATGCCACTAAATTGTTCTTTTCTATCTAAAGTTGCTTTTGTCGCTAGCATTTCTTTTGGAGCACAAGCCAACATGGCTGTTTGTACACAAGTCCTGATATTAAAGCCCACTTTTGGAATACAGCTTGTTAATAATTTAGTTCTCCCATTGCTCACTCAACAGCAGAAAACAGAGAAGATCTTACATAAATCAGCAGTTTAAAAAGAGCTCACAGCAATAGAACAGTGTTAGTAAATTTGGAATCCATATGTCATTACCTACCTGATCTTATTTAAATGGATCCAAAATTTGACTTAACCTTGTTATTTTTTTGCAGTATCCCACAGTAAAGAAATGCATACAGCAGCAACATTTAATACTTCCAGTATGTTTTGCTTATTCTTGAAAAGTGCATGATGAATTTGGAATAAAGGAGAAAAGAAACACTGACATACTGGGCTGCCTACCACCCTCTTCTGCCTTCTCCACAACAGATAGATTTTCCTTTAAAAACAGTTCCCCACTGTTGCTATCATTGCTTCAGCTCCACAGTGGCAGTGCTAGTAAAGATACCGTGCCACCTGTCACCAGGGCTCTAAGTATGATGTGCTGTAGGCCTATTCTGAGCAGAATTAGAGGAGATGATGCTTCAAGCACCAATGGTTGCTGGAGCCTTCTGGCACTCCCACCAACGGAGATAAACTGGTGGTAGCAACAGCAAGACATTTTAACCAAAAATCCTAGTGTAGCCACATGTTCAGGAATCAACTCAAACCAGATGATCCAATTGTCCCTTTTGGGTTTAAACTCTATGACTCTAATGGTATGTCTGCACAGTAAACCTGGATCTGTGGACCCCAGGCTTGCAGATTTGGTGTTTCCAAGTCTGCATTGAGCGTCCACACTGCATTGTAAACCTGGTTTACAATTGCTGGACCTGGGCCTCATAGCCGGGCTAACACATCCATATGGCACTATGCAGACTTTCTGACTTGGGTTTGCGTCCATAGTGCAAAATGATAGGGCTTGGACTCAAGTCACAGCAGGATTGGGCTCTGATCCACCTCCCTCACAGGGTCCTATGATCCGGGTCATGAGTGCTTGCTGACCTGAGTCAGATTGATATGTGTGTGGACAGAAGGGGGCTTGGACTCAGTGTAGACATATCCAAGTTCCCTGACTCCTTTATGACTGCCCTCTAGTGGAAAGAGAATCTGCATAGTGAAGTTAAAATCTGTAAGCTTCTAAAGGATACCAAGCTCATGTTGGCTATTATTCATGGTTCTATAAGCCAAACCTGATTGCTTTCTCAACAGAATTACAAAATGAATGAACAATGAGATCACAGACACAACGTATTTAGATTTTAGTAATGCACTTGATCAAGTGTTTTACAAAGATCTTACTTGGCTGATCAAATCAAAATGGCCAGGGATATGAGCGCTGTCATATGGATTCAAACAAAAGATAATGCCAAAGGGAAGTGTTATGGCAAAATGATAATGAAATGAATTGTTTTGAATTACAGTATAGGAGTTTGATATGAAACTCTCCTTACAAAAGGTTATACCTAAGAACCCGTCACAAACGTATTTTGCAGTATCTGACATCAGCACAGTCATCAAGGGGTACTTGGAACAATTTGACCCTTATGTGGACAGGGACTCTAAAACAATTCAGCTGCAGTGGACAATGGTTATAGTTCAACCTAGATGAGGAGTGCCTTTGTCTTGCAGAGCAGATGGACAACAAGGCTAGCACACAGGCTCACTGGAACAAACCTGTGCCTTGCATGGAGAAAAGTGGAGCCATGTGATAAGGGCAGGTATGTCTTTAAGATGGGGATTTCCCAGTTGAGAGTACCGGGCAGGGAGGGTTCAAGCAAATCTGGTGTCCTTTACAGTCACTCAATTGGGCCTCCAAGCCTCAAGAATCAATATGCAAATCTTCCCTCCAAACCGCTCTTCTCCGTCATGTGGGGAACGGAGGGCCAAGGGAGCTGATCCCATGAAGTGAGAATGGGAACAGGGAGTTTATCCAGAGCTGCTGTGTGTGGATGGAGTTGGGGAAATAGTGCATGGGGGTTTCCAAGGACATGATAAAAAAGTGAAGAGATATCCTTGTGCCTCAGGGGCCTCTAGTTGCCATTTTAGTTCTCTCAGAGAAGCTTGTACTTCACATCACGTTACACTACAGCAATACACATCACACCCATATTTCATAGCTCCAAGGATGGTTTAGGACCCTCCAACAGAGACGGCAGGTGTAGCAGCACTGTCTATACTGGTTCTGGGTGTATGCAGGACCCAAAGTGGGCAGGAGGAGAAACACCCAGAATCTGGGAGGTGTTGGATACAGCTGGGATTTTAGATGGTCTTTTTGCAAGTGAAATTCCATGTACACAGATTTGCTGCCAATGTTTGAGATCCAGGACTTGTGTGAAAGCACTGGGTTGGAGAAAATACCACAAGTCTCCATGTTGCTAATTTCTCTAACAAGAAACACATACACTTCAAATTCTTAAGGTCTTCAACTGCTTGAAGGGGCAATGGAAATTTATCAAAATGGGCGGTGGTCTCCAAGGGGGTGCCATAAAGTTTGGCTGTCCATTCAGTCTTATTTAACATCTGCACTGATGATCTGGAAAAGGGGCTTAACTGTACCTTAATGAAATTCTCAGACTGTTCAGTGCCCAACTAGGAAGAAGCTGCAAATACCAGTGAGAATAGAAATACAAATTGGCAGCTAAAGAGTTTAGAAGCATGGGCAGAAAGAGAGATTGAGCCTGGAAAGATGAAGGCTATTGCTTCAGGGGAAGAGATACTCCAAACCAGAAATGCTCCATGCAGGAGAGAAACCTGGAAAGCAAAGGTACTGAGGGAGATTTCAGGTTGGGAGTGGACAGTAAGTCAGACATTGGTTTGCAATCTGATATAACAGCCAAAAGCCAATGCAGCTTTGCTTTGCATATTAATATGCATTACAACACTGAAGGGAAGGCAATATATACCTCTATAAAACAGCGTCAAACCTCAAAGTTAAACAACTGAGTGAGGTCATTCAAAGGAAAGCCAAAATAGTGATTAGAAGGCAGGAAAATGTAATTGTGTTACAAAGAAAGACCAAAAGAGCAAAATATAACTTGGCTACATGACTGCTAAGAAGGGACATGGTAATATTTACCAATTTTGGAAGAATCTAAACCATCAGGAATGGAGTGAAATTCAGGGTAGTACAGAAAGATATACTAAAAAGTAACAGGATGGGGGAAACAAGATTTAGGCTGAACATAATGAAGAACTTTTAGACAGTGAGATATTAGATTATGGAATAGTTTCTCAAGGCAAATGGTGGAAGCCCCATTAATGAGACATTTAAAACAAGACTGGACAACACACTGGATGAAGCTGTATGGAACACTCCTGCACTAGCCCAGGGGCGATGACCTAATGATCTAGAAGTGTAATTTCCATACAAATTCTATGCTATCTTTGCATACCCGTTCAACTGAGGATGAAGGGAGTACTTGAGAGTTGAGTTGTCCAGGTGGCTTATTACTCCAATAAATGACTTTAAGGAGACATTTCCCAGGTTAACAAGTATAGTATATAATCTCCAGCTACATATGAAATAGTTGCTAAGATGATGGTTCAGCCAATAAAATATAACCTAAGATAAGTGGCTCCACAGAGTGAACTTGGAAAATGGCTCGTGTGAAACAATTTTATATCTATAAAGGAGATTTGTGACAAGCGTGGTAAATCATTCAGGAAAAAATGTTCTACCTCTTGAGTTGACTCTGTAACCGACTGGATAGCAGAACATGGAGCCTGCTGCCCCATAGGCTGGGAAAGATCTGGTTGAAGCTGCAGAAGACCAGTAGGCTGAAGAGGCAGACAATGATCTATGGGCTCTGTTGCACTAGCTGCAGCAAGGTTGCCATGAAGTTGTGAAAGACTTTCTGGCCCAAGGCATGGAGGCAATATTTCAGGTTGCAACTGCAAAGGTGGTGGCATAACTATCGAAGGCTGCATTGGTATTACAGGCATCTGGGCTCCAAGTTCCAAACCATATTGAGGATGTCCCATGATCTGTTGTAATACAATAGAGACCTATTAAAAACCCTTTGTTTAGGGTGTTCATGACTCATTCAAGTCAAGGTGCAAAAGTTGTTTTTGCTAATTAAACAAACCTTTATAAACCTATGCGGAGAACATATCTGTATGTTTTTTGTTTATGGGACAGGAAAAGAAGAGAGCCATAAAGACTTGCTTTCAAAATAATCAGAGTTAAAATAAAATGAGAGGCTGCTACTTATGTAATTTCTGAAGGTACAACGAAGAGCATGCATGCCTGAGCATTCATATACTACATGGGTGATTACTTTCTTAACGATATTTGTAGGAATCATGCAAAACTAAGCTGGTTCCTGCTTAGAATTTCAAAACTCTGCTTATATCCCATTTCCTTGAACACTTGGCTCTATTTCCATAAGCCTAGAGTGTGTACCTGGAGAAAAAGATGACAATACTTAACGGAGTAAACAATATTCAAGTTGGCAGGGTCTGATGACATTCATCCGAGGGTACTTAAGGAACTAGCTGAAGCAACCTCAGAACTGTTAGCAATAATCTTTGAGAACAGCTGGAGGATGGGAGATGTCCTAGGAAGACTAGAGAAGGGCAAACATACTACCTGTTTTAAAAAGGGGAACAAAGAGGACCGGGGGAATTATAGACAGTCACTCTAACTTCAATACCTGGAAAGATACTGGAACAAATGATTAAACAATCAATTTATAAGCATGTGGAGAATAACTGGATTATAAGGACTAGCCAGCATATATTTGTCAAAAACAACTCATGCTAAAGAACCTAATTTCCTTCTTTGACAGGGTTACTGGCCCAGTGGATGGGGCGGGGAAGCTGTACATGTGATTTATCTTGATTTTAGTAAAGCTTTTGTCACAGTCCCAATGACATTCTCATAAGCAAACTAAGGAAATGTGGTCTAGATGAAATGACTAGAACGTGACTGCACAACTAGTTGTAAGGCCATACTCAGAGTAGTAATCAATGGTTTGCTAACAAACTGGGAGGGCGTATCTAGTGGGGTCCTGCAGGGGTCAGTTCTGGGTCTGATACTATTCAATATTTTCATTAATGCCTTGGATCACTTGATAATTGCCCCGTTCTGTTCATTCACTTCTGCTCCTCATTTTGGACAGGTGCTGGGCATGCAGCAAGAAGGGCTGAAACCATTGGGACCTGCTGTGTGGGCGGAACTGTTTGGTTTTTGATGCTGGTGTATAAATCCCCAGAGATTTAAGGGTCACCTTGGAATCTTTAATCTCATCTGTTTTATTGGAAAAATGGGAGGGGCCTTCAAATGGGAGGTCTCAAACGGTTTGTTGCACCTTTGGGGGAAGACTTGATGACTGCAGCCAAGAGGAATGCCACATAGTGATGGTGGAAGCCATAGCTCGAGCCGCAGAGTCCGCTGCATCCAATGCTGTTTTGGTGAGTGATTTGCCCTCCACCATAGCAGTGAACTCCTGCTTTGACCCATCAGGAAGCTTGTCTTTGAACTTCAGGATATTATCCACTAGGCTGAAACTGTAGTGACCCAGCAGAGCCTGCTGGTTCACAACCCCAAGGTGTAACCAACTGTGGAATGAGGCTTCCTGCCAAACAGGTGTAGCTTTTTTGCTTCTTTTCCTTTTGGGGTAGAAGCCTGGTGTCCTCATCTCTCTCTTTTGTCAGCAGCAGATGGTTATAGAAGTGCTCAAATCCCTGTGATGGCACATAGTATCTTTGGTCCTCCCTTTTAGCAGTGGGAGGCAGGAAAGACGGGGTTTGCCATAAAACCTTGATAGGTTCCAGGATAGCCTCATTAATAAGGAGAGCTACCCTAGAGGGTACTGCAGAGGCTAAAATGTCCATCAGCCCGTGTGACTTTCCTGTACCTCTTCTGGTTGGATATCCAGAGCTGCAGCCCCCTCTTCAACAAGTCTTGATGAGCTCTGAAATCATCGGGGGTGGGGAGAGGTAGACTCAGTAACAACTGCTTCCTTAGGCAGTGAAGAAGAGGCTAAAGGTTGTTGAGGAGGCCCGCCTCTAATTCCTCCACAGGAGAGTCCTGATCATGTAGTTCCCCCCGCACGATACCAGTCCTGGGGGAGGAAGACAGTGACCTTGCTGCAGATGCTCCCAGTGCCTAGCCAATATAGAAGGGTGGGAAGAGAGGTTCTAGAACGTGAAGGGAAGCTCCAAGGAGTCCAAAAGGGCCATTGATATGGAAACGGAACCCAGATATGTGCCGGCCATTGGTCTTTAGGGTGCTGAGGCTGTGGCTGGTACCACGGTGGACAGGCATCTCGCCTCAAAGTCTGATGGGGTGTCTGCTTCCTCAGACCATGGTGGAGCTGACCCGCTCGGGACCAGGAAGACCAGCTCAGAGTCTGGAGATGGGGGAACTGGCAAGATCATCGCTGGTTTCCTTCTAGATGGAACTCTATAGAGAGAGTAGCTGAAGAACTATAGAAGTCACCTGTGCTCTGGGGCTGGAGCTGTGACCAGGCACTTCCAATCCCCATACTAGGTGAGATTCCGAACTAGCAGGGGAAGCTGGCACCGACAGGTTAAGCATCTCTCTGGATGTCTTGAAAGCCTTGAGTGTAGATGGAACCAGAAAGGGCTCCTGCCTGCAGAACCGAAAGGTGCACCAGTCCTTCAGGGATCAATCTCAACGGACCCTTCCTGGGAGCTCCACAGGTTGACTGTGCAGTGTTTGAAGTATAACTTCCTTTTGGTTCGTTTTAAATCTGCTGTTTAAATTTCATCAGGTGACCCTTAGTTCTTGGACAGGGTAAACAACACTTCTTATTCACTTTTTCCACACCATTCATGAATTTATTGATCTCTATCATTCCCCCCTTAGTTATCTCTTTTCTAATCTGAACAGTTCCAATCTGTTTAATCTCTCCACGTATGGAAGCTGTTCCATACCCCCTAATCATTTTAATTACCCATCCCTTTACCTTTCCCAATTCTAACTTTTTTTTTTTTCCCAAGATGGGTTGGCCAGAACTTCACGCAACATTCAAATTGTGGGCATATCATGATTTATATAGTGGCATTATGATTTTTTTTGTTTTATTACCTATCCCTTAGCTAATGATTCCTAGCATTTTGTTTGCTTTTTTGACTGCTGTTGCACACTGAACCTTTTTTTTTTTTCAGAGAAATATCCATGACTCTTTTTTGATGGTAACAGTTAATCTAATTTAATTTGAAGATAGAAATGAAGGCACGGTATCCTTATCTCATGGAACATGGTTACAGAGGAGTCTATCATTGAGGTTATCTGGATAACAGTTTGGTGTGCGTTGCTGGAAGGGAGTAGAATGTTGCTTTAATGCAGAGGTAGTCACTTAAAAACATACAGTAAATTATAGCAGAATAATTTTCAAATCATATGTTTGACCCAGGAGATAGCGAGCAAACAAATATTAGCCATCAACATTAGTGAGACAGTGACCATATTGGACGCTTAGTTATTCATAGAAATACCTCTCCCTTAAAAATACTTTAAAGACAGAACAATATGTTTCTGAATATTCTCTGGCCTAGTTTTAGTCTTCCATTTCATTTCAGTTAGCTATTTGTCCTAAGGAACAATTTCAGGACTCTACCACAGATGTGTCAGATAAATGATGCCTTTGTGTCACAAGCGGGAATATCAATTCATGGTGTTTGCCATGCATACTATGCATAAAGGGCCAGATTCAATGCTCTTTAAAGCCAATGGAAATATTACCATTTATTAGTTCAACAGAAATTGTATCAGGCCCAAAAAGAGCTAGAATTCTTCACAAACAATATTTTGGTACCAAATATATGGCTGAAGACAGAAATTTAGATACGATGTAGTAAATTGGAGATACCATGGTACAGTAGATTGAAATGGGATGTTATGAATTTCAATCCACATGCAAACAGATGTAATAGAACACTTTCTTGTCCAACCTTCATTTTTGAAGTAAGCCATTCTTAACAGATTTGACCCTTCCTACTATCTCCTTGGGTCTTGCCGTATTATACTTTATGTTGTCATATTATAAAGGTGACAACAGTAACATTTGCAGACTCATTAGTAACTCATGAACCACTTATCTTGCAAATGGTGCTAATATTAGAAGCCATATTTTATGCTTCATTGGTTTTAACAAAAAGGACCTGCAACTGGTATTTATTTCTTTTTTGTAGATATCCTCCAACCAGCCTTCCAGAAGTATTCTCCAGGAATCATTTCCCTTCAATTTAAAAACACACTATTTATAAACAGTTCTACATCAATAGAACTGACATAGTACATCCATATTCCGACATGCGTACATATCGACAGTTCAAACAGGATCATGCACCTACTGTACTATAGATATTAAAATCAGTGGTACAGTATCCCTTTATATCTGACTGTTATGGACTGCTTTTCTCCCTTGTAACTGAAATCAGGATGATCATCCTTTTGGTGTGGCCATTTTCCCTTCTAGCTGGGACAAGGAGAGAAGGAACAGGGTGCTCAAGAAGTGATCCTAATCCTTCCTTCTACAAATCCATTAGACAATTATAGAAGTACACTACATTGGGTCAAGACTTTGAGCAACAAATTCAATTGCTTAATCCTAGTCCAATCAATATCTACCTCATACTTAGGGCCCTACCAAATTAATGGCCATGAAAAACACATCATGGACTGTGAAATCTATACCTTATACTATTCTGATTTCACCAGGGGGGACGGGACCAGCGCTTCTCAAATTGGGGATCCTGACCCAAAAGGGAGTTGCAGGGGGGTCACAAGGTTATTTTAGGGCGGTTGTGGTATTTCCACCCTTACTTCTTGGCTGACTTAAGAGCTGGGCTGCTAGAGAGGGGCAGCTGTTAGCCGGGTGCCCAGCTCTGAAGGCAGCGCCCCACCAGTAGCAGCAGCACAGAAGTAAGGGCGGCAATACCATAGCATCCCGCCCTTACTTTTGCGCTGTTGCCTTCGGAGCTGGGCGGCCAGAGAATGGCAGCTGCTGATTGAGGGCTCAGCTCTGCAGGCAGCAGCACAGAAGTTAGAGTGGCAATACCAGGCCATCCTTACTTCCGCACCGCTGCTGGCAGCAGCACTGCCTTCGGAGCTGGGCTCTTGGCCAGCAGCCACCGCTCTCCAGCTGCCCAGCTCTGAAGGCAGCACCGCTGCCAGCAGCAGCACAGAAGTAAGGGTAGCAATACTGCAACCCCCGCTACAATAACCTTGCAACCTCCCCCCCACAACTCCTTTTTGGGTCAGGACCCCATCAATTACAACACTGTGAAATTTCAGATTTAAATAGATGAAATAATGAAATCTATGATTTTTAAACTCCTATGACCGTCAAATTGACCAAAATGGGCCGTGAATTTGCCCTACTAATACTGCATTACTGGGCCGACATCAATATGCACGAGTAAAACAACTGAAGTGCAAGGAACAAAAACCCCACCTGCATGTTTATAATGGAACAAGGTACAAGATCTACTACCGATAGTACTGATACAGTCCAACATCAAAAGGATTACCTGGTTACCAACTCCAGATGCAGACATAGTCTGTTCTGAAGGATGAATTATGCTTGGTTGCAGTGACTGAGGAAGTGGAGGCAGCTGCTGCTGCGAAACTGCTTGCATGCTCTGAGTGTGATGGGGTGAGGGAGCATCACTCTGAATTATCTGCTGGAAGGTAGGCTGGTACATCTGTTGCTGGGAGAGATGGGATATTGCGTGATGTGTTGGCAAAGCCGACACTCCTGGTGGAGCCACAGCAAGTAATGGTATCGTAGCAGCCGACATATTTGGCACTATTGTTTGGCAGGGTAAGACCAAAGAAGCCATGGTAGTGTGAGGAAGGTTGACTGCCTGCATGGATAGGGCAGGGGGATTGGATGCCAGAGGCAGAGCAGGGTTCATGGGAAGGCTTGGTATAATCACAGCTGGAGTGAAATACTGGGAAGAAGCAGGTATGGGGGGCGCATTTGCAGCAGGTAAATCAGAGAGGCTTGGAGGAAGATTATCAAGTCCTGCCAGAGGAGTAACTGCAGGAATGACAGGAATCTGAGGAATCTGAAAAAAATATAATATCACATAAATTGCAAATGTTTTCATTGATGGTACAAATTAGTTTCATCTGCCATCTATTAACTTATTGGTGCCATGCTAATTATGTCTATTTATTAGTCACTTCCTTCCATTTCCAGGGTTTTATAAATAGCAACACTTGGATCAATCGATTTATTGAATACAAAAGAAGAATTTTAAAGTTTCTGGCCATTTTTAAGGCCAAAGAATTCACAACGGTTTCCAAAACTATTTAGCAGCCATATAGCAACCTAATAATAAAAAATAATCATGACTTTGATTTTGAAACAAATTAAAAATCATACGAGATAGAGGCTTCAAAAAGTAACCACTGTGCATGCAAAATGAGTTGAGACAATTTTAATAATTCATACCGCAAACATGCAGGATAGAAAAATTTGTCAGAACAGTTTTTAGACACACAAACTCCCAGTGACATGATAGACCATAACTACCCTGCTTTGCCAGTCTGCAGTTTAACATTTCCCTCAAATGCCGAAAACAGAACATGCCTCGAGGCTTTCTGACGTGCCAATAGGGATCTTATATACTAAGGCTCTGCTCCTGCAAATATGGAAATATGTGAGCAGTCCCCCTGTTCACAGGCATATGTACAACTCTATGCACAAGTATTTGCAGGCTCAGGGCCTACATTTTAAATTCCTGTAATCTCACAGTTTCCTTTTTAATACACGCACAAAGGAATTGCAGGGTAAGTTCTCATGAAGTCAATGGCAGTGCTGACTGAAAAAGTGGATCACAATACACGCTTTTACTAAAGAACACTTTATCTTGCATAAAAATCCAGAAGAAAAAGTGTAAAAACTGGATACTTCAGTAATTTTATCAATAGCCATGCTAAAATAATGTATCAGGTTAACAAGTAGCAGCAATATATTGCGCTTAAGTCACTAGACATTTTTTACAGTAAATGCACTTTTAATCTTCAGAGGAAATTTAGGCAGATACTTGGCTTTTGGAAGTGAAAGGATTTTATTTGGAGGTTGGACAATTTTTTAGAAGCAGATGTTGAGAATTTTCTTCACTGACTCCCACTATCTGCTTTGGTACAGACTTCAGAAGAGGAATACATCACAGAAGCAGCTTGCTCTTTTCCCCTTCGTTTAAGCTGCTTCACATCTTAAAAACCCTCACCAGCCAATCTACCAAATGGTGCTAATAAGAGCTTTACTACTACAGGCCAAATAAAAGTTTCCATCTCTGCTACTGCTAATGGAAAGGGCCCAGAGATCTGGAAAGGGAGATGGAGGGGGGAAGGCATTGGGATGGAAGGTAAAGATAAGAGCTCAAGAACATTAAAGTGGGCAATTGCTCATGCTCTTAAGCCTGGGATGGGGAAGAGGGTCCACCATGAAGGGGGAAAAAAATGCAGAATTACAGTTATTGCAATTCAGTGACTAGCATTAACAGGATTAACTAGGGAAAACCGAGGATTATTCAAACAGGATTTTTTTTTAGCTCACTAAAAATTAATGAAAACAATCTAGAGAGCATTTAATAGTTACATTCTTATGAATTAAAATACACTGGTGTGGATTCCCAGTAGCCAGGTGAAAACTTCAGGGCACATGACATGGTGTGGACTGCACCCTCAGCAAGTTTGCAGATGACACTAAACTGGGAGGAGTGGTAGATATGCTGGAGGGTAGGGATAGGATACAGAAGGACCTAGACATATTAGAGGATTTGGCCAAAAGAAATCTGATGAGGTTCAACAAGGACAAGTGCAGAGTCCTGCACTTAGGACGGAAGAATCCCATGCACTGCTACAGACTAGGGACCAAATGGCTAGGCAGCAGTTCTGCAGTATAGGACCTATAGAAGATATGAGTCAACAGTGTGCCCTTGTTGCCAAGGAGGCTAACAGCATTTTGGGCTGTATAAGTAGGGGCATTGTCAGCAGATCGAGGGATATGATCATTCCCCTCTATTCGACATTGGTGAGGCCTCATCTGGAGTACTATGTCCAGTTTTGGGCCCCACACTACAAGAAGGATGTGGAGAAATTGGAAAGAGTCCAGAGGAGGGCAACAAAACCGATTAGGGGGCTGGAGCACATGATTTATGAGGAGCGGCTGAGGGAACTGGGATTGTTCAGACTGCAGAAGAAAAGAATGAGGGGGGATTTGATAGCTGCTTACAACTACCTGAAAGGGAGTTCCAAAGGGGATGGATCTAGACTGTTCTCAGTGGTAGCAGATGACAGAACAAGAAGTAATGGTCTCAAGTTGCAGTGGGGGAGGTTTAGGTTGGATATTAGGAAAAACTTTTTCACTAGGAGGGTGGTGAAGCACTGGAATGCGTTACCTAGGGAGGTGGTGGAATCTCCTTCCTTGGAGGTTTTTAAGTTCAGGCTTGACAAAGCCCTGGCTGGGATGATTTAGTTAGGGATTGGTCCTGCTTTGAGCAGGGGGTTGGACTAGATGACCTCCTGAGGTCCCTTCCAACCCTGATATTCTACGATTCTGACAGCGATCACTGGCTAGAAAATGTTACTTGAATGGATGTGCCTTTAAAATGATTTAAAACACCACTGAATTCTCACAACACTTTACCTGGGAGGGTGGGACATGAGGAAGTTGCTGCACAGTGGAAATCTGTAGTGGTGTTAGCTGTGTACTGGTAGCTGCCACCTGAGAAGTCTGGGTTTGATATTGGGGCAGCAGATGGGCAGCGGGCTGCAATGGACAAACTGGCTGGCTGGCTAGAACCTGCTGCAGAGGAGCTTGCTGTGGTATGGATTGCTGATAGAGAATAAAAAAATTGCATATTAAGAAAGAATCAGTTCACTGGACACCAGTCTTGTTTTCTTCCCAATTAAAGCTGCACGCTCAAAACAGAACTGTCACTCATATTGAGCAGCACTGGTAAAAAAGACTGACACTTCCAGTTCAAACATTGTACAAGAGCCTAGACTGAAGTCTTATTTAAATAAAACCTACATCACCACAAAAGGCAGATTCGAGCTGTTTGGAGAGGATATTTTTAATGAATCATGCAGGCTCTTTAAAGCGTGGCAAAGGACAAAAGAACCTCTATTTTCTAGCCAGCCCTGCAAAATCTTCCAACTATGGACCCCAAATATTGCTATATGTAGAGCAAACCAAGGCAATATTGTCATTCAAAAATTCACTCTATAAAAGAGCCTAGACATTCAAATGTACTGCAAATTTATAATGCGTCTCTCTGGCCAATCAAGGAATATACCATTCTTATTGCAATAAAGCTACAAAAGCTAGATTCTAAGAGTATTTCCCTCTATCCTGGCAGATCTGAATGTAAGCAAAGGCTAGGGAACTGACAGCATAAGAAACTCATGTCTTATGCCAGTGGTTCTCAAACTTTTGTACTGGTGACCCCTTTCACACAGCAAGCCTCTGAGTGCAACCCCCCTTATAAATTAAAAACACTTTTAAATATATTTAATACCATTATAAATGCTGGAGGCAAAGAGGGGTTTGGGGTGGAGGCTGACAGCTCGTGACCCCTCCATATAATAACCTCGTGACCCCCTGAGGGGTCACAACTCCCAGTTTGAGAACCCCTATCTTACGCTGACCACCCCATAACCCTTTAATATCTGAAAGTGAACTACAAAACAAAGGCAACCCTCTTCCCCACGTTTATGCTTTTTGTGATGTATAAAGACATTTCTCAGAATTGAACAGTGATGTCAAAAGAGTATGTGACCAGAGCTGGCTCTCTCCCTGCTTCCAAATGAAGCGAATGGGATTCCAATTAATTATAAGTGAATATTCAGCATCCCTTCTCTGTTGGTCAGGAGGTTGGATAGCAAAAAGCTCACAAACTCAGGTAACATCACAATTTGCATTCTCCAGTAAACTTGCCAAGAGGGGAAAGTAAAGACCTGACTTCTTATATAAAAAGCAGCACTTTAAAAGACCCTTTGAGAATGTTTTAAATAATCATTGAAGGGCAAAACAAAGTTTTTTGTTCAATATTTTTGTTTTGCAATCCTGTTTTAAACATGCAGGGAAGCTTTGACCAAGTGACAACTCATCTTTGTGAATGATCTCAACTCTCGCCTGCAGGGACCACACTCTAGAGTTGAAAGTTTAGTTGTTGTGACAACAGTTTTAGAACTTTTCTTTGGATAGAGGAAATAGACAATTACACCATCTGCCATATGAAATGCCTCTTGCCCCCACCTTTTTTGGCTGTAAGTTTACACTACAGCATATACAAAAAGTGACAGTTTCTAAATTATAACCTAATTTTGTAAACATTCACAGTATAAGACAATAATTTAACAGCAAAATGTGACTAAATGTTGAGCCTCTTTCAGTTCAGCTGAACTCTGCCCAGTTCCTTTCATTAAGTTTTACACGATTACCATTTTGTTCAATTGGAGAGCAGCTGGTGAGCAAACAGACTGGCACAAATCTAACATTACTGCACCCCTCCCAGTAAGTAATTTTGGATCTCGCAAGAGATTCTATAGCGACAGCTCCGGGTTCACAGGCACAGGGGAGGCACTGCTACATTGGCCTGCCATACTACTGAAAATTTGATTAGAACAAGACAACTGTTCCATGGCTGACTTAATAAGCACGTTTTCACCTCTAACATCTGTCCTGCTTCAGGGGTCTCAGTGAATGCTGGATGTAATTTAAGAGGTAATATGCTTGATGTTAAAACCTTAAAGATAAAAATAAATGAATAGGGAAATGTAAGCATTGCTTTTCATCTTTGCTGCTTCTGAGGAATGACAGCTCTACACTGTTTGATCTTGTGTGTTTTCAGTGACAGAATGCTTCAACAAGAACCCTTATTTCCTTTTTTAAAATATATAAACACAAGAACGGGGATGAAATGGATTAAGGGATCAAGGGGCTTGCCCATCTAGAAACAATTAAGACTGAAGCAGCTTGGTGGCTTCCAAACACGGTGAACAGGTGTGTGTTTGGCTACTTGCATCTGGTAGCACAGGTTACTCAGCAAGTCTCAAAGTAACAAGTAGGGCTGTCAAGCGATTAAAAAAAATTAATCGCAATGAATCACACTGTTACACAATAACAGAATACCATTTATTTAAATATTTTTGGATGTTTTCTACATTTTCAAATATACTGATTAGGGCTGTTGATTAATCGCAGTAAACTCAGACAATTAACTAAAAAAAAAATGATTTGCAATTAATCGCACTGTTAAACAACAGAATACCAATTGAAAATTTTAAAATATTTTGAATGTTTTTCTATATTTTCAAATATATTGATTTCAATTACAACACAGAATACAAAGTGTACAGTGCTTGCTTTATATTATTTTTTATTACAAATATTTGCACTGTAAAAATGATAAACAAAAGGAGTAGTATTTTTCAATTTTTCATACAAATACTGAGTGCAATCTTTATCATGGAAGTGCAATTTACAAATGGTTTTTTTTTGTTACATAACTGCATTCAAAAACAAAACAAAGTAAAACTTTAGAGCCTACAAGTTCACTCAGTCCTACTTCTTGGTCAGCCAATCGCTAAGAGAAACAAGTTTGTTTACATTTACGGGAGATAATGCTGCAGGCTTCTTATTTACAATGTCACCTGTAAGTGAGAACAGGCGTTCGTATGGCACTGTTGTAGCTGGCGTTGCAAGCTATTTACGTGCCAGATGCACTAAAAGATTCATATGCCTCTTCATGCTTTGGCCATCTTCCAGAGGACATGCTTCCATGCTGATGGCGCTCATTAAAAAGATAATACAGTAATTAAATTTGTGACTGAATTCTTTGGGGGGGGAATTGTATGTCTCCTGCTCTGTTTTACATGCATTCTACCAGGTATTTCATGTTATAGCAGTCTTGGATGATGACCCAGCACATGTTCATTTTAAGAACACTTTCACTGCAAATTTGACAAAATGCAAAGAAGATACCAATATGAAATTTCTAAAGATAGCTGCAGCACTCGACCCAAGGCTTAAGAATCTGAAGTGCCTTCCAAAATCTGAGAGGGACGAGGTGTGGAGCATATTTTCAGAAGTCCTAAAAGAGCAACACTCTGATGCGGAAACTACAGAACCCAAACCACCAAAAGAGAAAGTCAACCTTCTGCTAGTGGCATCTGACTCAGATAATGAAAATGAATATGCGTCGGTCCGCACTGCTTTGGATTGTTATGGAGCAGAACCCGTCATCAGCATGGATGCATGTCCCCTGGAATGGTGGTTGACGCATAAAGAGACATATGAATCTTCAGTGCATCTGGCACGTAAATATCTTGCAACACTGGCTACAAAAGTGCCATGAGAATACTTGTTCTCACTTTCAGGTGACATTGTAAACAAGAAGCAGGTAGCATTACCTCCTGGAAATGTAAACAAACTTGTTTGAGTGACTGACTGAACAAGAAGTAGGACTGAGTGGACTTGCAGGCTCTAAAATGTTACATTGTTTTATTTTTGAATGCAGTTTTTTTTTGTACATAATTCTACATTTGTAAGTTCAACTTCCATGATAAAGAGATTGCACTACAGTACTTATATTAGTTTATTTGAAAAATACTATTTCTTTTGTTTTTTACAGTGCAAATATTTGTAATAAAAATCAATCTAAATTGAGCACTATACACTTTGTATTCTGTTGTATTTGAAATCAATATATTTGAAAATGTAGACATCAAAAATAATTAAATGGTATTCATTATTGTTTAATCGCACGATTAATTTTTTAAATCGCTTGACAGCCCTAATATTGATTTCATATATTCATGTATATTCACGTACCTGTAGCAGTTGCTTTGAAATGGACAAGATGAGTGATTTTCAATCTGGTCTAAATGACTTTGAGGCACATGTCCTATTGACTTTCAATGAGATTTGCTCTCTCAAGTGACTTAGGTGCTTTTGAAAATTCCACTCAAATAGCTTTTAGCATTCTAACCTAAACATGACAGGTATCTCATTTAGTGCGCAGCTTGCTGGCAATTTAGGTCCTGATTCAGCGAAGAACTTAAGCCCACGTAAAACATATGCTTATTTGCTTTATTGATTTGCAGGCTTAAAGAGCAAGTCTTGGGTCTACTGTCATACAGTTGGAATCATTATTCACATAACTTATCTAATTCATATTATGAACTGTATAGAAGGTTATTGAACAGAGGGAATCAGGACAAAGACACTTAACTTAAGTGTTCTTATAATTGGTAAATTGCAATTACATAATGCTAAACAGCCATTAAACTGAATCTTCCAGCTGCCTGGTGTGAAGGTCTAGTGTTTCTACAGTGAAAGCTACAAACCGGCTACCTCATCTTCACATGGCACTGCTTAGCCGAACTAGGTTTCTGAGTTTCAAAAATAGGTTTTTACAAGTGTAACTTTGACCTGGAATTGCATTCTTTGGTCCAAATCCAGGCCTGGAGCAGTTCCATTTGAGTGAACAAATGCCCCTGCCATAGACTTTGCCCTATACATCTAGAGTGCATGCTACAATAGTATGTTGTACCCTAAAATAATATGCAAAATGAATTGCTGATGTACCTACAGACGTGAAGAGAAGTAAACTGTGTGTTTGATTAATCAGAAAAACAAATATTGACTATATTTTAGTCCCATGCTCCATCTGTGACACTAGTATTTCAAACAACAGCCATACCTCCATGAAAGGAGGAGAAAGAGAGGAAAAGGAGCTAGGAAGTGAAAAAAGACCCTAATCCAGAAAAGTAAAAGCAGCATCTGGCACATGGAAAAATCTGCAAATTCTGATGTGTCAGCAGAAAGCCCATGAGGCCAATACAGTTTCCTGCAATTGGAGCTTGTCCCAATTCTGTCCAAGAGGCAGTAACATTTCTGGCTGAATGAGAGAACATGAGACTATTTTGCCCATTAGAAAAACGGGGATACGAGACAATAGTTCAAGACATCATAGGTTTTAAACAGGCAGATCAGATTATGCTGTTTCTATGAGAGTGCTTTCAGAAAGAAGAGAATACTTCATCCAATAACACAACTTGAGCTATTCCAGCACTGAATATTACTAAGACTTAAGAGATTTTGAAATTCATCTTGATAGCTCTAAGTTCAAGAGAAAAATAAGCATCCATTTATGCCAGCTATGCTAGTGTTAGAAATATGGCATATTTTGACAGCCTAAATGGTGTGAGGGAGCTGGTGAGACAAAAAGACATCTGTTAGTAAGGCACTACATTCCTCTGCCCTGTGCACAGACAGCATAATACTCCTCAGCCCATTTAAACCATAGCTTGTGCTCACAGAAGCTGAGTTTTTGGTAGAAACACAGAATCAGGACAGGTCTTTATGACATTTGTGTTGGCCTGAGATAAATTTTTTCCTACCAATTACTACTGGATTCTTGTCCAAGCAATGAAGCATTTGAGACTCTCTCAACTTTCCAGCATACAATAAATGCTTTGTAAATACCTTTACTATGCAGGAGATTTCAGAGAATTATCTGAGCATCCCAGACAGACATTGGAGGAATCAGCATTTTGGAGACTGTCTAGAGACAGCCAGATTCTTCCTTTAGAAGAGTGTTACTTGGTGGATCAAGAACACACTGTACTATGTTTTTAAAAATATATATATTATTCCTAAATTCAAAGTAGGCCTCTGACCCCCATGCTCCCTTGGAAAAAACACTCTAAAATCCTCCTGAGGATCTGAGCGCAGTTTAGAATAGACAAAAGTTTGTTTTTCCGACATTAATTTATTAGCGAGTCATGCACATCTCAAGTGCTAACAATAAAATGAAAACAAGAAAACGAAGTTGTTCACTCACTTAGCTTTTTTCAAAGTTATGCTTTTCTCAGACCTGCATCCCCCTGTAGGTACTAAAGCAGGTATCAGAGCAGGTACTAAAGCAACTAGCATGTTAATACATGGTGGTAGAGAAACCGTACAACAGGATATGGCAGGGTCTCAACCTATGGGGCTAGGACTCTCTGACTGAGTCAAGCTATTTTTATTTATTTATTTATTTGCTTGCTGTCTTGAAAATTAAATAATACAAATGGCCGTCTGGGCTTTCCCTGGGGTTTCCTGCGTGCCTACTTCAGCTCCAGTTCAACTCTCCCACAGCGACCCAGGCTGCAGAGGCTGAGCAGAGTTTCCCCATCAGTGACCCTTCCAGACTACAGGGGCCTGCTGGGTTGCTGACACAGACTTTCTCTCTTCCTCTGTCCAACAACCCTTCTGCTAGTGCTCAGCCAGCCCAGAGCTGCCTGGGAGGAGACAACAGGGGAGATGGATAGCAACCACCAGTTGCCTCAGGGCCTCCTGGTAAGGAGGTGAAAAGGACAAGGACTCTAAGCCAGGCATCTGGGAACAAGCTCATCTACCTCAATGAACTATATTCACAAAAAGGCAGTTATAATTGCATGTGTTTTCTACAGTATTTCATTAATGTGAATGTTGTCTCTAGCACATGTGAAAGTGGGGCTTGGTACCATTTGCTCTGAGCAACATGGGGTTGCAATGATGAAAAGGTTGAGAGCCACCAGCCTCAAGGAAGAGTGATCAGTTTTTCTATTTAGCAAGCCAAACTACCGTGTGATTAAACTGGGATTCTCTCCATTACTCTGGTTAAAGAGTTTATGTCAAAGTTCTGTCTACTCTGAAAAGCATCTAACCACTAAGTCACTGATGAGCCAGGGAAAGAAAGTGGAAACATTGATGTATAATATTCATAAATGTAACTTCTTTCTGAATATTATGACTTGTGTTCAAAAGCAAGGTTTCAAAACTAACTAATGCATTTAAATGGTGGTTTAATAGGTTCTCAGTACAGTAGTTCTATTCAATAAGCAGACCTGATATCTCAGAAGTCCTCGAACTGACCTCGGACAGTGGTTTTGCTAGCAAAAAGACCATTTACAAGAAAAGAAAGGGAAGAGATGGGGTCAGATAGTTTAGCTTCTCACCTGCTGGCTGGCTAAAACAGGCTGAGATTGCCCCATCTGCGATGAAGCAACTGTGATTGGCTGTATGACTGGGAATGTCATTGCTGGCTCTTGGTAATGTTGCGGTCGCTGAGAGATAACAGCAGGTGGAGCCTGAGCCACTGTTAGTCCAGGCTGGAGGAGAGGAAAATAAATTACTTTAGAAGAAACATCAATAAAAAGTTGTCTACAACTGATTTTTAAGAACATGCTTGATATGAAATATTCAATTCAAAACAAGGAAAGAGAAATGAAAGACACAAGGAAAGGAAGGTAACATCTCCAGGAAGAGAGCTTTCCCAGGGGAGATAAAAAAAAAAAAAACTGTATTGCATTTCTCTTTATTGGACATGGACCATATAAGCTCCATCCTCTGTCATGGAAAGTGCTCTCTCTCTCTTCCTCCCTCCACTCTCTCTCACGCACACAAAATACATTAAAAAACAACAATTAGCTGGGTAAACGCCAGTTGGTAACTTAAAAACAAACAACTTCTATTGCCAGGTGATTTTCTTAAATTGGAGGCCAGGAGATTGATATAGGATTTAAAAAAACCAACAACCCAGCAACAGAGAATGGAAGTAAAATGAAATAAGGTTCTTAATAAGCAAAGTCTCAAACTCCTGTTCAAGAAAAAGGATAGGTATGTATATTAAAGAAAGGGCCAATAGACTTAAAACCCTATTTACCTACAAGGAACACCAATTACACCTCTTGCTGCATGCTGCTATCCTACCCGCAGTAATATATTTAGCAATTTCCTACTTAAATATGTCAGGAAGTATTCATTGCTTAAAAATCAAGCTATGTTAGATGAAAATGCAGTCAAAAATTAAGTTGACACGAAATATCAAGGAAAAAATATTGCTTATGACAAAATAAACAAACAAGTGAAATACTTTCTGCTGTTTTACCCTTCACAGCCCCCAGTTAAAAAAACCCAAAAAACCAGATCACACTTAAGTCTAGTTACTGAGACTGTACCAATAAAATCAATAAAAAGAGTGTGTCTGCTCTAAGGCACTATACTGCACTGCTCAATTTTATGTTTTCTGGAGAAGAGGTATTACTACACTCAGTCATAGCTGTTATTTCTTCATGTGAAAAATACAGGAGAAAGGATGCAACCAACACCACTACATTCATAGGGCAGATGGTTTCAACAACTGAGGGAGTTTGTTACAGAGGCCCAAGTTAAACAGGATGGTGATTCAAGCCATTCACAGGATCATTCCAACTAAATACACTTTACATTCTGTCGCAGGCATTTTGGAAAACAAGGGGGAAACAGGGTAAGTGTGGCATTTCTGAAGCATCTGGGGAAATTTTGGATCAAACAGGAGACACTTGTCATTCTTGGATTTGGTTTTTCTTCTTCTAAACCAACAAGGGATGAAATGGTGGATTCCACCTACCACATCACTGGTGATGTTTTTACTAGCTAGGCTGTTTCTACTGCTCTGCACAGATGGAGTCACTGGATTGGTCTTCTCTGTTAGTGATGCTTTGCCAGTGCAAACTTTATAGAAGGGCGGAGGTAGTCCAGGCATGTTGGCTTCCCCATAATTGAAGGACTCAGAATGCAGGACTTTTTCTGTGACTCTTGCAGTTCTCACAGGAGTAGAACTGGTCTTTTGGCTAATTATGTGCTGCAGAGATTCATGTAATAAAGGCAGGTCTAAACTTCTGCCGCAAGGCCTGCTCGCTTGAGGAAGAGGTAGGGATACTGAGTTTTTCTTTAGTTTGTTACAGAGGCAGCAAGGAGTATCTGTAGCACATGTAAGGGGCACTGACTTTTTTGGATCTTCTCCAGAATGAAGCAGATGGGCAAAGCATGCCTGACAATTGTGTTTAATGATCATTAACTCAGTGGTACTTGCAGAGATTTCTAATGCAACTAACTGTGATTTACTTGCTTCCTCTTCTGTATCAGGTGATATTTTTATGCTTTCCTCTATTAGTTCTGTTGGAAGAGAGGATGTAACATTTGGAGTCAAAGCCACTACTGAATCGCTATGGCGACGATAATTGCTGAGAGTGCTGTGAATCATGGGTAACAAGTATTGGCTAACACAGGAGCAGTGTGCCACTGGAATTTCTGAAGGACACACTAGGCCTATATTGATTCTTTCATTGGAGAGATCGGAAGGTTTATGTTCGATTGCACACAATTGTTCTTGCAGTGACGAGTCCATTAATTCTTGCTGGCCAAGGTCATTGTAACATGAACACAAGAGTAAGTGTGAATATCTGTCTGGGTTACCAGTGTTGGGTTTTGGAGCCTCAATAACAGAAGTGCTTCTTCGCCTCTGTGCAACATTAAATCTAAGCAAAGAGCTAGAAAGGCATTCAATAGACGCTTGACCTTTAGCACAACAGGAAGACACATCGGACCCAAGAGGCTCTTGAACAAATGAAGGAACAATATGTGGCTATATTAATAACAAACAAAAAACAAAAAATAATTCTCAAATGAATGTGCTCGTGAGGTTAAGTCTAATCATGGCAAAGCTATTAAAAACAACTCAGTGAAATGAAAAAGATGAATGCTCACTTTATGATGTTTAAATTAAAGTACTATAGCAAGCAGTAAAGCATTTCCTTGAGCACAGGAAGTACAATTATAAATGTCCTATCTTTTGATAGCAAAACAAACACATTTTTGGGTGAAAGTATGAATACACGTATTAAATAAATCAGTATTGGTAGAAATGGGCAGAGAAGAAAAAGGGTGAGCCGTGGGATCTACACTCACTGAAGGCAGAATATAAGGTGAGTCATTAAACATGAGCTAGTATATTCAACATTGTTGAAAAAAAATGAGACTTACTACTGAAGGCTGCTGGTAGTGCCCCAGCTGCTGAAGGCTTTGGGGCAAAGCCTGGCTCTCACTTAGAGGTGGACTGTAAACCCGTTGAATAGCAGGAGGTATTGAATCAGGCAGAGATGAGTAGATGACACTTTGCTGGCTGCTCTGGGAGTCTGAATAAACTGTGGACCCCTGACCGCTGTCAAATGTGCTGTCAGCTGAAAGAACAATCTTTTTTATTAAGAGCTTAACAAATCAAACAAAATGTTCAAGTAGTGACTTAATGGGGAGGCCTAAGTGCGGTTTATGCAATTGGCATTTTTACTACCCTAGCTATTTCTACCATATACATAAGTTATATAATACAAATGCTATTTTCTGTGAATGGTTCATCATTCCTCCCCGAAGCCAGAAATGAAGACAGTCTCCTATGGATTTTGTGCAGAGCTAGGCACATTGATATTCCCTTTAGAGGTCACAACATTGATGTTAAGAATTGCAGACCTTCTATGGATTTTATAGCATGAAAGAACAGTGAGCTGATTGTGACTTCAATGGGAGATGAGGGATCTCAGCCACCTGCAGGATGAATTCCTTTGGAGATATAGTGGTTTAATGATTATTTTAATTCCCTTTTTGTTAGTAGTGTTGCAAATTTTAATTTCAAATAAGTTATGAAACATTACATTATTTACTATGTATTAGCCAATATAAAATGTATAATCAGCTTCACTAAGTAGTACCACCATAGTTGAGGAATACTAATAAAGCAAGAAAAAAATAGGGGCAAATGTACAATGGAGAAACTGTAGAAAAACAAATCATGGCTTTTTGACAGCTGTATATTAATTGGTGCGAGACAGTGAGTAAAATAGTAGGCATACCTAAAAAACCGCTCTAAATCATTAACTTCATTTTGACTTGCCCTGCAATTTTAGACATTGCTTGCCATTGAGGCACAGTAAAGCTACACAAGAACACATCCACTGAAATTACAACTGAATTCTACGCAATTTAAATACATCTTACTCTTTCCTGGTTTTGTTATTACGAACAGAAAGCCTCAACATACCTGGACTCAACACCATAATAACTGGATGAAATAAAACTGCTTTATATAAGCAGTCATCTTGATCCAAGTTTTTAATGATTAGGAGCACAATTCACCGCTTTGTCAGTGTTCATAATACAGAGAGTTAGCCTGATTAATCTGAAAAATTGCACAACTCTGGGAACTGGGCAAGAGCGACATCTTTGTCAAACGGAAATAAGGCTTATAATGGCATTGTTAAATATTAAAGGCTTGAAAAAAAAAAGGCCTTTTCAAGTTTACTGAAGCCAGTAAAATATATCTGCACCGTTAACTAGCTTCTTTTTCCATAGCTGTTGTTTTTACCCTTGAAATAACCAAGGCAGCAGTACTAGTGAAGTTAAAATACCTTGTCACAACAGGGAGGAGTTAACAAACTGGACTGAAAGTGGACTGTAGCAGACTTGAACCATAGTTGTTAAAAGGATTTTAAATTAAAGAAGTATGATTTTATCATATCTTTATCTAAAACCCTCCACCTTCCCATCCCCCCACCTCCCCAAAGGGCTTGCTCTACAGAGGTTTGAATAAAATGGGACCCAGATGTGAGCCCCACTCAGTTTTCAGAAACTAACCTCCCGATTAGGTTTTGAAAAAACTAAAACCCACCTCTAATTTTCCGCATTGCCAGTTTAAAAATCCGATGCTGCCTATTATAACAATGTAGGTGTTTTTATAGAAAATGGAGTTTCATCTTATTATAAATAATTATTCAAGACCACAAAGGAAGACAGAGTGTAAGTGAACAGAGCTACAGCAGAAGCTGAGAGTCAAACCTAGATTTTCTTGGCACACCATGTTGCACATAGATATAAATTATTAATATCATCTCTGCATCCTCTCTCTCAATATCACATGAAGAGATAGGAAAGTGATTTATAGAGCTTTTAGACTCAATAGCACTAAAGAAGCATCCAAAGACATGGGACATGGAATTGCTAAAATAAAGCAAGAAATAAATTACGAGTAGGAACCAGGAAACAAATTGGGTATTTAATATATATATTTACAGCCAGTAAATTGCCAGCTCAAAGGTCACAGAAAGGCACAGTTAATATCTGTTAGCTATTATTTTTAAGTAACTTCGTGTCTTTTGTAAAAGGTTCCTCAAAGGAGTCAGCTTATATGAGTTAAGTATGTAGTCAGAAAAAAATATAAGCTCAGACCAAATCATCATCTTCTAAAAGTTATGAAAGTACTATAAACATTCTGTAAAGTTTTGAAAATATTGTAACAGTAAGACAATTTTATATCGTCTGAAAGTTTGATGTTTTGTGCTGAGCTTGTTGAATTATTATTATTTCAATACTCAAAAGCTAACTCAAGCACAATGCATGAACTACAAAATGGGTAAGGATTTTGTATTCTTATTTATAAAATACCCGAATTAAGGAATAAGCCGTCTCTGTGCTCCAAATAATATCTATTTAAACCAAATAATGTCTATAATAAAATTCCAAAACAACAAAAAGATAGCATTGGCTTAACAGTTTAGTAGGAGAATCTGTACATCAGTTTGTCTTGGGATAGATCCTTGTCTAAACCAAGGGATAATGCACCCTACGGGGATGTGATTTTTCAAGCACATTAATGTCTCATGCATTAATTGGTCTGTATAAACCCTGCTGGTGCACACTAAAGATTTTGAATAATACTACATTAAAGTGGGCTATGGAACCATTAGCACGCACCATCAGGGTCTACATGGACCAATTAATGCACAATTCATTAGTGTACTTTAGAAATCACACCCCCCACATAGCACATTGCTCTTCGGCATAGAGAAGCGCTTAGTAAAACAGGCTAGAACAGGGTTGCCCCAAACTTTTTCTGAGCTTCCAGTCTAAAATATTTTGCAATATCAACCTGAAGACCACTAATACTTAAAAGTACACCAACAAAATTGTAAATACACTCACAATTCAGTGTGATATGGGAACCTGTCTTGCTGAAAAATTTGTTCTGAAGGTTGATCTGGGGTGGGGAAAGGGGGACATGGTCTTAAATTATTTTCGATCACCACGAGACTGCAATTCCCCCCCTCCTTCACCCCCAAATCACTGAAAAGAAACCTGAGGCTCAGAAATAGGAAAATTAAAATGGGATGAAGAACTCCCAAGGCTCTGCAACTAAAGCTGGGTACCTTCTCGTTCAGAAACAGCCAAAAACCAGCTGAGTTTCTATTAGAGAAAATCAGTTGCATGGACTTGTAACATGTCTCACAATTTCATCTAACAATGGACCAGTGAGTGCTGTTGAGCCAACAGCACCTTGGTTGAAGGGTTACTGGTCCACCTTTCCCCCCTATAACCAGGGTCAGCAAGTAAAACAGTAATACAGCTGGGTCTGAAGTTTCTTCAGACACTGACATTATGAGCTCCTGAGAGTCCCCAACTGGCTCCTCAGATTCTAAAATCTAAAACAAAGAGAAGAGAGCATCTCCTTTCCATCCTCAGGAAGATCATTTGCCAAGTTTTCTGATGAATGCTTCCACCCTGATCTGCATGGACAGGACATTCATATTCCGCCATTTGGGAAAAGAGTTCAGCTTGTCTTAGGGTATGTCTACACTACGGGATTACTCCGAATTTACAAAAAAAGAACATCATCCGAAGAAGTGGGCTGTAGCCCACAAAAGCTTATGCTCTAATAAATTTGTTAGTCTCTAAGGTGCCACAAGTACTCCTGTTCTTTTTGCGGATACAGACTAACATGGCTGCTACTCTGAATCCGAATTTACAGAATTCGATTTTTGGCAACCGATTGTATAAAGTTGAGTGCATGAGGCCACACTAAGCACATTAATTCGGTGGTGTGCGTCCATGTATTGAGACTAGCGTTAACTTCCGGAGCATTGCACTGTGGGTAGCTATCCCATAGTTCCCGCAGTCTCCCCCGCCCATTGGAATTCTGGGTTGAGATCCCAATGCCTGATGGGGCCAAAAATTTGTCGCGGGTGGTTATGGGTAAATGTCGTCAGTCAATCCTCCCCCCAGGAAAGCAACGGCAGACAATCATTTCACGCCCTTTTCCCTGGATTGCCCGGGCAGACGCCATAGCACGGCAACCATGGAGCCTGTTCAGCCTTTTTTCACTGTCACCGTATGTCTACTGGATGCTGCTGACAGACGTGGTACTCCAGCGCTACACAGCAGCATCCCCTTGCCTTTGCAAGTTAGCAAAGACGGTTACCAGTCATACTGTACCGTCTGCTGCTGTTATGGGTGCTCCTGGCCGACCTCGGTGAGGTCGGTCGGGAGCGCCTGGACAAAAATGGGAATGACTCCCCAGGTCATTCTCTTCTTTAAGTTTTGTCTAATGGACAGTCAGTCCTGCCTAGAATATCAGGCAAGCCTACTAAAGAACCAGAGAGGCAAACGGCCGCTCCGGGTCAGAGCCCCAGACATCCCGCAGAAATGATGAGCTGCATGCCATTCTAGGGGGTGCCCCTACAACCACCCCACCCGTTGCTTCCCTCCTCCCCCACCCCTCTCGGGCTACCTTGGCAGTTATCCCCCCTTTCGTGTGATGAAGTAATAAAGAATGCATGAATTTGAAACAACACTGACTTTATTGCCTCTGCAAGCAGAGATCAAAGGGGGGAGGGGAGGGCGGTTGGCTTACAGCGAAGTCGAGTGAACCACCATTCTGCACTTGCTCAGCCTATAGCTGAAAATGGGAACCTGTGATAAGCACTAGGATAGAGGCACAGGCAGGACTGAATCTCCATTTGTGTGTCGGCCTTTGGTTGACACTGGTAAAATACAAAACATCCCAGGATATGTATGTTGGGGGACAGTTCTAAACGGCAGCTTTATTTTTTTATTTGCAGCAAAATGTAGAGGTCTAAGTATCTGATTGTGAGCCCTGGGAGCAAGGGGTAGGCTGGGGTAGGTGAGACCGTGCGGTGCTGCCGACTGGGAGAACAGCCTGAGACAGAAGCCTCCAGCTGGCATGATATTCCAGGCAGGACTGAATCTCCATTACACAAAACTTAAAGAAGAGAATGACCTGGAGTCATTCCCTTTTTTGTCCAGGCGCCCCCGACCGACCTCACCAAGGCCAGCCAGGAGCACCCATGTCTGACCAGGTGCCCCCGACCAACCTCACCAGCCAAGAGCACCCACGGGACAACGATGATGGTTACCAGTCATACTGCACAGTCTGCCGTCCGCAAGGCAAGGGGATGCTGCTGTGTAGCGCTGCAGCACCGCGTCTGCCAGCAGCATCCAGTAGACGTACGGTGACAGTGAAAAAAGGCGAGAAACGATTTTTTCCCCTTTGCTTTCACGGGGGGACGGGGGGGGGGGAAGGAGGAGGGGCACCTGATGACATATACCCTGAACCACCCGCGACAATGTTTTTGACCCTTCAGGCATTGGGAGCTCAACCCAGAATTCAAAGAGTGCAGGAACTGTGGGATAGCTACAGTCGTCAGTCGCCCCTCCCTCCGTGAGCGACCATTTGATTCTTTGGCTTTCTGTTATGCTTGTCTCAGCTCCTTAAGTTTCAAGCAGCACTGTGTTGAGTCCCTGTTGTGGCCTCTGTCCATCATGGCCTTGGAGATTTTTTCAAATGTTTTGGCATTTCGTCTTTTGGAACGGAGTTCTGATAGAACAGATTCATCTCCCCATACAGAGATCAGATTCAGTATCTCCCATACGGTCCATGCTGGAGCTCTCTCTTGATTCTGGCTGTGCTGATGAGCTCTGCATGGTCACCTGTGCTGATCAGCGCTCCACGCTGGGCAAACAGGAAATGAAATTCAAAAGTTCGCAGGGCTTTTCCTGTCTACCTGGCCAGTGCATCCAAGTTCAGATTGCTGACTAGAGCGGTCACAATGGTGCACTGTGGGATAGCTCCCGGAGGCCAATACTGTCGAATTGCGGCCATACTAACCCTAATTCGAAATGGCAATGTCGATTTCGGCGCTACTCCCCTCGTTGGGGAGGAGTACAGAAATCGATTTTAAGAGCCCTTTATGTCGAAGTAAATGGCTTCATTGTGTGGAGGGGTGCAGGGTTAATTTGATTTAACGCTGCTAAATTCAAACTCAACTCATAGTGTAGACCAGGCCTTAGTGCCCAAATGTCAGCAAGGGAGGCTCAGTGTGCCTCCCACGACAAGTTATTAGAGTCAGCAAGGGAAATCCTGCACTTCTGCTCTTCATTAGAAGAGTTGAGTTAGCACCTCACTATGAGAGCCACTTCCATACTGAGTTTAAAGAAGGCTGCAGGTGAAGGAAACCTGTGTCATCACAGAGCAATGCAAGAAGTCAAGAATTCTTTGGATGGCATTTAAATTAACTTCACAACGTAACGGCATCATGAAGAACCTGGCATAGGTCTTCAGGCATTTTCTTAGTAGCAAGAACTTGTCTGGGTCTGAAACAGTTGGGCCATGAGGTTTTAGATGTAATGTTCAGGATCCATGTGACCAAGCCACTACCTTAAGCTGTCATTTCCTTGGCACCTTCCATGACAACTGCAATACACCACTCCCACTAAATGTGGAAATCTTTGACTGTTCCTGATGTGTCCAGTATCGGCTCTCTTCTGTTGTACATCCCGGCACAGCTTTACAAAAGAACAAGCCTTCAGTAGAGCCATCAAACACATCACACACAAACCGCTAGAAACCATCACACCTTTGTTTTCAGAACAGTTGGACAAACTCATCTGTGTCACTAATGGAGCGAGAGGCAGTGACAACAGACAAGCCAGCCTGTTCAGTTTGGTAGCTGAATCAAGCCCTGCAACTTTTGAAATCACATCAGTTGCACAGGGAAGGAAACAACCTTCTGCAATGTTATACAATTTTCACTGCCGGGCCATTCTTGTCAATGCCAAATAAGACGCCTGAAGAGCATTTGTGCTGACACTGCCAGTTTGAGTAATCAAGTCTCATTGCTTTTTTCAAGACATGACATTGACTCCAGAAATAAAAGCCTCAAGTTCATCTTTCAGTAACTGATGTTTGGCATCTAAAAGTGTCCCGGCATCAGCCAGCGCTTCGGGACATGCTACCTGACCTGCTTTCAAGTCACATGATGTCACAGGGCAGAAGTGAACTGCAAAGACTCAAAGAAGTGGGCAATAATGTCACGAGAGGCTCAAGCAGTGGCTTCATGTCATAGTAAATACATTCAACAGCTAACATCTTGAGTGTTCAAATTCAATGACTTTTTGTCATGACATTTTGCTTGGATATTTTCATTTCACGTGGTACATAATTTAAAAAAAAAATAGATATGTGCTATTCTGTATGAAGTTAAATTCAGGCACATACAAAGGGACAGATTCAATGCTATTTTGTTAACAGAGTCTCTAGCAGCCGGATACACATTCTCATGTTCTGCAGTAGTCTACAGTAAGCTACTATCTGGGTATCTCAGGTTACAACAATGTGGTGGCCATAAAGGAACAAATAATTAAAGGGTTTATGTTGTGTATCTATTTTTATATTTTTTAGCTGAACTGAATTTCCCCCCCCCCTCAATATCCTTCTCCTCCACATTTTCTGCATGATCTCCTGCAAAACCCTAAATATCCTATGCAACCCAGAGATTGCGAAACACTGAACTACAAAAATGCAGAAGTGATGTAGAAAATGATTACATCTCTAGTAAAGTTAAAGTATATCAAAGAAGAGGGCTCAACAAGACTTGAAAATCCTCCAATTACCCTATAAAAATGATTTGCCATTAATGCAGCTGTATTGTACTATCCTTTTGTTGATAAAGTTATAGCAAGTATTGCATCTTCCTGGCTTTATGTTTTTTCCCTTAAGGATAACCATGAAAGTGGCTCCTGGACTAGACAAAAATTTCAGAAAAATGCAGTGACTACAAAAAATTCATTTTATATATATATATATATAAAATTTATATTTATATATTGTTTGGGACTAGGGTTGTCAGGCATCTGGTTTTTGACCAGAAAGCCTGGTCGAAAATGGACCCTGTGGCTCCGGTCAGCGCTGCGGACTGGGCCACTAAAGGTCTGGTTGGCAGCACAGCGGGGCTATGGCAGGCTCCCTGCCTGCCCTGGCTCTGCATGGCTCCCGGAAGTGGCCAGCACGTCTGGCTCCTAAGCGCAGGGGCAGCCAGAGGGGCTTGTGCACTACCCCCGCCCCGAGCGACAGTTCCGATCCCATTGGCCAGGAACTGTGGCCAATGGGAGCTGTAGGGGTGGCGACTGCAGGTGAGGGCAGTGCACAGAGCCCCCTGACGCTTCCGCCTAGGAGCCGGACATGCTAGCTGCTTCCGGGAGCCACCTGAGATAAGCGCTGCCTGGAGCCTTCACCCCCTCCCCTCCAACACCCCAACCCCCTGCCCCAGCCCTGAACCCCCTCCCGCACCCAAACTCCTTCCCGCACCTCAAACCCCTCATCCCCAGCCCCACCTCAGAGCCTGCACCTCCAGCCGGAGTCCTCACCCGAACCCTCTGCCCCCATCCAAAGCCCCCTCCTGCACCCCAGCCCTCTCATCTCCAGCCCCACCCCCCAATCCCCTCCGGCACCTCAAATCCTTTATCCCCGGCCGCATCCCAGAACCCAAACCTCCAGCCGGAGCCCTCACCCCCTTCCACACCCCAACCCCCTGTCCCAGCCCGATCAAAATGAGTGAGAGAGCGAGCGAAGGTGGTGGAGAGCGAGTGACCGAGGGAGGGGGGATGGAGTGAGTGGGGGTGGCGGGGCAAGGGTGTTCGGTTTTCTGAAATCAGAAAGTTGGCAACCCTATTTTGGACAAGTGTATGCTATCAAGTAAGAAGTTCCATAATGTATACGTTAGCCCTGTTTTCGGAAAATATAACAAAGTGAAAAAGGAGCATTGATATTATTTTGAGTATATTAAAGGACTATTGTACCTTTATCACAAATTGCAAACTCGTGTACATTATTTTACCCTGGTCCTCTCAACAGGGGCACAGTTGTAGGGGTTGCAATAGGGTGACTAGATGAGGGACGTCTGGTCACCCTAGGTTGCAAGAAGGGTTAGCTTACCTGACAACATGGTATCAGCCAACCCCACTCAGCTCTGTAGTAGGGCAAGGGACTGGCTAAAGCCAGAGGACCCCAATAGAACATTTAATTGGCTTTCCTTAAAAACCAGCCATGAAAGGGTAACTTACACTTGCTCTCTCTTTAGGGAGAGTGTCACTCCCTCCTGCGCACATTCATACCGCCACGTCATGTATGCTTCACAGAGAGCACTTCTAATATCTTCATGTTTGTTTTTAAAAGTTAAATTTTACAGTTAATTTTAAAAGTGGTATTGAAGAGCAGATCAGGTTGACTTTATCATGCCACAGAGAAAGGGTAACATTAAAACTATTCTGAATAAACATTATTTTTGGATTCACATCTAATAGGCAATGTGACTAGACAGCATTCAGACACTCTTTTCCATAACTGAAGTATTGGCCTCTTTTTGCAGACCTCATACAAACTTACATGAATTACTGTAAGAATTCTCTTTTTGAACCTTCTAGGACTCTTTAAAAAAGTCCGTATTTAGGAACCACTACCTCTTGTCAGCGCCTAAGTACGTATAATACCTCCAACACTGATTTTGTTGGGATTTCTAAAAATTAAAAAGCAAAACAAAAACACACTCAACCCAGCCCCCTCTCCAAAATAACATTAATTTCCTTCTCGTGAATCAATACGGAAAGTTTTATTTTTAATATTGGATTATTTAAAAAAAATGTATTTTAATGCAGTTAAAAGTACTTTCCATTTTCTTGCTATTTTATTCACTAATTTATCAGACCTTAACCTTTCATATGTTTGCTCACCCTATATCTGTAACATTAGTCAATGACTGATAGATAATGTAGATTCTGTAGAAGTTTTCTCTCTTGAATTCAGAATACCTCTAGTATTTAGACTTTCCTCTAGTGGGCAAAACTGTATGTAACGCTTTGAATGTATAGCTCAGAGCACTGACAGTTGTGGATTTCATCCATTTTATGCTAGGACAATCATAACTGCTCACACAAGAAGCAATGCAAACATGAGACTTACATGCAACAGATGTAACGCTGGTGGGGAGGTTATGCTGAAATAGATGCTGGTCAGCTTCTGACTCCTCGAGCTCTGCCAGAGTTTGTTGACCAGTGTGTGAAAGGTGTGTTACTTGAACCTGTTGTGCTTGTGGCACCTTCAATTTCTCCAAACATTCAGAAGCTTGATGGTCCTCTGATTGTATCATAGGCCAAATTCTCTCTCTTCTCCACTGTATTAATGCTACTCTGTCACGTATTGACTTTGCAACTATCTTGACATCACTTTCATGAAAAAATCCAGAGTCAACCTGCAGGGAAGGCATATAAACTTATCAAGCGCATGTACATGTGCATTTTAATTGGCATCTCTTCATAGCAAAGAAAGGATGGGTTTGAAATAACATGAACCGTGCAGCTATTCCTCACAGAATCAGGAATTCAATACAGCTTTGAGTTAAACGTCTGGCACTGAAGTATTTAAAAATAATAAATTGCTTTCCCTGTACCCTCAGAAAGGCACCCTGGACATATTCCTTTTCCCTCCCACCCAACCACAAGACGGTTGGCAGTTTACTTTTTTGCTGCTTGTTTGAAAAAAGGCACAACGCAGCATGGAGGATAGCTGAAGATAGGTGCCGTGTAAGGTTAGGCACTTGCAGACATTCTGATGGACTCCCAGCCCATAAATTGATGTCCCTGGAGTAGGGATGTAGAAAGTGCTACTTGTAAAAACCTTATGGTGAAAATAGTAGCTTCTGGGGAGCTAGTTAACAACGTGCTCAGGTGATGAGTCTCACAAGCTCACAGAGAACCTTCTATGGCAAAAAGTAAAGTCGATTCTTCTATTCAAGTCCAGACGGGAAGAGAACTGAAAATCTGTCATGTTAACAAGTTCTAAAATTATATTCATTCCTACTTCACACTTTCATCTAAAGAATGCTAAACTTATAATAAAGGCATGATTTCTTTCAATACCATCATTTGTGAAATTTAACCACAGGTTGTCAGCCCACTTGTGAATGTGCCTTATTTCAGATCTTTCCTTCTTTGCCTACACAGATACTTTAAATGGGTTTGTTACTTAACTTCATGAGTTTTGAAACCTCTTAACTATCATCAAATTTCGTATGCCCAACACTATCTTCTCCACAAGCATCTACGGCAACACATATTGGCAAAGCATAGGGTTTCCGCATTTGCCAAAAATTTAGAATGGTCAAAAAAGCCACTTACTTCAGAAATACATGTTTCTTTTTTTAAAAATGGTTTAGGAATAGATAGTGTTTATATAAATCTGTTAATCGTTTTGAATAAAACACATTTTTTATACAGTCTGGAGGAGGTAAAGATATTATAGCAATTTAGATGTGATCCTTTTGGGGTAATTCTGCCTAAACAAAACAAAACCACCTTCCCTCTTAAAAGAAATTTAGCATAGATAGTACAAGTAAGTTGCAGAACTTTAAATGTCAACAATTTTCATAAATGTTTAAATATGGTTACAAAAACATGGTAACTACCACGCGCCAAATTTTAATAAGGTGAGTTGTGTCACAATATATTGCATGAAACATTATATATCAATTTCATGTCAGAGTTAGGAAGATACAGCAGGCCAACTTTCTTCCTTCAATGTATTTTGGAATGCTAAGTAATGGATAGAAGTGAAAACTAAGCAAAAATTACACTCTGAAAATGGTTGCCTTCTCGGCAGAACAGAAGTGATGGTGATACTGTCACTAAATAAAATCCCACGGGGAAAAATAAAAGTAATTCAGAGTCCAGATGAAGTGTTCTTTGCTCATCCTGTTTTCATGAAGCATTACATAAACGTGTTTTATCATCTGCTCCTCTGAACCTGTTACAAAATGAGATGAATAACTAATACTTTTAATTATTTCCATGTTTTTGTCCAAGAAAAAAGTTGCTTTAGTTTTAAGATACTGTTACTATTAGGATACATATTTATTATTAATTTAAGATTGTTTTCCCCTATGCAGCTTTATACTATACATTGGCCAACAGACACAGCCACCTAATACTTACTAACCGTGTCTAATTAACTGGTCTAACTTCAGATCACATTTGTTAGCAACTTTCTTGGTCTCATCAATCTTATCTAAAAGTAAACTTCTGATGGGGAAAAAAATCAATTGCATTAAAGTATGGTCCTGAATAATATTACTCTTTCAAAATAACATAGTGACATTAGAAGATAAAAATTTTCTAAAACAAAGACCAGAAAACATCTTACAAAGGAAGATATAAAAATTCATTAAGTTAGATATATCCAACGCTATTAAAAAAAACCTCTTCCATCACTCTTTATACTATACTTTGATATCAGCTACCTGCTTAATTTTATCAGCTCAATGGCTCTTTATAGACCATTTTTCTTATCTAAATTCTTCCTAATTTTTCAATACCAGAAGAAGTTTTTGAAAAGATGGAAAAAGTGTTTGTGAAAAGCATAATGGAAAATGTTTTTCAATTTTTGTTTGCAATTTTGAACTCTTCCAAACAACTCCACTTGTAGTCTGAAATTATCCTTGATTTAAGCAAGTCTCCAATCATCTCTGAAGACATAAAACAGATAGAGACGGGTTACATAGTTTTCTTTTGTCTGTTCCTGGGATTAAACAACATGTTTTGCCAGATTATTAGTTTTTCCTCTTTTACTACTTGAGTTTTCTTCCAGCATTCATTCTAAAACTAATGTCATCCTATTTAAACTAGATAGCCTGACCCTTTTGAGTGGAATTTACTTTACCAGATTTGCTCCTGCTGTCCTTTGAGATTTATGTACTACTTATATACATATTTTTGTCAGGAGAAGTTTATTTTACCATTTCTTGTGCAACATCATCAGGAGTTTCCTTCTCCAGATCAAAAGTAAACTCAATGGCTCCATTATCTTTGGGTTTTCCTTTCAGTTTCTTAGGATCTTCTACCCAGAGTCTTAAGGCAATAGAGGATTTCCTACCATGGTCTTCTTCTGCAAGTTCCACTCTTACCCCAGTATCTTCAGCAAAAAAGGCATGGCTTAATAAGTCTTTAATTTCATATCTGGAACAGAAGATGTCCAAAAAGATTATCAAATACTGCATAATTTAAACACTTGCAATTAAGTATTTATTAACATAAATAGAAAGGCCCTCTAAAGGCAAGGCTAACAACAACAGTACGCTTTGCATTCAGTCATAAGAAATCTGTATTCTTAGTAGATAGAAGTAGTATGTCTAGTATTTTTAGGAATCCTTGGGAATTAGACATTTGCTATTTGGCAGAGCTTCAGCATTATTCATTTATGCACCAAGTGCTCCAAAGTGCAGAGGGAAACAGAAATGCAGTCCCTTCCCAAGACTGCTTACAAATCTGAGATTCAATACGACACAGGTGAGAGGGGGCCCCTCACATCAAGGAGACAGTTATGGTCTATAGGATTAATAGATTATAAGGCCAGAAGGGACCACTGTGATCACCTAGTCTGACCTGAGACTGGACTCTGAAGCTAGACAAATTCAAATAAGGTGTGGTTTGTTTGTATTTTTAAACAGAGAGTCTAAATAATCACTGGAACAACTTATCAAGGTGTGGGGTGGATTCGCCATCACATGAAGCATTTAAAGCAACACTGGATGTCTTTTTTAGAAAGACATCCTCTAGTTTCACCATAAATTATTGCGCTCATTGCAGGAATTGCTGGATGAAAATTTATGGAATGTGTTAGGCTGGAGGTCAGACAAGATCAGAATGGTCATTTTGGACCTTAGTCTATAAAGGGGAGGGAAGGTTGGGTTTATTTTATTATCTTGAACTTTACTGGTGGTGGTGGAAGTCGTCCTTTATATTTCATATTGTGTACAGCATTGTGTACTTTCTTCTATATAATGAACACCCAGAGAAGCTTTAATAAATCTAAACATAAAATCAAATTTTCATACAAAACTTGGCCATTTGAAACAAACCTTTCTTCTTTATTTTTGCAAATACACTCTCCAATTATCTCCTTAATTTCAGGATCAGTAACTTTCTCAAAACTTGCTGGCTTGACACCCTAAAAAGGGGGAAAAGGTAATTAGCTCGATAGAAAATTGCAGTAAGTCTACAGGAATGTTAATTGTGGAAAAATTGTACTAAAACCCAAGATAACCACTTGTTTAGGTTTTAAGGATTAATTTGGAACGGAAATAAGAAATTCAACAACTTCCAAAACTAAGTATCACTGTGCTTTGGAACAAGCTGATTAGTTTGTGTGTGTCACTCTGCAATTCATCATGCAAATCTCCTTTGTCTTTATGACCAACACTTGGCAGCCTTGCTTTTTTACCCTGGATGGACTCTGAGCCAACATTTAAGGAATGACAGTGTTTCAATTCTCAGTTTTTTTCCTTGAAAAGATTTGGTTTTAATGTAAGTTTTTAAAAGGTGGTTTTCATTAACTTTTTAAACACTAAATGGATACAAAATAGTCATTTTTTTCAGGTGATCATTTGCAAGATGAGTCACAAAATGTGTTTTCTCACATAGGTACAATATTGCAGCAGCAAACATGAAACATCAATACAATATTCTGAAAGCTATTCTCCATGTAATCTTTCAGATTGCGGAGGGGTGGGATGGGGGGTTAGCTGGAAAAGAAAATAAAAAAGGGAGGGCAGCAGAATGAGAATCTGCTCAAATAGCTCCAAATTGTTCACACATTTCCCAGCTGTTGAGAAAATCCAGTGCCCTGTAGAAACTCGGTGGAGACATTCGGGAGAAAGGGTGTAATCTCTACTGTAACCTGATGCAGGATAAACTTCATTAGCTTCAAACATTTTACATTCCTTCCAGGAATGCCCTTCACTCTTATGGATATAGAATATCTGAGCAGAAACAACTGCCTTCATGAAAAAACATCTGTTGACAAGTTAGGAGAAAAATTGCTAATGTAATCCCTGCCTCTACAGAGGGCAGTAAAAGCTGAGATGCAAGCTACTACACACAGAGAGCTCTAAAAACTGGAGAGAGATAATAGAGAGGCTTAACAGTATGAGTTGTGGCAGGAAGAGAGCATGGTGAAAAAAATACCAGGACAGTCAAAGATCATCTCCACCTGCTTGCTGATAACACAGGTACCTGTCTCTAGTCAAGCAACACTCTTTATGGGATGCACACTTCACAAGACTTTTATATCTTCCTACATATAGAATTTTCTCATACAAGCAGAATGTCTAAGTCGCAAGCTACAGTACAGTTTGTATGCTCTTGTGTCTTTCCTTGCTGTCCCAAGTGGGAACAAGATAATTAGAAGAAAAACTGGACAGGTGATATGTAACACAGAGCAATGCATTTCCAATACCTGCGTAGACAGGCATTTCTGATATAGAGAAGAGACTACAAAAAGGTAAGAAAAATAATGTTTTAATTCTTGTTTATATGACTCATTTCTAATGATCCAGTAAATAACAGCCCACCCTTCTAATGTCCTTGTCAAATCAAGCAGAATGTTCTAACAGGCCCTCAGGATTTATGACACTGCCCATTTCTCCCCATGCAGCACAATTAAAAGCTTTCCTATAATCACTATTTCAAGTGCAAGATGGTAGTAGAAGTCTACAGTTCTAGACAAGAAGTTCTATTTACCCCTTTCACTTAGACTCAGTGTACACAAAAAAGCCTGCCAATGAAATATATACATAAAAGGTGTCTACTGAATAAAATTGGGCCAAAGGAGATTTCAGGAAAGCAAGTTTTCTGCATTTCGGCCCCACTTCAGTAAGGTTCTGAAGGACGTGAGTACTCCCAATGAAGTCAATGGGAGAACTCGTGTCCTTACATATCGTACCATTTACCTAAAAGACAGCATCTCATGAAGCCCAAAATTCGGTGGAGTTGACACCTAACCCCCTTCAGCTTCTTTTAAAATCTCATCCTAAAAGAACGATAATACTGTGCTAGACAAGAAAAACAGTACATTGGACTTCAGGCTCCATCCAAGGCTATGCTGCCTTTGAGATGAGCAGTACAGCTCTTCAGAAAAGTTCTGCACCTAAACCCCGATACAGCAAAGCAAGCAAGCGTGCACAACTTCAATAGGACTTAAGCATTTTTAAGTATGTTGCTGAATTGGGGCCTTCAATAAATGTACTGTCTGATAGAATTTCAGTGGGAGCTGGGCATCTATCTCCCTTAAACGCCTATGAAAATCCCAGCCTTAGACTTCATTTTGAAGTTATATTAAAGGTCTGATAGCATGTCAGCCTTAAATTCAGGTTGTGACTTGCCTTTGTTCTCAGCCTGGCTACTTCACTTTCACCTTCAGCTCAAAAGATTCAGACATGTAATTTATGAATGTTGAGAAATCACGGAGTGGACATACAATGAGACCGAGCCTCCCAGAGCTTTGCCCAGACAGAAAGGAGAAAGAATTTTCTATTCAGGTGAAAGGAAAACATTCTAGAGGCAACCGTAAAACAAATCAAGGATAGACTGGATGAACGCACTCTTTGATTAATCACATCTGAATTTTAATTATTAGACTAGGGATCCTTTTTTTTTTTGCATAATAAAAGCAAGTGCCAAAATGATATGCAATATTTGATCTGATCAAGGGTCAAAGTTGACTTAAAAACAAAACAAAAAAACTACTGCATCTCTGCCGACTTTCCCTGGAAGGAGCTCCAACTGGGCAATAAAAGAAAATTTAAAGTAATCTAAATTTTTTTTAGTATTAATCCTCTATGCCCGAAAATCCTTATATTAAGCAATCATCAGCTCTTATGTTAAGTACAAGTCATATCTAGACTTTCTTGTGAGGATAACCTTGACAACCAGTGTAAAATGACTAACCGATTGTCAACCTTTGATATCTTCCCTTTCCCTCCCCCTCCCCCTTTGTGTGTCACATATTCATGGTCCTGCCTGAGGGCTGGCTTTGGAGAACCGAACACTATGATAATAGGGCTATTGGTTTTTAGAAAGACCCCAGACCAATTTGGAGCTGAGGGGTGGTTCTAGCCACACTACCATAATGGGCAGCTATAAGCTCCCTTCCAGACAGCTGCCTGCAACTGTACCAACTCCCTGGATCAGTAATCACTGGCTACAGGAGTAGCAGCTTAACAACACGAGACACAGTTTATTATAGTAGATACAGCACAGAGGGTGAAGATACTTGACTACAGTATAATAATCAGGAGCTGGGGAGGAGGAAGGAAGAAACTTAACAGCCTAGACATGCATCTTAAAATGTGTCAATACTAAAGATAGGAATTATTTAATATGCTGCAAGCGAACAAAGATTAGGTTGAATATCTGGAAAGACTTTTGGCAAGTCAGTCAATAACAGTGTTAGCAATTCCTGCAATTTTACTGTATGCCTCATGACATTTGGTGCTTTTAAAGCTCCAGCTCCTGTTTTTGTTTTTTTTTAAATCTCAGCTTTCCATTAAAAACCAAACCAAAAAAAAAAAAAACCAAAAGAAAGTTTCTAGGCTTCATGGTTATTGGACAAATTCTTGAAAATGTTTCCCTGGTGTGTCCTAAAGCTTCAAAAATCAGAAGGCAAATAAAATGAATCCAGTAGTATATATTTATATATAATATTTAATTTCATTATTCTGGGGGCCTGACTCCATTTTTGAACTCTTTGGGTTGGCAATACTGTAATGGGGTATTCAATAGGCTTCCAAATGAAGTGGTAGAATTATTGGAAAAATGAAAACTAGATTGAGCAATACACTAGAAAGTTTACTTTAGGGAAAAATTTTGCATTGGGAAGAAGATGGGCTGGAAGATCTAATAAATATTCTTTATTTCTACAACTCTGTGACAACTGGTCTGAGGACTGGTGGAACCAGTAACCTGGAGATTAAGAGAGACATTGTTCAACTTGATGTCTAGTTAATTTTTAAAATAAATGAGTTTGAAAGTATCTGTACAGTTACTGCATCTACCCCTAACTCCTTCTGTCAATTTTGTGGTTACACCATAACTTCAGGAGTGTTTCCTCTCCCCTCTACTGGGGTGTGGGAGACCCAAACAGAGGAAAATAGCTGACTATACAAAGGAAGAGAGAAACTGGCTAAAGGAAAGTGCTGCTAAATACACCAAATGAATTTTTAAAAGATATTCTAATCTCTTAGTTACAGTAATGTCCAATGTTACTTTCAACAATAAAAGGTAAAAAACAGAGAAAAAGTTTTGTTCAAAGTTGACTGTGTTCCTTTAAAATGTCTCTTCTATTACCAAACCCTCAAGACATAGAGCTACATGTCAAATATCTTTAAGTGTTGTGGCTTCTGAATGGTCTTAACTATCTATGGGAGAAACACTTTTTCAGATAGAATAGTGTCTCGTTACAGTATGCTGCTATCTAGACGGTATTCAACTAGTATTTCATAATGGGAAGCACCCTGAAGTAGTATTTTGTTTATGTTCTCTGCTAATGAGAAGAGACTTGTACTGGGAAGAGAATATTAAATCACCACCACCCGCATGGTGTGTCAGTGCAAGTTCCAGCTGAACGAGAAGTGCTAGAACAACTCTTGTTGCTATTGGTCAGATGTGCCCCTTTGACCAGACCCATATCAAGATCAGGGCCTTGAATAACAGTGTGGGGCCCCCAAAGAGCTCTCAACCTGCGTGCTGTCCCTTTGGCAGTAAGGCCAAAAGAGGGGGAGGAGGGGCTGGGATGAAAGTTGGCCGGTTTACTGTGGTTCAGTGAGGCAATACTTTTTTGTGGCGTATGCCAACTCAAGCTCCAGAATCTAAACTTTTGTTATACCAAACTTAATTCTCCAGCTCTTAAGACTGTTAAGAAATCCTTCAGTGTGTGAACAGAGCTCAAACTGAGTATCTCCAGACAGCCTGACAACTCATAACTCAACTACCATACATCTCAACAGGGTATAGACAGGGTAGGGTTACCATACGTCCTCTTTTTCCCCGGACATGTCCGGCTTTTCGGCAGTCAAACCCCCGTCCGGGGGGAATTGCCAAAAAGCCGAACATGTCCGGGAAAATGGCGGCTCTGCTCCTCCCCGACTCTTCGGCTCTGTTTAAGAGCCGGGCCGCCCAAGCGCTACCGGCTTCGGGCAGCCCCGTGCCTCCAGACCCTGCGCCACCAGAGCCCGGGAGGGGAAGTGCCCGGCTGGGGGCGCAGGGTCTGGAGGCACGGGGGCTGCCCGAAGCCAGTAGTGCTCAGGCAGCCCGGCTCTTAAACAGAGCCGAAGAGTCGGGGAGGAGCAGAGCAGCCGCGGCTGGAGGGGGCTGCCCAAAGCCCGAGCGCTACCGGCTTCACAGTTTGCCGGGCAGCCTCCAGACCCTGCAGCCCCGGCTGGGCACTTCCCCTCCCGGGCTCCAGCTGCGCTGGGGAAGCGCCGGCCGGGGGCGCAGGCTCTGGGGGCTGCCCGGCAAACCCTGAAGCCGGTAGCGCTGGGGCAACCCTTTCCCCCTGGCTGGGAGTGGGAGGGAGGAGGGGGAGGAGTTAGGGTGGGGAAGGGGCGGAGTTGGGGCGGGGCTAGGGTGGGGAAATGGGCAGGGCCAGGGCCCGTGGAGGGTCCTCTTTTTTTATTTATTAGATATGGTAACCCTAAGACAGGGTGTGGGCTGACCAAAGTGCACAAAGGGAGAAGAGGGGTATAGTCATATTATGAAGATGTGCACAATTTGCAAGTGGCATTTCATTTTAGTTTTTCAGGTGAGATTGAGACCATTTCTTCCTCTTCCCGCCACAATTGCACCCCTGGCCAGAAGGAAAGAAAAATCGCTGCCTGATCTCTCCCACCAAAAGTTTGGACCCTCAAATTGTAGAACTGGCCAAAGCCAGAGGATGAGACTTGTGATCTTAGTAAGGGAACTTGTGTTTAGATAATTCTTTTCATTGCAATTTCATAGTGGAAAGCAATGTGACACAGACTGTTACACATTTTCAACTACTGTAGTTCGCTAAAGGCCTTTGGCAATTTCCATCCTGATTATACTTGTCAGAAAGAACGGGTAATCAAAATCATAACATGTTACAGCTTAATGCTTTCTGGAGAACTCATGTGCAACTATCAATTAAATGAAAAGAAACGGACAGTTGAGACACCTTTGAACATATTACCCAAGGAGCCTTTCATTAATTGGTGTAGCTTCCCCAAGAGAAACACTTTGCTTACATACCCAGTGGTTGTGCTTCCACAAGAATATTTTTGTTTCTTTTTATAATCCCAGATTATCTCATAAGTATCTTGACATTAACTAAACATGTAAGAAATGTAAACCACATCACATCTCACTTTAGCCTGGTTTTCCTGAATGCATGAGCTTTTTACATTTATGCAATTTGTCTTGCATTTGGACATTATTTGGATGGAGCAGGGCAGGGCAGGGCAGGGCAGGGCTAGTCACCTAGAGAATAAATCTGCTGCTTTAAGGAAAGTCTCATTTGACAGAAGGCCCCAGTTGACCGATTGAGAGTTTTGACCTTACAACTGCCTTAATTGCAAAAGAGTGGCTCCTGAGGTTGCTAAATTACTCTCAATGTTCTTTGGAATCATGCCCACTCCCCTGCAAACATCTGCTGTGTTAGACCCAGAGTATATGACAAAACAAATAACAAGGAGCAGCTCTGTGACTGATTTAATTCAATACTGCTTTCAAACCAGCATTTTAAAAAGGCAGCAGCAACTTCCCAAATGCTATAACATGTTAGTTCCCTTCGCGCATGGGAGGAGATCCCCAGACACATCTGCAAAGCCATCTCGTTGTCCCACTGCAAATTTTTCCATCATGATGCCTACAACAATTTCGACACTGGATAGGCAGCTGGCGTGATGACACCACTGCCCATCAGACTGCTCACAGAACAGTCAGTGTTGTCTCATTGTTTCCTTCTGCTCCCGTCTGTCTATACTGGTCATCTCTTGTTTGTAAGCTCTTTTGGGCAGAGTCTGTTTGTTTTGACAGAACAAAGAGTAATGGTCTCAAGTTGCAGTGGGGGAGGTTTAGGTTGGATATTAGGAAAAACTTTTTCACTAGGAGGGTGGTGAAGCACTGGAATGGGTTACCTAGGGAGGTGGTGGAATCTCCGTCCTTGGAGGTTTTTAAGGTCAGGCTTGACAAAGCCCTGGCTGGGATGATTTAGTTGGGGATTGGTCCTGCTTTGAGCAGGGAGTTGGACTAGATGACCTCCTGAGGTCCCTTCCAACCCTGAGATTCTATGATTCTACAATACCTAGCAGAAGGGGGTCCTGGTCCATGCCTGGGGCTCCTAGGGACTATTGCAATAGCAATAAATAAGTAAACGAGTAATAGCTCAATGCCAAGTTAGCAACCAGTCAAGATGTCTCCAGCTGTTTTTTAAAACAATCCCTTTTCCACACAAGAGCATTACCCATTTACAAGCAAATGAATGCTACCTTAGTGCTACGATTTATGCAAAAGCTCACACTAACATACACTTGGAGCAGGAAAAAGCAGCCATTAGATGCTGGGTTTTCATGTCATTGTCGTTTAGGAAGAACCTGACTTGAAATCTCTTCCACAAATGCAGCATCTCAAAAAGAAATTTGGATACTGATTAAAACTACAATACATTGATGAAACCACAACCAGTCAGCAAGCAGCTGGGCTCCCAAGACAGGGAAATTGCTCTAAATGGTCTCACTGAATATTTGCTGATTAGCAAATATACAAAAACCTAAGTCCATTTTCCCATGCTGAAAAAATTAAATTAAATTAAGGACCTGAATTCAGTAGTTGGGGTATGCTCTAGTGGTTCTTTCCCTGCCAGCCAGCCCTTACCTAAACTTCACTTTTGCTTACATCTCCTTAATAAGGAAATATTCTCAAACTCCTACACTGGTGAGAAGCTCCACAGTGGAGACACTAATGGACCCTCCCATGCCTAGGCAAGAGGTTATGTGTTGGTGGACTGAGAATCACTAATTTTCTTTGGTCCAAAATAATTTAACTTAATATTTTTTGGCAAAAGCCATTAACTTCGCAGGGGGGTTGGGGAAAGGATGAGGGAATGCTCCTGGATAGAACTGGAGAAGTTGTGGGTGGGGAAAAAGAGAGAAATAAAGGGCTTCTTCTTCTTCATGTATTGGCTGGCTGTGGTAAATTCTCTCCATTTCATTATTTAATGCTGACGGCTGGCAGAGTTTATTTGTATATTAGTATTTACTGTTAGTGGTGGTGGTGAAGTTTGATTGTTATTAGGGTGCACTTGGAGCTTTTGTGCAGCTTTTAAAAATGGTTAAATTTAAATAATTAGAAATAATTAAAAACATGACTTATAACAGGGGTCAGCAACCTACGGCACGCAAGCCGATTTTGAGTGGCACACTGCTGCCTGCCTGGTGAGAGGAGGAGGAGGAGGAGGGGCAGGAAAGCACCACGCTGGGGGAAGAAACGGGGGATGGGGGAAGCTTGGCTGCCGCAAGACCAAGCTTCTGCCTCCTGCCCCTGCAGGGGAGAGCGATGGGGGGGGGGGGGGGAGGGTCCCGGCCTCCAGCCCCACTCAGCCCCCCCGCCCACCAGTCTCCCCTGCGGGGGCAGGAGGCAGAAGCTTGGTCCTGCAGGAGGCAGAAGCTTGGTCCTGCAGCAGCCAAGCTTCCCTCTTCCCCCACTTCTTCCCCCACCCTGGTGCTTTCCTGCCCCTCCTCCTCTCCTTCCCTGCACCGATCAGCTGATGGCCCTTGTGAGGGGGAGAGAGAGGAGTGGCAGTGTGCTCCCTGCTCCGTAGAGGAAGCAGAGAAGAGGTAGGGACGGGGCCTTGGGAAAGAGGTAGGGACGGGGCATATCCCTTCCAGCCCCCTGCCTTGAGCCGGTCAGGGCAGGGGCTGGGAGCACCCACACGAGCCGAGCACCCCAGCCCTCTGCCCTGAATCCCCCCCACTCCCAGCCTTCTGCCCTGCACCCCCACACCTCCCCCAGCCCTCTGCCCTGACCCCTGAACTCCCCCCTCACCCTCAGCCTTCTGCCCTGCACCCCCCCACACCCCTAGCCCTCTGCCCTGACCCCTGAACCCCCCCCACACACCCAGCCTTCTGCCCTGCACCCCCCACTCTCCCCAGCACTCTGCCCTGACCCCTGAACCCCCCACACACCCAGCCCTCTGCCCTGACCTCCCCACCTCCACTGCCCTGACCCCTGAACCTCCCCACACCCCCAGCACTCTGCCCTGAACCCCCCCACTCCCCCAGCCTTCTGCCCTGCACCCCCCACACACACACCCAGCCCTCTGCCCTGACCCCTGAACCCCCTCCAGGTCTGGGATCCCGGCTGCCGGCCCCTTGCCAGCCGGCGTCCCGGCCGCAGGCCCCGCTCAGCTCACTGCCGGCCTAGGTGAACAGAACTAGGGTTACCATTTTTCAACAATCAAAAAAGAGGATGGGAGGAGCCCCACCCTAGCCCCTCCCCGTCCTGCCCTAGCCCCGCCCCTGCCCCTTCCACTCCCTCCCACTTCCCGCCCCCCTCAGAATCCCCAACCCTCCCCCTGCTCCTTGTCCCCTGACTGCCCCCTCCTGGGACCCCTGCCCCTAACTGCCTTCCCAGGACTCCACCCTCTACCTAAGCCTCCCTGCTCCTTGTCCCTGATTGCCCCCTCCGGAGACCCTCCCCCCATCCTAACTGGCCCCCTAGGATCCTACCCCTTACCTGTCCCCTGACAGCCCCAACCCTTATCCACACCCCCACTCCCAGACAGACCCCCGGGACTCCCACGCCCCATCCAACCACTCCCCACCCCCTGACAGCCCCCCCCCAGAACTCCCTACCCATCTAAACCCCTCTGCTTCATGTCCCCTGACTGCTCCAATCCCTCTGCCTACCCCTGCCCCCTGACAGCCCCCCCCCAGAACTCCCAACCCCCCCCCCCCGCTCCTTGTCCCCTGACTACCCCTCCTGGGACCCCTGCTCCTAACTGCCCTCCAGAACCCCACCCCCTACCTAAGCCTCCCTGTTTCTTGTCCCCGACTGCCCCCTCCTGAGACCCTACCCCCTACCTGTACCCTGACTGCCCAAAACCTTATCCACACCCTCACCCCCAGACAGGCCCCCCCAGAACTCCTGACCCATCCAACCCTCCCCCTGCTCCCTGTCTCTTGACTCCTCCCTCCAGAACCCCCCTGCCCCTTCTCCGACCCCCTGGCCCTCTTACCGTGCCGCTCAGAACAGTGTGTCGGGCTCCACGCGGAGCTCGACATGCTGCCGCGCTCCCCAGTGGAGCGCACAGCCCGGTTCCCGCCCTTACAGAGTGCTGCGGAGCGGCGCGCTGGGCAGCAGGGGAGGGGGAGCAGGGGGAGGAGCTCCAGACTGCCGGAGGCCCGTTGCGAACGTCCGGCGAGCTGCAAATGCAGGGAGGGGAAGGCGGAGGAGGGGAGTGATCTCAAGCAGCAGGGGAGAAGAGGGGGAAACGGAAGAGGGGCTCTGGCTGCCGGAGCCCCGTGCAAGTGGTACGATCCGGCCGGCTGCCCTGTCAGCCGCATGCGCTCTGCATGGGGGGGAAAATCCGGACATGTACAAATTCCCCCCGGACGCTATTTTTAACTCAGAAAAGCTGGACATGTCCGGGAGAATCTGGATGAATGGTAACCCTAACAGAACCTCAGGCTGGAAGCGGGCTGAGCAGGCTGGCGGCGTAAGATCAGCATTTTAATTTAATTTTAAATGAAGCTTCTTAAACATTTTGAAAATCTTGTTTACTTTACATACATCAATAGTTTAGTTACAGAATATAGACATAGAGAGAGACCTTCTACAAAACGTTAAAATGTATCACTGGCACGCGAAACCTTAAATTAAAGTGAATAAATGAAGACTTGGCACACCACTTCTGAAAGGTTGCCGACCCCTGTCTTATAACATGCAGGGATTACAGCACAGTGCAATGCCTGGTGCAGTTTTAAAAAAGCAGTAATCTTCCTAATATTTTTGTTTGCTTGTATACTACTACTCGTTTCGTTTCATCCCCCCCCCCCCAGCCCATGTCTTCTAGTATACAGTTACAGTCAAACCTGTAGGTTTTTTTTGAGTCCAGATTTCTGCTAATGGCCCTGTTATTAAAATTAGTAGATTGTTTCTTAAAGGTGTATTTTTATGTTCTTTTCCTAGGCTGAAGTGTGCCTGATTTTTCCCTCTTAAGAGTTAAATTTTTATCTAACAAAACATTTAGACAAAGATTGTGGACAGAACCTATAGTTTCATCCATGTTTAACATTCTTTGATTTTTTCGACCAGATCAATTGAGTTTCTGTAGATCTAGAAAAGAGAAGGCATTTGGGGAACTAAGTAATCAATCACATTTCATAACAGGGCTACATATAATTAATGTTAAATATAAAGCCTCCTCACATCTAGTTCTGCTCTTATTTTTGCTTCTTTTACTATAAGAGTCACTTGAAACACTGCTGTTCACGTGCTTATTTGACATCAAAAGGTCCCTCTCATTCATCACTGTATAAAAGCCATCTGTCTTTTCTGCGTCTTTCCAAGGAAACACTGCAGCAAAGTTTTAAGTATACCGACTAGAGAACTCCTCATTATAGACAGCAGCATGAAACCTGAACAGCTGCTTTTGTCAACAAAAGCAGACCCAGCTCCTCCACCTCTGAGAGAGTTAGGTTTTTTTACCTCCTGGATAGGGATATTTCCTAATGATGTTCTCCGCTGCTAAACTTCACAAGGCCTTATGACTACACACAAGAAAAATGAGAAATTTTTAAAGAGCCTCCTCATATTCTTCAAACACAGGTCAGATTTGAAGAAGAAAATGCACTGGACTCCAGTGAAATGTCTTTGAGCCTGCACAGCTGTGCACATTTTGGGCATTGAAGATTGAATCTCCAAGCCATACTCTAAGAGATGTAAAAATGACTTCTTGTCTCTAAAAAGAGAGACAATTTTTACACCAGGGGAAGGAATCACTCTACTGAAACAATAACAGTCTACTTTAAGAAATGTACAACTGATGCCAGACAAATCAAAGTTAAACCTAAACCATATCAGCCTGAAAGTCTGTACCTTTTCTACAATCTTTTCCTTGGGTTAGAAGGCTGCTTTAGGTATTTTGTTTACTGTAGGTTAGTGGTGGCATAATTAAGAGTTTGGGAATAAAAAAACAAGCAAAAAAAAACAACAACACCTTTCACTCTGCAGAGCAATGGAAGTGATATCCCAATATAGACGGTATGTTCTGCACTATTAATCTCACGTTGGCCCATTACATGTTGCAAGCAAAGGCTGTCTGCACAAGGTAACTTGCTTTGTCTCCCAACAGAAAGAGGTGCTTTCATTTTGATATTGAGAAAAAAAAATATGATTTGCCCATATGTTGGGTACTGTCTGAGAATCATATCCAGGGCCAACTGAAGCCTGCACTTTATTTTACTTGGCCCCCCAAAATAAAAAACAGGTAGGGAATATGGTGCTGGCGCACTAAAATCCCACCTTTCCAGCAGGGTGAATTGCATGGAGTTAGAGTTCCTGCAAAAGGAAATACTCTCCTCATGCAGAACAGATGAAATGTCAAGACTGGGTGTGTGTGTGTGTGTGTGTGTGAAATCATGGCCCCCATTGAAGAGAATGACAAAAATTCCCAATCAGGACAAATTTCATCCCAGGATTTTAAGCAGTGAGAACCTATGCAATCACAAACTCATCTCTGTTTCAAAGCACAACAGTTGACAATTCTGCTAATCTGCAGATCTAAGAAGGTCTCTGATATACAGGAACAATCTATTTAATGAGATTTATAACACGACTTGTCTGTTTCAGCAGTCTCTTGCAAAAGATGGGTTACTTCAGTTTGTATAAACCAAATGCAAATACAGGAAGAACATTAAACCCATTAAGACTCATAAAAGGGAAAGGATGTGAACAAAGTGACTTCCACAGAGGGATGTTTTAAAATGATAGGTTTGTGATCTTTAGGCTCCTGCCTCTAAAGCCAATAAGGAATCTATTAAATCCCAACGGATTCAGGAACTGAAGTTTGTCTGCTGTGAGTTCTGCAGTGCACCAGTAAAACAAATATTTGGATTGGATTTACAAGGGAAGAGCAGCAAGTCAGATATTTTATCACAAAATATGCTCCACTGTCTACATCAAAATTACTTGGCAGAATGATTAAGCACAAAGAAAATCTGACTATGGGGGAAAAAAACAAGCTATGCATGAAAAATGAGATTACAGCATCAGAACTAAAGCAATCAGAAATATGCTGACCACAAAATAATGTTAATGTTCGCTGCAATAAGGTGCGTTTTATATTTCCCCCTATTTCTTTTTGCATCGTGCATCATTAAACTGAACCAAGCCCAGAATTTACTTTACCATTTTCATTAGCTCTCCCCTCCTCGTTTATACTTAGCACTCTGATTACCAGCATATTGAGGCTTTGGATCCCCAGTGCAAAATCTGAGAATTTAACTTTGTCACTACAGACAGGATCACAGACATGTTTCTGGTCTTTCCGTTGTTCTTTTGGTTGTGGCAAGAAGCCTAAAAAAAGTCATCATGAGAGTCCTTGGGGGGAAAAAGTTATAAATGGAAGAGTGCCATTTTATTCTCTAGATTAACTCAGATGTTAAGGCTGTACAGGTAGGGGCATGGGCTAGTAGTCGTCTAATCTCACAAAGAATCTTCAACCTACTCTGTAAAGGCCTAAGAAAGAGAAAATAACTCAAGGAATCATAGTGCGATATTACTCTGGACAACATGCTCACATTTCCGCACATGAAGGACAAACAGAGAATGATTAAAGAAAATGGAATTGCACCATGGGTCAGTTGGGTCAAGAAGCTTAGATAGGGGAAAGGGCCTTAATTGCAAAAATATAGTAATCTAGGGCTGCACAATCCTCTAAAAACAAAAGAGTGAAAAGAGGAAAGTTTCAGAAAGTAATTTAACAGTTTTGCTTGCCAACAGTTCCTATCACTATGAGCAACGGTAAAACAGGTTATTTCAGCAGCATCTTACACACTCTTAACAGAGAAGAGCTCAACATATTGTTTTGCTGTTAGAGTTTAACATCTGCTTGAGGAGGCGAGAAATATGAATAAGGAATTAAAAACAGTGTAATCAACGTGTTACTCTCCTATGCACTATGGTCCACTAAGGCTAGATCATTAATGACATACTCTTCCAATTTAAAGGACACAGGAATGCAGTTATATTTCTGGTGCATTGTTTTTCCTATTATTATTTGTATTAGCACAGCACTTAGGAGCCCTAGTCAGAGGCCAGGACCTGACCGTGTACTCTACAAACACAGAATACAAAAAGTGGTCCCTGCCCTGCAAACCAATGTTTCATACAAATCTTCTGTAAATACCTGTATGCAGTGTTGTTGAAGCCATGTCAGTTCTAAGTTGAAATATTTAGTAGTGTTCATGAACAAACCACATTTACATAATTTATTCTTTATTTGAGAAGTTTATGGACACATTCTGCCCTATTGAGGCCCTTGTAAGGAGCAAAACTGAGTAGAATTTGGCCTCTTCATTTCTCTACACATACTTAGCTACTTTGATCTAACGAGACAAATGAAAATGCCAGCTGCGCTAACTGTGGAAAGCCTGTATAATCAACAAAGTTTGTTTTTATGGATTTTTTTAATGAGGTGAATCTTTAAATAATTAACTTTTTCTGCTCAGGTTGTCAAACCCATCTGTAAAGGCCTCATATGAGGGGGGAATCTCAGGGTTCCGCTGCCTGCCTCCCAGAGTTCCCAGAGCAAGCCCCAGTCTTACAGGAGTAACATCCTGTCTAGAGAACAAACTGTAGTCCTGTCTGGTTACTCACAAAGATAAGCCAATGTGTTGCCCTTTGTGGTAGCCCCCTGGGCTGCAGAAGCAGCTATTCTCCAGGGGAAGTCCAGGCTGAGAGCAAGATTCACCTGGGTGGGAACAAGAGCCCTTCTTAAGGCTTTTATTCCTCTCTCTTATATCCTTACATTACGAGGACCAGCTCCTTGCTCCTCCCTCTGTGACAGTTTGCACACAGCCTCCAGGGTTTGGCAAGGCTTTTCTTTCCCTCCCCAAGCAGTTAGCTAATCCCTTCCTCATGGTGACACCGATGTCCATTTTTTCAGCTAAGGAATTCTGATACATTCACACTCCCTCAGCGGCTACTATCGCTTCCAGCAGCGCTGAGAAGTACATATAGGCCATCACATCATGCCAGCTGCACCTAGTCCTTGCTAACCCTTCTGGAAGTTCTTCCCAGGCTAGCTGTGTTTGAGGTACAAGGGACTCCCAGCATTAGGACTTAGGGCAAGCAGCTTCAGTGAGCTACCAGATGCACTTTGCTTCTTTGGAAAGGGGTAATATGCACCGCCAGCTAAGGAGCGTGTTAAGATGATCAGACAGTAGCTGATGGGCTAGATGACTGTGTGGCTGCACATACCCCCTACTGTTTGGTGCTAAAATGTGCTGGTCCTGCTCCTGCCATTCGAACATTAGCTAGAGATTTTGTTCTGCTGCTCGCACCGCAAAGCAGCTCCATTATACTCCTCCCACAGAGCAGAGGACGGGATGCAGCCCTCTGTAAGGAAAAAGGTGTTTCTAAGCTACTTTGGGCCGGGAGTCCAAGTAGCAGAGGTCCCACTTTGCTAAGTTACAAATACACAGGAGTGAGTAAGAACTACTTCACTATTCAGTGGTGGCCTCATACTGTCAGCATATTGCCATGGATTCCACAGACAGCTCCAACATCACTTTGCTTATGGTGACACCAATGCCAACTTTTCAACCAAGGAATTCTGGCTCATCCATAATGCCTCTGTGGTTATCATCAACCCAGCTGAGCAGAAATAGGTCTATAAACACAAGGCCCTCTAGCAGAAGTACCTGGGTCTCTGCCTGCCAGTCTAACAGCAATGGCAGGGGAATAGTTAGGGACTGGTGCTCTATGTTACTGAGCTTTATGAGATTCAATTATAAAGGCCCATACAAGCACTACAGTTTTATCAGGCCAGGGTGTGTAGCTGGGTACCAGATGAAGGCCTCCTCTGCTCTGGCAGGGATTAAGGAAAGTGGAGCAATACGGTTATTAGAGGGCATCTCCTGATTTGCCATTTTGGTCTCCAGCTTCATTGGCTGTGACCGTCACATTCATGGGACTGTACTGAAACCTACATCCTCCACAGCCTCTTGGATAAGGCTACTGACCCCAACTGCCTTTCCAAGACTTGGCCAAATGGATGAACTGTCACTATACTGGGGCGGCTGTGACTGGCAGGATACTCCTCTCATCAGAGGAAAATGGAGAGAGACTAGCAGTGCTTTCGGGACCTTGCTTTAGAAGGTGTGAGCAATCTTCTCAGTCCGTATACCAGGGGTGGCCAACCTGAGCCTGAGAAGGAGTTATTTAATCAATGTACATTGCCAAAGACCCACAGTAATACATCAGCAGCCCCCATCACCCCTCCCACCCGCCCCGCCACCCCCAGCACCTACTGCCTGCTGGGAGCCCTGCCGATCAGCACTTTCCCCTTCCTCCCCGTGCCTCCTGCCCGCTGCGATCAGCTGTTTTGCAGTGTACAGGAGGCTCTGGGATGGAGGGGGGAGGAGCAAGGGTGCAGCAGGCTCAGGGGGGAGTGCAGGAATGGGTGGGGGCCTTACGGTAAGGGGTGGAGTGGGGGCAGGGCCTGGGGTTGATCAGTGGAAAGTTGGCACTTGTAGCTTTTGCCCCGGAGTCAGCACCTATGCAAGGAGCTGCATATTAACTTCTGAAGAGCCGCATGCGGCTCCAGAGTTGCAGGTTGGCCACCCCTTCCATATCCCATGTAGCGTTACACACTCACCACCTTGCTTGGGTCTGGCGTTAGAAATCAAAGCAACATTATCCGTAGGTCAGCTGGAGCTGTCTCTCTAGGCGTAGCTGCTTTTTCCTCGCAGCTCCATTCTAGGTCCTTGAGAGGAGATGTGCATAGCCACTCCCACCTTTTTTATACCTAGGTGAAGCACCTGTCTCAGGGAGACAACAGAACCCACCTCATCAATTCTCAGGGGGAGTAAACTGGCTAGAAAGGCCTGGAGTGTTTCATGTGCCAGTGTGTTTGAAGTGTGTCACTGTGAAGAAAGTCATGGCGGGTGAGGCAGTATCTTTTATTGGACCAATTTCTGTTGGTGAAAGAGACAAGCTTTGGAGTTTACACAGAGTTCTCCAAAAGAACTCTGTGTACCATAGAATCATAGACTTTAAGGTCAGAAGGGACCATTATGATCATCTAGTCTGACCTCCTGCACAATGCAGGCCACAGAATCTCACCCACCCACTCCCGTATCAAACCTGTGTCTGAGCCATTGAAGTCCTCAAATCATGGTTTAAAGACTTCAAGGTGCAGAGAAGCTTCCAGCAAGTGACCCGTGCCCCAGGCTGCAGAGGAAGGCGAAAAAAACCCAGGGCTTCTGCCAATCTGCCCTGGAGGAAAATTCCTTCCCGACCCCAAATATGGCGATCAGCTAAACCCTGAGCATGTGGGCAAGACTCACCAGCCAGACACCTAGGAAAGAATTCTCTGTAGTAACTCAGCTCCCACCCCATCTAACATTCCATCACAAGCCATTGGGCATATTTACCGCTAGTAATATAAATATATGGAGATATACCTATCTCAGAACTGGAAGGGACCCTACTCAAAAGCACCTCTCTCCCCCGCAACAGAAGTTGGTTCAATAAAAGATACTACCTCACCCACCTTGTCTCTCTAATATCCTGGAACCACCTCAGCTACAACGAACAGTGTAAACAACAATCTGAAGAAAGTATTGTGATAGTGGTTTCACCTAATGGTAACATCCCAGCATAAAAAAACTGGTAGAGTGGCAACTTCAGTTTCCATGCAGGTTGTGATTTTCCACTGATCTCTAGGTCTCCATTAAAGCCACAGAGCTTTCCTAGGTAGGTTCCAGATCAACTCACATAGACAAGGACACTTGGGATTTGTTCTCCAGCACAAGATCATATACAGTGGTATAAGCGATCACTCCAGGCTTCGTTTCAGACCACCTTCTCCTCCAACCTAGCCTCCCTCTTGTAGATACAGTGGAGCCATTCCCCAGTTGTGTATTCGTAGACCCTACAGAGTTCCCAAATGCAGTTATAACACTATTAATCATGGACTCCTTCCTCTCAAGTGACCTTCAGATAACTTGTTACACAGATAAGCTGTCACAGAGGAAGCTATAAGGCAGGAGGCTCTAGTGCCAGAGGTCTGAATCAGATTATATCCTTTGCCACAATGTAGGAACATTAAGAGAGTATCTAGAGGCTGCAACGTAGGAATTAACCTTTTTCTTCCACTATAACGTGAGTGGAACAATTCTGAACTGTGGGAAGCCCAGTTGAACTGGGAGGTCCCCATTTGCAAAAAGAACAGCGCTCCCCAATCCCATCTACTTTGACTTCTGTAGATAAAAATCAATAATAAAAACACCCAAGACCACAGAGAGAGATTATTAAAATTCGCCTTATGCAGCTATAATAAAACCAAATGCCAGATAGTAGTAAAGCAACTGTGGAATTTTAGACATTCCAAATAAACCTGCAAGCATCTTCTACCTCCCCAAAGAGGAGAAAGGAGACATGTAATTTCTACCCGACTAGTATCCCACCACAACATACATACCAATTCAGAGTCCAAAACAGCATATTGTTTAAAAGGTTAAGAAAGTACTTCAACTGGCTTCAGATTATAAAGACCCATGCTAAAAAAAAAAATCTGAAGAAAAATGTAAGTACACCTATTAAAGCTCACTTACACAGGTTACTTTCCGGTAAATCTGAGCAGCATTCTGGCATTCTGAGTAGGGGTATTCTGAGGTAGCCATTTCCAACATGCACATTCCAAAAGCATATACGTCAACTGATTCATCATAGTGTTCTTCATACATTTCTGGTGCCATAAATTCTGGAGTACCTAGACACAAAAGGGAAGTATTTAAGTTAGACACAAACAGTAAATATGTTTCACTGCAGTTTTTTCCTGATCTATAAAAATGTACCCATTTCAGCTGAGTAAATGCAAGATTATTTTAAAACAACGAGGTTAACTAAAATAACGCCCCCCAACAAAAAAACAACCCCACACTTAACTGCCCCTACCCTCACCAGTAACGTTGTGAGAAATGCAGCTGTGTGTAAGAATTCCAGAAGTGAATAGCAAATCCTGAAGTGAAACACTGTGATGTTGCACTCCATAATGTTTTATGGAAATATGCTTATAAGTGTAAATGTAATGTAACTGGAATATGCTTTATGCAAAAGATCTCTTGTAAGGTATCATTACAAAGCTTCTGATCTACTGAGTGTGTTAATCCCATTTGTTTGTATGTATTATTTCTATGTCTGGAGTTAGGAGAATAAGATATAAACTTGTATTAATGATGTAAACATATTAAGTGGAAGCCATTAAGAGTGCTTCAGAATCAATGACCTGTAAATGAATCTGTTTACTTGCAAACCTTCCTGGGTACGTGCGGGCCAGCCCTAGAAGAATGGAGACTAGGGGTCTAACAGGACATGTGAACATGTCACCCGATACTGGAATCCATCTTAAATCTGGTACTTTTCCATTCAGAAGGAGGGGTGGGGACCCAGAGAGACAAAGGATTCCCGCCTTGTACCAAAGCTATAAAAGGGAGTGGAGCAGGACAAAGGGGCCCCAGTCATGAGAAAGCCCCTGCTTTTCACCTAAGATGCCTGCTGGAACTAACGAGGACTGTACTGGGGAAAAGATTGGGCCCAGACTAGGAAGGAGTCTAGTCTGTGAAAGAAGCTTATTGGAACATCTCTTAGGGTGAGATTTACCTGTAATCAGTTTCTTAATGTATTAGGCTTAGACTTGCATGTTTTTGTTTTATTTCGTTTGGTAACTTACTTTGTTCTGCCTGTTATTACTTGAATCCATTTAAATCCTACCTTTTATACTTAATAAAATCACTTTTGTTTATTAGTAAACCCAGAGTAAGTGATTAATACCTGAGGGAGCAAACAGCTGTGCGTATCTCTCTATCAATGTTATAGAGGGCAGACAATTTATGAGTTTACCCTGTATAAGCTTTATACAGAGTACAACGGATTTATTTGGGGTTTGGATCCCATTGGGAGCTGGATGTCTGGGTGCCGGAGATAGGTGACCTGCTGAGCGATTTTTGGTTAAAGTCTGCAGCTTTGGGCACATGGACCAGACCTGGGTCTGTGTTGCAGCAGGATAGCATATCTGGCTCAGCAAGACAGGGTTCTGGAGTCCCAAGCTGGCAGGGAAAACAGGCTCGGAGGTTAGCTCAGCACATCAGGTGACAGTCCCAAGGGGGACTCTGTGACCAAACCTGTCACAAACACAGTATAGGGCTTGGAAATAAACTGAAAGTTTCATAATAATTTTTTTATGGGACATGGGGAGACAGAGAAGGAGAAGGGAAAGAGAAAGACAAGAAACTTCACGTTTGATCTAGACAGTTTACAGATTCTTTCCAGCAATACAAGTAGTAATTACTTAGCAAGTTGCACTTTTGATGGGCTGTGTGGTAGTCCAAGTTCTTATATGAAGTCATGCATGAAAAGCACTAGCATTAAGACTGATTTTACCATCATTGCAGTGAGTAGAAATCAACAGAACTACTCAGAGTAAGGTCCTTCTCAGTGGGGGCTAGGGTAGCAGAAATTGGACACACTGTGGTAAACCTGAAATAAAACTCCATCATAACTGGAACTAGCAGCTCATTACAAATTGCTACCTAGAATCCCTTCAAAAGTTCCCTTTTCTATACAGCAAATCAAGAACAAATAGAAGTAGTAATGACATCACTGATATGAGTAACTCCCACGCTAAGCGCCAAGACTCGGAAATTCAGTCACAACAGTTGTTTAACTCTTGTCAAAGAGCCTCTGAAAAACAATTACTTTGAATAGTGAGGTCTACAGAGCTGAACTGATACTTTTAGCACTGGTGCTTGCTTCAAACAATTTATTCAAGGAACTGCATCTAATCATGGAATGGTTTATGCTTGGATGGTGGGAGTCTATACATAAAATATAATGTTCTTATCAAATGAATGCCAGGAAAGATGCAAGAGAAGTGAATAAGGCAGTGCTTAAGCTGAACATGAATTATCTAGATCTCATCACAGATCTTAAAGGAAGAAAGAGTATTTCCACCAGCTAGGATATCAATGAGAGGGTGCAAAAAGGGACATTTGTTTTCTCTAGCTACATTAACAGTAAATGATTTTGGTTTCTGAAGGACTCCTAGTGGCCCATGTCATTCTCTAGTCTTCAACAAAGCATGGATTATGGGTTAGTAACCAAACTCACTTCCTTCTTGGGATTTGGCTTTATTGGCATCTCAGGCCAGGTCTACATTAGAAACTTTTGCCAGTACAGTAACTCCTCGCTTAACGTTGTAGTTATGTTCCTGAAAAATGCAACTTTAAGCAAAATGATATTAAGCAAATCCAGTTTTCCCATAAGAATTAATGTAAGGGGGGGGGATAGGTTCCAGGGAAATGTTTTTCACCAGACAAAAAACTATATATACACACACAGACACACACACACAGAGTATATGTCTTAAACAAACAATTTAATATTGTACACAGCAATGATTGTGAAACTTGGTTGAGGTGGTGAAGTTAGAGGGTGGAAAAGGGTGGGATATTTCCTGGGAAATGCCTTACTGCTAAATGATGAACTAGCATTCAGCTGAGCCCTCAAGGGTTAACATTTTGTTAATGTTGCCTCACACTCTACAAGGCAGCATGAATGGAGGGAGGGGAGACAGCATGGCAGACAGAGACAGAGACACACACCCTGTGTGTGGGAGAGAGAGAGATGCGTATTGCCCCTTTAAGTGTGCTGACACCACTAAGTACATTGCCTTTAAAAAGACCTGGAAGTTGAGACAGCAGCTGCTGCCAGCAAGCTCTCTCCATCCTGAGCCCTGTCCTGTCCCAACCCTGCTCTATATGGAGAAGGGGTAAGCTAGGGTTACCATACGTCTGGATTTTCCCGGACATGTCTGGCTTTTTGATCCTCAAATCCCCGTCCGGGAGGAAATTCCAAAAAGCCGGACATGTCCGGGAAAATAGGGAGGGGTTGTGAGGCTTGGATCCAGGCTGGAGCCACTGGGGCCGGAGCCGGAGCTGTTGGGGCTGGCAGTGCTCGGCCGCCAGCCGGCACCACTCGGCCAGGGCTGGAGCCGCTCGGCCGGGGCCCGAGCCCGAGCCGAGCTGGAGTTGCCGGGGCTGGAGCCACCGGGGTCGGGGTAGGCCGGAGCCGCTCGGCCGGAACCGGAGCCGGCGCCCCAGGGCCAGAGACGCCGGGGCCAAGCCGCTCGGCCGGGGGGGCTGGACTGGGCCGCACCTCCTTGCACACCCCCGCCACAGCCCCAGCCCCAGCTTACCTGCTGCCTGCCTGTTTCAGGCTTCCCGCGAACATTTGATTAGCGGGAAGCAGGGGCGGGGGAGGAGCAGGGGGGGTGGAGCATTCAGGGGAGGAGGCGGAGTTGGGGCGGGGACTTTGGGGAAGGGACAGAGTTGGGTGGGGCCGGGGTGGAGTTGGGGTGGGGCCGGGGCCCCGTGGAGTGTCCTTTTTTTGTTTTTTTAAAATATGGTAACCCTAGGTAAGCGGGGGGCAGGAGTAGTGGGGAGGGGGACACCCTGACATTAACCCCCCTCTTTTCCCCTCTCCTGCACAGCAAGCAGGAGGCTCCTGGGTGCAGCTCCAAGGCAGGGGGCAGGAGCAGCACATGGCAGTGGGAGGAGGGACAGCTGAACTGCTGGCAATTGGTAGCCTGCTGGGCAGCTGCCACACAGGGAACTTAGGGGAGTGGGGAGCTAATGGGGGGCTGCCGGTCCACCCTGGTTCCAAGCCCCCACCAGCTAGCTGCAACAGGCTGCTCTTTCTGCAAGCAGGTGGCTGCCAAACAACGTTATAAGGCAGCATTGCTCAACTTCAAATGAGCATATTCCCTAATTGATGAGCAACATAACAACGAAACAACGTTAACCGGGACGACTTTAAGTGAAGAGTTATTGTATAGCAATGTTGGTTAGGAGTATGATTTTTTAAAATATTTCTATACTGGTAGAAAGCCTAGGGTAGACACATTCATACCACCATAAAAGTGCTTTTGCTGGGGAACAGGTATCAACTGTATCAGTAAAAGAACTTTTCTGCTGGTATAAGCGGCATCTGCAGTAGGAGGGTTTGCCAGGATATCTATACCCACAAACCTTTTCTGGTACAGACCTGGCCTAAGACACAAAATAAGCCTCAGCCTAATCTTCTCCCAGGTTTGATACTCTGAGGGCCTCTCTCGGGCCCTCCTCTGTTCTTGTTGCCACTGCCTCAAAGCCACTCCCTTTATATCCTAGTTGGACCCACCTGTCAGCAAGACTCGGCTGTAATTACCCTGAATCTTGATATAGAGTTTTAACACCTTGGCTTAGGGTGACTTGACAGAAAAGTGCTGCATTGTGATACTGGGCCTTTATCTGCCACCTGTGACAGAACCTTACATTGCAACTACGAAATGGTTCATGGCTGTGTCAGATGTGGACTATGCTCTACAGAGCCACTACATTGCCACTGAATCCCATTCCGCCTAGAACAAAGAGAAACTGGTGAATTATGCAGGATTTGAAGTAACTTGGTCACCAACCTGAGGAGGGAGCAATCTAAAAAGCAGGAGATACTATAGTAGCATTCCAAAAATATTGTCCAAGGGGCAAGAATCTCATTTGGTCTGTGTATGAATTCATTTTTAACTAATCAGATTCAAAAGATTTTCTGTATGCTTAATAGTCCTTAAAAACTGGAATAACTATGGGCTCAGTATTCATTCACAGAACCACTGATCTGCCCAATGCTACTCAATCCATTGCTCTTTTTTGTAAGCACCTTTCTGAAGAGAATTACAGAAGGTAGCCAAGTCTATAAAAGGGTTTTCTCAATTTCCATTAAGTCTTGCCTACTCTAGGATTTTCCCCAACAGTTTCCCTCTACTACTACCATCACTAGAGCGGATAAGTTGCCAGCAGCCACCAGTATTTTTGCTAACGTCTTGTCTAGATCTGCTATGAGCAGGTTTGATAGCTCAGTGGTAAAAATTCTAACAGCCACAAAAGCCTCGACTACACTACTGTTAGTAGTGGTGATAGTGAGGATGGAAAATTTTTGAATGGAAGACTTGCCTCCTAGAGTGGACAGAACCTTCAAATATCAAAATCCAGGGCCAGATCCTCAGCTGGTGTAAATCAGCATGGGTTCATTAAAATCAATGGAGCTAGATAGATTTACATGAGTGGAGGATCTGGCCACAAAATTTCAGCCACTTTAATCTCAATGATATCAGTCTAACACCTATATGCTGGTGTTACCGAAATATACCAGTATAAATAAAGGTATTCTTTTATTAAGCTTTAGGATGCAAAAGAATTCCTTAAGCAATTACTTTTCAAAAGAGCATACTGTTTTGCTGACTGGGGAATAGGTGTTACCAGGATTAGTTTGCTATGATAAGATATTATCCACTCCTCCAGAAGCCTAAAAGCTTCTTTATGAACAGAAATTGAATTTTAGAGTATTTAAATACTGTAGCTGGAACATGAGCATTGCCATGATAACTTCCCTCATCTTTGCTACTTCATTTTCAAATCACAACGTTCTAAAACTTTCACCTAGAAAACTGAAATTTTCATGGTCTTAAGTCTCCAAAGGGTAAATTTGCTTGGGAAGTTTGAGTAAAAAGGGTTGAACTGATTTAGAATTGAGGAAAACGGGCATCACACACACTTTCTCCACTCAAAGAAGTGTTGCAACAATTTCGTCGGTGCCAAAGTGGCTGGGGCTAAAAAGTTAACATTTGGCAGGGAAATACTGCCCTTAGGCCTCGATTCAGGAAAGCACTTAAGCATGTGCTGAAATTCCACTGAAAATGGAGATAAAAATTGCTGTCTGGTCTAGGAGTGCTTCCTTGAATTGGGGCTTTCCTGGGGAGAAGGCCTTTGAATGTTCTGGTGAAAATCGGTTTGATTTTAAAGTGTTACTAGGTTTCAGTAAAATAGCAGTCCTGGGATACAGAGTACTTGGGTTACGTGGGTTTTTTTTGGGGTTTTGTTTTTAAAGACACGTACTCACTGTAAAGTGAAAGACAGCTGCAGTGCAAGGGTGCTGCTAATGTAGGCCTGCAGCAAATGAGTATGTCTCTGAAGGCAAAAATAAATGCTGAACTAGCGACTCATTTTTTTAGGATGAGAAATGAAAAGGACATGCATAATTAAGGTTTAGTCAAACATTACCTATACTGAGGATATGGTGAGAAGACATTAAAAGTCATTTAAGAAGAAATAGGGAGGCCTCTACTGTTTTGATTTAGAAGAGAATTTACCATGGCCATGGTAACATTTTCTAGATAGGACCATAGACTGAGATTTTCCTAAGCAGTATAGAGGATTTAGCCACACACAGCCACCTTCATTTCTGCAGCCAAACTACAAGGATATAAACACTAAAATGAAACAAACAATGCGAATAAGAACAGCTCACCACCAAAGCAGGACAAGAAGGGCAACAATGCAGAACAGAATGATTACCTATTACACTTTTGGCAAATGAAGCTCTTTTGAGGGTTGCCAGACCTAAGTCTCCTATTTTCACAGATCCAGTCGGTCCCGTAATAAAAATATTGTCACATTTTAGGTCTCTGTGAATGATTGGTGGAGTTCTCGTGTGCAAGAACAGCAGACCTTTCAGGATTTGTCGGCACCAGCTACGAAGAACTTTTGGTTTCATCACTTTAAATCTTTTCAGATACCTGCCGCAAAAACACACAGAGCAATAGGCATAAAGAAAAAAAGCGTTATATAAAACTCTAAAGGTTTTACAATGGGCAAAACTATGACCTTGTTTTGAATACTCCTTCCTCCCCCCCCCATACCACAAGCAGCTCAGAGACAGCATCATGGTGAAAGTAAATTGTGCCCTCTAAAGAAAGCACTGAGACATTTCATTTTTTTGGGAGGAAGTTAGTTATTGTATCATGCTTCCCTGGTACAAATACCACCGATATTCAGACGTATGGAAGTTTAATAGTAAAGCAATTTATTTTATGCAGAGACCTATGCTAGAACATAAATGTTTTATGTATTCAGATTAGCACAATATGGAAGTCTTTTGATCTCTGTACTGCAGACCTGCATTTATACCATTAGCCTAACACACACATCTTGACTGTAGATATGGAGGGTATGTTTTGGAGGAACTCAAAACCTGCTTCTTGCACTTGCAGAATGGCATGTTGGAGATGTGCAGTGATGTGTATTACTCCCATCGGGGATGAAAATCTGTTCCGAAGTTTGTGCCAACTGCTTTATAACCAACTGAACAAGTGTCAGTACCATAAGCTATTAATTAGTGCTGTTTAGGAGATAACCTGGAGCAGCTCTTGCATCAAAAAATGAACCCCTCCAGCTAAAGAACTATTTTATTGCAGTTTTGTAATGAAAACCACAAATCCAACCACCGCCCCAAAAAAACAAACCAAAACAAGCAAACAAAACCACTACCAACAACAACCCGACAAATTCAGACAGAGCTTCATGTGCAGAATAGAAAACAAAGGCGAGAACTGCTGACAGTTACATAACTGAAACAGTAGCTCAGGGGGAAACGCAAAAGGTGCTGAAATTCTGCTTTCAAATCAACAGAGTTCAAACATGGGGACAATGACTGAAGGGAGAGAACAGATCATTTTTTTGGTCCTGAGATGCCTTTTTCCCCCACAGAGTCTATAACTAGTATTTTTCTAAGAATTTCTGCAGCTATTCAGAGATGCGTCACCAGGAGCACAGTACTTACGTTTTTAGCGTTCCAGAGGTCATCAATTCAGTAACCAGCACTATACATTTTTTTCCTTTTACACAGGACTCCCAGAAGTCGTAAAATCTAACAATGTTTGGATGCTGAAGACCTTTCAACATTTCTGCTTCCTCCTTAAATCTCTGTCTCTCTACTTTTGTCAATTTTCTGTCCTGTAATCCAAAATAAGCATTATTAGTATTGAATAAAACTTTTTTTTATTACTTTGTAAGTCATTTACTATGGTTTTGACTGTACTAGTTTTCTTTTAAGATCGGGTCAAGCATGATTATTATAAAAACTACTTATATAAAAAAATGAGTAATGTGGAGGAACAAGAACTTCACAGGGGCACTAGCCTCAAATTTAGTTCTTGTCATCATTAAGTTGTGTCTCAGAGCTGAGCTGAAGGACAAGTAGCCCTGTATCCATTTTCACCTTCTGAGGCATCACTAAAATCCCACAATTGAACCATGTCAATGGTTTGGTGCACTCACATATATCTAAATGATTTCATTAGATTAGTTTTGAACCATTTTTGGTCTTGAAAGTACAGTTAACAGGAAAGACTGAAAAAACAAATGCAGGGCCTGATTTTCAGGTGTGCTGAGTACCCCACAACGCCTGTGGATATCATTTACAATTGAGGATGCTCAACACTTTAACAGTTCAGGCCTGTAAGCTGCACGTTACTGAATAAAGGGTAAGCTCCTCCTTACGTGGATGGCCTTTTCCATTGCTATGGAAACAATCTAGACAATGCCACCTCAAAAAAGAATGTGCCAATTTTTCTGCTCATTTACAATTCTGCCTGTTCTTCCAAGCTATTTTACACTAAATTCGACCCCCCAAAAAATTTAAAAATTGACTTTGTGCTTTTGTCTTCTCTAGGATATAAAAAGGCATCCTGAAAATGTTTCTTGCCTGATTTTAAGATCAGAAATATCAGGAATGACAAATTCCATCTTCCTGGTTTTCCTGGAGAATCTCTGAAAGGTCTCAGGGATATTTAAACTCTTGCACCTTAATTGAAGAGGCAAGGGTGTTTAATCATAAGCAAATGTTTAGACCCTGAAGATAGACAGATGCAAGAGTTTAAAGGAATGACTTAAAATCTTTTCCTTTCAACTGTCCCCCTCTTGACTCTTGGGATGGTGTCAACCCATTAGTTCTTCAGTCAACCTTCCAGTTTCCACAGAGTAGAAGTACAATGAAAAAAGGTTTAAAGAAAAATCTGTTGGGGAAAAATGCACTCCTGCAGCCTTAGAGGCAGATGGGATTTGGCTGGATTGGCAGGGGAAGAGGGCTGTGGCTCCTTTTAGGATACCCATCTCCCCCCCCCCCACCTCCCATTGCAGGAGTCCAGCTCCCTCATGAGTCTTGGGATATGGATAGCTGGGGGAGGAGGAGGAGGGAGAGGAGCATCCCATACTGCCAGCCTCTCCTTGCACCCCAGTTCATCTTCCAAAGGAATCCTCTGCATCCTACCTGACTGGCCAGTTGGTGGAGGGAATCCACTGGCTCCCATGCACCCAAGGGTCAGTCGCAGAAGCCCTTAAAAATCCCTCAAGCCTTCTTCATAAATCATAGAAAAGCCACAAGCCTAAATATTTACTCTCATTAGGAGCATCCATTTAATACTGTATGATAACCTGTGGTCAATCTCTCTCCCATGGACAGTAAAGCAGATTAAGATCACTCCAGTCCACTGCCCTACAAATAAAGCTCCTTAGCTCTTTAAAAGGCAGAGCTGTTTCTTACTGACCAAACTCAGAGCTAACAAATCACTTGGAACACATGCATTTATCAGGTCCAAAATTAGTTCATTTTTCAAACTCAGACATTTTACTTTTCTCAGCAACCTTAGAGGGATGTAGATAATAATAGCCACTTAGCAAATTAAATTGTCACTTGGCTTATTTTTAACTGAGACTCTGAAGGAGATAATGCTATTGCCATATTGATACGGCCTCCCTGCATCTGCAGTGAAAAGAATTCCACATGGTAATAAGAATTCTCATAGCGGGAGACAAACTGGCTTTATATTGGTAGAGATTTTTCAGAAAAACCAGGCCGAAATTTGCTACATGTTTTAACTCATATTTATCGCCTTAGAGGGAAGAAAGTCTACCCTCAAGGGGGGTGTGAGGGGGAAGGAGGCGACATTTAAGTTTTCCAAGGATTGCTAGACGTGCCAGCTTTGCCGCTCAGCAGCAGTTTTCAGTTCTCTCTACATTTTACTGAGCAGCAGCAACGTTACTACTCATACTAAGGTTGCCCAGGGCAACAGCAACAATCTTCTCCATCTGAGCACTGCTTGCCTTGTTGGGGGCAGATCCCGTATTACAAGGCAAGGCTTGCAGCAATACACTTGCAGCCGTTCTACCAGTCACAGGCAGACATCTACGGCAGTAACTACAATTGGCAGTAACGAGGCACCACTGCTGCTGTTCTATATCAAACCACTTTTAAGAAAGCTAAAAAATGGTGCCCAATGAGCCTGCACTGACAAGTCTGACAACTGCTTTCAACCCCATCAGTCCTTCCCCTAATGCTGAGTTTCCTTTTAATTTAAGCCCTGTGGAATAAATCAGACACACTCCAATTAAAGAGGAAAGGGAGAAATTCCCTGTGAGAGTCGGGAAAAGCATACTGTTGGGGGGGAGGGGGAAAGAGGGGAGTCAAGACAGGAGCAGGAAAGAGACAACAATAAAGTGGGCAATTTTACAAAATGTTCTAAATTTTAAAAAAATATATCACAGTGCTCTTTGATTCGAACTTTTAGGTTTCTGAGCATCTTGGGGAATTTTCCACCCATAGTTCATGAGTAACTTTAAAAGTGTTAAGCAAATATACAATAGGCAAATTATATTCTATATCCCTGGCTGCAGATTATGTGCCCAAGTGTACTGGGACTGAAGACTCAAAAGTATCCAGGAATGGATGACAACAAAAACCACACACATTTTGGATTGGACAACAGAACCTGACACCTCCTCCCCCCCCTTCAAACCAGCTTCATTTTTCATACCCACTTCTTTAGGGAACATATTTTTAAATCAAAAGAATACCTATAAATAAGTTCTAAAGAACAGCAACACAGTTTCTTCTGCTTACAGAATGAGCATCAGCCTCAGAAGAGAGCCAGTGCCAATTGCCAACACTTGAATGACGAGCGTAGGGGTAGGTAAAGTACGTTCCAGGTCTGGGTCAACCAGTCCCACTGTGCAAACTTCAAAAGAGTCAAACTGATATTGTGTACAGTCTTTGTAAGAGTTTACAACCAAGCTGCTCAAATTCCATCAGGTTCAACCTGACCCACAAATTGCTGGCCAAAGCATAGGCTCTTTTTAAGAGGGCTTAAAAATTAATCTGTTTTCTGCTTTGAGGCAGGAAAAAACCTATCCTGGTTGCTGTTTTAACTACACAACTCACTCAACGTTCATTTGGAAACCAAAAATCTTTACTAAGGTTGTAAGCACATATTCTCAGACTGTATAATGCACACAAGGCAAAGCTTTAAGATGAAGATAAAGTCATATGTTAGGAGGCCAGGAGAGCCTATGCTGAGGTGACACTGGAGCAAACCAATTCCACAAAATAAGTGTTTGGAAATCACAAAAGCTAACGGAACCCTGGAATATCATGCCTATGGTCTCTCAAGTTGGGTGCCCCAAATCAGGGGGAATTTATAACAATTTGGGTGTAAAGTGACTAAGCCAGGGTTAGCCAATGAGTTTGTTATAGTCTATTCCTACCTAGGAGCCTCACATTTAATGAGTATGCAGCACTTCCTCCCAGACTGCAATCCTGTCTTTAGGGGAACCCTCTGCCCAGCGCACAGCCCAAGCTGGTGGGCAGAATGCTGAGCAGAGAGGCAAGGGGGGAATCCTTCTCCCCAAACCACGGATCAGCCTTGGAGTCGCTCTGACAGCAGTCACTACTTCAGCCCAATAGCAGCAATGGCCTCAGCAGGCCCTTACAAAGTGCCCCTTTAACTGCAAGGTAAGGGTCAGTCTCACCCTTCCGCTGCCCCTGGACACCGCTGCACAGGAGGTGCATGGCCATCCCATACTGCCAGCCTCTCCTTGCACCCCAGTTCATCTTCCAAAGGCAACTGGATGTGCCCCTCCATTTCCCCTTTGCTTCATTTTATTCAAATCCCTTCTCCTCCTGCTCACTTCTTTAGCATCAGCTGCCACAATCACTGTACTGACAAGGCACTGTGCTGCGGAGAGACAAGCAGCTGTCTGCCAGTCCGCGCTTACCAAACAAAATAGAAGAGTCATTCTGAGTTAACATACAAGCTCACTGCTTAGTCAATTTTCACTTTATTCGTTTTATCCTATAGATTTGCACTGAGTTTCCACCAAATCGTGAGACTCAAAAATACTTTGAAAAAGTGTTTACACTGTGAACTGGGAGACACGAAGATGACTTTGCAGATGACTACACACTTCATCTCCTTATAAGGTGTCCGAGCTTCTTGGCTCCTTTGAATCTCACTTTACTGGGACAAAAAATCTTGGCTCTGCAGGACAGATGTTTAAAATAATTGAAAGCCTTTCAACACTCCTGCATAGCACTAATGTTTCTAAAATAACTTTAACCATCAAAAGTTCAAAGCTATTGCATAGCGTAAACCTTGGTTCAACATTTCTAGACAAAATTTAAACAGAACCAATAAAGCAAAATGATGTAAGAGAGCTGCTCACTGTAGATTTCTTTTAAAAAGGACTTGGCTAGCTTCTTCTCTTTCATAGGCTATAAAGAACGCCTTAAAGAGAGGCATTTCGCCCATATTTACCAGCAGATTATTTTAAATGGTAAACTTAAAATGATTCTGAGTAGAATTTGTTTACATGATCAGAGCTCCAGTATCATAGCAAGAGCAGATATAAAACAAATTATCTGTTTTCTGAAGGACAGTAAGTTTTCCTGCACATATAATATAAGACATCTCTGTTTTAAAATAAATCCTAAATGCACCATCTTGAAATAAATTTGCTGTGTTTTAATAAATCCACCATGACTCCAAGACCACAACTGGTAATTGCACTGAAGATACTCAGCCTTATAAAACACAAGGCAAAAGCAAATTTATACTTTTAGCAGACATGTTGATGGAAACAAATACAAAATTCTATTGTACAGGATGATTTAAGACATCTTTGCAAGTGATGTCACAATAATCCATAACCATCTACCCTACCCGGTGTTCACAATTTGTATTAATTTTAAATTATACATTTTTATTATTACTCTAGTTTGCTGCTGATAAGTATTTATGGAGTGCCACTACAGCAGTAAGCCATGACGCGGTGTGCATAGTAGGCTATTAGAATATCTCAGGTGCAGTGTCTACAACCACTCAGCCATGATACAAGAGCCTACACGATCTAGTGTGGTTTATTGTTATTAGAGTACGCTCATAAATTTTACATTTCTTTTAAGCGAACGGTTTTAGAGTTATGCAATGTATCCTTCCACTATGAAAGATAGTTCCTAGCAGGCAGAAAATAAAAGCTAGAAAGGAAAAGTTATAAATACCTTTTTCCCTATTCATTTTCTCATTCCTCTTTTTTCCCTTTTCCCTTTAATTCTGAATATACCAAATGCATTTACACTGGCAAGGTATACAACTGAACAAGTGATAGTTATTTACATTTCTGACAAAATACCCAAATTATTATTTTATTTCTCATGTTGCACTTGCCAGAGTATGTGCTGTTTCAGAGTAGGTTATCAGGGAGTTAGACAAAATGAAGTTTGAGGTAGGAAACAAAATTAAATTGCATTTCCTGTTTGTAAATTGGATTTGTGAAAGTCAGTCACTCATCTGGAACACATAAGTTACTCTCTCCTCCTCCCAGACAATCATGCTGGCTAATCTAATAACTTTCACACCAATCAGGCTCCCTCTTTGCCAACATAATGTTCACCGTCACGAAATTTCCTAGTGCTGAACTCTGGCTATGGTTGGAATTAGTACCGAAACCCCATTAATAAAATTAAAGGACAGGCTGAGCCTTATATATTAGATTTCTCAGAATGACACCCCAATTAACAGTAGGAAACCTGTTTTGCTAGTATCTCCTTCATCTGGAACACATAAGCTCTGACTAAAGTCCTCACACGTCATACAGGAACAGGAGAGCGCTTTATTCTGAGCCCTTGGAAAATTTCCAAAGAAAGATTATCCAATGGTGAAATTGAGTTCCTATCTGTATCTGTCTGATACTTATCCTAGAAAATGAATATGATCATAAGAATTCCGTATATATCAAAGCACTATATAAACAAGTGGGCATATTATCCACTTTTTACAGATGGGAAAACTGTGCCACAGAAAGTTTAAGTGACTTGCCCAAGATCATTGTGAGTCATTCACAGATTTGGGAATAAACTACAGGTCTCCAATTTATACTCACTGCAACTCTTATCCAGTGGAGTGGACTAAAGGTAAACAAAAGATCTAAATAACTTATCCATAATATTTACTTTAGCTCAGTTCCAGTTTAATAATGCTATGTATCCATTGAAGAACTACCACTTATCATATTATCAAACATACGGTAATTATAATAGCTGTGTCTCAAAGTAGAAAGATGGGGTGTTTCAGCACAGGAACCTGGAGATGCACTGAAATACTCCTGCACAATGTATTTTGAGTGTCATTTTAATTAAAAACAGCTACTATGACAACTTGAAGAGTTGTGCTAACTTAGGACAAACTAAACACAACCTTGCTAGTGACTGAACTAAAAAAATTTCGATTTTGTGGACTTTCCATCTAAAAATTCCAAACTAGCGCCATTGCCGCTACATCTCAAATGGTAGAGATCTGTGCTCTGGAACTGCAGGACTTGGGTTCCAACTCTGCTAACTATCTACACAGTGGAAAAAAAAACCCAACCCTAATTAAAAGCCGAGTAAAGTTCTCAAAAGTTCCTAAGTGACATGTGTCTGATGAAGTGGGTATTCATCCACAAAAGCTTATGCTCCAATATGTCTGTTAGTCTATAAGGTGTCACAGGACTCTTTGTCGCTTTTTACAGATCTAGACTAACATGGCTACCCCTCTGATAAGTGACTTAGGGTACGTCTATACCCAGCCGCTAGTTCGGCGGCTGGCAATCGAACTTCTGGGTTCGACTTATCGCGTCTTGTCTGGACGCGATAAGTCGAACCCGGAAGTGCTCACCGTCGACTGCGGTACTCCAGCTAGACGAGAGGAGTACCGCGGAGTCGACGGGGGAGCCTGCCTGTCGCGTGTGGACCGAGGTAAGATCGAACTAAGGTACTTCGAACTTCAGCTACGTTATTCACGTAGCTGAAGTTGCGTACCTTAGTTCGATTTGGGGGGTTAGTGTAGACCAAGCCTTAGGTATTTTTTTTTTTAAATTCCCCATATCTTTACACATGGAAACATAAAGTACTTGACCTTGCAAGGGTGTTTTTCTGTAATTTTATAAGATTCCCCATCTTTAGCGGGAGGGCCCAGGAATTATAATTACTTACATGGATTTTATATTGAAAAACATTTAAAAGTGAATTTGGATGTAGTTAAATTTTATTCTTGTTTGTATTTAAGGGTAAGTCTACACTTCCCATGTTACAGTGTGGCCGCAGCAGTGCTGTGATGTGGGCAGTGTAGACACACTTTATCGCCGGGGAGAGCTCTCCCAGCGATAAAAACAAAACAAAAAAACACACCCCGAATGAGCCGTGGTAGCTTTATCGCCGGAGATATACTGTCTATACTGGTGATTTTCAGTGCTAAAACTTTTGTCGCTCAGGGGTGTGTTTTCTCACACCCCTGAACGACTGAAGTTTTAGCGCTGAAAGTGGCAGTGTAGACACAGTCTTAGTTAATGGGAGCTGTTCATTTAACAGGGCAAAGCACTTGATTGCAAAGCGTGTAAAGAGACTTTACCTATTTGTCCAGAGAGAACCCTGGCTGTGTACATTTTAAGAATGTCAGACAACTGTCCTCCTTCTTGAAGGCGGAAACCTTACCATTTGGGGAGACTGGGAGCTTCAGGGTATTGCTAATGAACTATGGACCTTTCATCTGGAATAAGTTTTAATCCAGTTTAGTTCAGAAGGTATTAAAAGTTGTTTCCTTTTAATGGATGTTTGGTAGGCCCCTGCACAGCTCCCACATTACAAACTCACCACCATACTTTGAAGTAATTGACAGTGTCAGCAGAGGCCAAAAACTGAACGAGCATCAGTGGCTGAATCATTTCTTCAGCTCCCAGAGGAAGCCTCCCACCCTCAACTGGTCACAGTAGAAGCATATTAGCAAGGCAAAGTACGTGGGAAGTTTGCTTTGCTGCTCCTCTGCACAACAGAGGCTTCATTCACCAAGACTGTCAGGTGAACCAAAGTAAAAGCTAACTGCTATGTGATGAAATACTGTACTGTTACACTGATGATTCACTTTCTCCTCCCCAATAAATATGTTACCAGTTTCAGAAAGGCTTTCAAAATAACTAACAAATTGGAAAGATCGATTAGTAATCTAGTGCACACCTGTATGGAGCAGCTGTGATGGTTATGTAACAGTGTGGAAGATGATCACCCTGACATAGAAGTTCTGGGCTCTGAATGCTAATCAGAAGGGAGAGCTGCCAGCTGCAGCTAGGAGCAGGCTTTGGGTTGTGTGCTCTTAGGTGGATGTAAAGTTACAAGTAAAGGAACTTGTTTAACAGAAGCTCCCTTTGTGTTAGGATGGAGAACACCACTATACCTACCCTGCCAGGAAGAACCGTTCCCTGTGTACTCTAGTGTTGTGTTCAGTCTAGTTTTAAATGTTTCTAGGAATAAATCCTCCCATTTTCTCCCAGCAATAACAGCTTCACAATCGTCCATCAAATATCAGGAAAAAGTTAAAGTTAAACCTAACTTCTCCTTTTCAAAGTTTATTTTAGTTTGTAAATAATGAGGGAGAAGTATTTATAAACTTGCATCCTATTCCTCAGTAAGCAATGCCTGGGAGAGAGGATACAAGTTTACAAATACTTCTCCCTCAGATACAGTGCACACATTGTTACGTGAATCTTTTCTGAGTCAGTTCCTCCAACCCATTTATCATTGTGGTGGTTCTTCTCTAGTTAGCAACTAACGACATTAACTGTCAACTTAAAGTCCAAAAATTGGAATTACTTACTATCAACCTCTTTATTTACTTTTCCTTTGTTATTGTTCGATCACTTTTCTTAACACTCAAAAGGGATTTTAAAAATAAAGTTCATAAATAGCAGGACATTTTACAGGGGAAAAAATGGCACATCCTTAAGATTTCAAAGTCAAGAGACACCACTATGAAAAGAGAAACACCAATAATCCACTATCAGTTTCTCACATTTCACACTGACTTGAAAACATATTTTGTTCACTACGAGTCCCCATCCTCCTCCAACTGGAATCCGTAAGATTTTTTCCCAACAACATCACTGGGGTAAAGAGAAGGAGAAAGAGCAGACCCAGTATTATGGCAACTAGAACTGAAGTGACAGAGACATTGTATATAGAGATGTTTTCAGGATGTGAACATTAATCTAAGCAAAACTATACAGCGTTCCTATGTAAAACTGTGTGTTGTTTAACACAATCATCTTTAAATGAGCTGCAAGTAGCATCTACATTACTTGCTGAAATTACTAGTGCAGCAGATTATTACATTTAGACGGAATATCAGAAATAGTTAACTTTAGACCCCCTCCCCACCCTACAAATATTTTTCACAGAAAAATACCATTTTCAGTCTGCAATAGCTAATACTCCCTGACACAATATATCGCCAATCTTCAAGCATTTGCATCTCAATGAAGCTAAAAAATTAAAATGCATAAATTAGAAATGTTTTGGGGGTTGAAATGCACATGGTATTTTCTGTCATTTACTTGTGAAATGCAGCATTTGTTAAAGTTCAGAGAAACATTTGTACCACTTTTTCAGGTTAGTGATCACTTATCAGTTTGATAAAATATTAAGAACACTTTGCATGTATTACAAAAGGCATCTTTACAGCACCCATTACCACAATATCTGGGCACAAGCCATAACATCTCTAGAACAAACTCCCATGATTCCTAGAGGCAATAAGGAATCCCAGACCAGAGTAATGGCCAATTCTAGCTCTATTTCCGGCTTCAAAAGTCTTTAAAGCAACAGATGCAGATTTTAAGACCTAGTTTGTCACACCTAAAGACTCCAAAGCACTCAGCAGGTCAGCTTCTAATTCTCATCAGTGTAGCTAGAATGGATTCTTAACTGGATGCTTTGCTAAATTACATGTCACACTCACCATGAAACGATCAGTGGGATGGATTAGAAACTGTGGGAAGGGGACAGAGTGCCCCTAGAGGCAGGAAGTTGCACTACAGCTGGCTCCTCCTCAACCAGCCACACCATGAAGGAGGAAAGAGGAGAGTTTTGAGCACTACTACTATCCAAAGCAGATTTGGGATTGGAGTAAGAGACTGTGGTCCCCAACTAGGCTGAAAGGTTTCTTGTGGGGCAGAGTAATAGAGGAGGAGGGGTGGCCTCTGCTTTCACCCACACTTCAGCATTGTTTGTACCACTACACAACTCCAACACAGCCAGTTATTATCATGGAGGATTAATCTGTTCTTCCTGTCTGAGAGTTTCCCTCCTCACACCAATGCATCTCTAAACTGGCTTATTTTAAAGTTGCAGAGCCCCTCACGTGTCTGCCCCCCTTCTGTTTGAATGTATGGTTTTATTTACTGAACAAGTTATGGAGAATAAGATCATGTACTACTATCTCATTGTAGCCCACGGACCACATATTGAGAAGCGCTGCTTCATAGTACTTGGAGATGAAGTAAACATTCTGCTACTCAGCCTTATGTTAAACATAACATTTATACAATGAGGTTCACCAACTAAAATAAACACTGCCCAAAGAACGGGCAAAATAAATTAAGTTTCTTAATTTAGATTTGTCCCTGGACAAATTTAGTTTGGCTGCGCCTTCTGCATCATATAATCCAGTCTTTCTAACAAGGTCAGCATTACACAGGTAATAGTCTTACATAAAAGAAACTGCTCCTAGACACGATCTCATTCTAGATTCACACTCACTTTTATGTAATATCAATAATCCATGGTGGGTTTCCCCTCACACCTATCGTGTTGTGGACACTGACTTGAGACCTCTCTTTCACGGATGAAGTCTGCTGCTTTCTGGACAGTATTCCACCATAATGGAGAGGCAAAGTGACAAGTGGTAGCCACATGCCACCATGATAAGGAGGATCATTCTTGAAGATGTGAGTTTTATGGCGCACATCTGTTTTGGAAATGGACATGGGTTTTTCTCATGATAAAGTATTATCAGGATAGACACTCTGCCCTTTGACCCATTACCCAGAGAGTTCAACAAATGCAGGTTATATGAACAAAGATACTTTTATACTAGATCTAATATCAAGCAGTATTCAAGCATTGTTTACCCCATGCTACTAAGTCACATACTTTCTGTCTTATGCATTAACCGTGCATGCCATTCTACTGATGGGATAAAGTGTGAAATGAGAAGTTTTTTATTCCCTCATAGAATCCTATAATTTGAAATACACTTTAAGTATTTTGAATATTTAGCTGTCTATTTTCTTCACAGAGTCATAAAAATAATAGAAGTTAGAGATGGATAAAACCTATTATCTAGTTCATCTCCTTGCAAATACAGAATTCTCCCAATAGCACATTGATATTTAAAACTGGTGAATTCATTACGCAAAGTGATAAGGGCTACCAGAACTTCACTTGGGGAGTCTATTCCATAGGAATAGATGTTCTCACCAGTAAGTGAATTATATCCAAAAATTTACACTAACTCAACAATAAGGCTGCATATTTACAGTCACAAAGAGTCAGGAAATAGAAAAAGTTTCCACCAGTAATGTTAACTCTTCTGCATTGCACATCTCCCATGATTTGATAAGTGCTTTGGCCGACACTACTAACAATATTAAAGTTCTGTCAACTTAACTGTGGCCCCCATCTAAATTTTATTATAAGAATAATAAAGTTACAAACCTGAAACCAATGGCAATGTTTGCACAATTTTAAAATTTCAATGAAAACAGTTCATCAATTCACAAACATTCCATTGCAGTATTTAGAGCCCAAATATTGTAGCACTAAAAACTTGAAAAACTTTGTTTTCATTACCCAGGTTGAGAAATATGTAAAGTAAAAAACAAAGAATGGCAAGTAAATTGCATTTTAAAAGTTTTCACTTTTAATTATTTAAATTATAGTATTATTAATCTGTTATTAGTAATTTGGGGGTAAGTAGAGATACAACAAATGATTACTTTGAGAGCAACCACTCAACCAAAAAAGCTAGAAACAGGAAAATACATTGATATGTGCAACATGACATAGTTAACATTGTTGGAACATACACTTTCGCATTTTCCATCTGCAATTTCAACTTTTCACCTCAATGTTGTATTGAAATAGTTGGGAGTTGATATGGAGGGTTTTCATTTGTTCAGTAGTAAGTTTATGCTTCATGAAAGTCAAGGCTGAAATGTCCCATTTAGGTTTTGAAGTTTCAACCTTTGTTGCCACCATTTGTTTAGCTGGGGAACTTTCTGCAAGGCTAGGATAACAGGGTAGCAGAATAGTGTCTTTTTAAAGTGAGTTTAAGTTACAAAATTCTGCAGTATCTGCAGAGACTCTAAAATGTTCAATAGTACAAAGTGCATAGTCATGCACTTAGGATCTAATCATAAGAACTCCTGCTATAAGCAGGTGGCTCCACAGTTGGAAGCAACAGAGGAGAACGACCTCTGTATGTTGGTCCATCACAGGAGGACTGTGAGACATCAGTGTGATGGGGTTGAAAAAGAGGCAAATGTAATCCTAGAATGTATCCTAGGAGGCATTTCCAGAAGAGAGAGCGAAGTTGAATGTCATTGTCCCAGGCACTGGTAAGCGCTCATCTGGAACACTGGGTACAATTCTGGTCACCCATGTTCAAGAATGATGAATTCACACTGGAACAGGTGCAGAGAAGCGTTACTTGGATGGTCAGAGGAATGGGGGAGCCTATTTTATGAGAAGTGGCTAGAAGAGCTTAGCTCATTTAGCCTAACATGATGAAGGCTGTGAAGGGATATGATGGCTCTCTATAAATACATCTGGGGGGTAAATACCAGGGAGGTGAAGAGCTATTTAAGCTAAAGGGCAATGCTGGCACAAGAACAAATGGGTAAACTGGCTGTGAACAAATTCAGGCTGGAAATCAGAAGAAGGTTTCTAACCATCAGAGGAATGAGCTTCTGGAACAGCCTCTCAATAGGAGTTGTGGGGGCAAACAACTTGATTAGTTTTAAGAGAGCCCTGGACCAATTTATGGGATTATATAATGGGGTTGCTTGTAATGGCGAGGGTCACAGCTCAGCAGTCCTGGGGATGCCTTCTGGTTCATGTCTGATGTTCTCATGTGTCGGGATTTCAGCCAGTCACCTACAGGGATCAGGAAGGGATTATTTCCCCCAGTGTATTCTGGGTCTTTTTTGGGGGTGAGGGGGAGTTGTCTCCTTTCTCTGAATCATCAGAGATGGCCAGAGCTTGAGATGGGATGGCAGCAGGAAAGCATTCTCTCTCTCAGGTTGTCTGGCTCATGCTTTCATATGCAGGGTCTAAATGATCACTGTATGCGAGGTCGGGAAGGAATTTCCCACCAGGTCAGAGGTTTTTGTCTTCTTCGGCAGCGTGTGGGTATGGGTCACTTACTGGGATCATCTGGGTATTTCTCACTGAACCATTTCCCTGCCCTTGGAGGGGCCTCGGGCACTGGTGCATCTCAGTCCCTCCTATTGTCCGTCTCTGGCACATAACAGTTAAGTCTTCCATGGGCTGTAATACTTTGGTCTAATTTTGGTTGATGGGTTTAGTGTGATTGTGCTGGGTCATGTTGGTGGCCAGAGGTCAGACTAGATGATCTGGTGGTTCCTTCTGGCATTAAACTCTGTGCCTCTGGGCTGTGATCCATTATCTTTTGTATCAGACTTTCTCCAGGCACTAAGAGGTTTTAATTTTGTTCGGGATTTTGGGAGCTCGGGGGGGGGGGGGGGAGAGGGGAGGGGGAGGGAGAGAATGAGGACTTTTGTTTGTTTGTAGGTATATATGCCCCCTGCTAAATGTCCCAAGATCAGATAGCTTAATCCCTACACTAAGCTTCTTGGTGTGCCCATGTACAGATAATGTATAGTGAAGTCAAAGGGTGGAGTTTAGTTGGCGCTCTCTCTCTTTAGAAGATGCCCACTGAGTGTACAGAGAGATGAATTTTTAATTGCATACTATTTTTAAACATGTCCCCCCAAACCAGGCAAGCTCTGATCTTTCCTCCTTATTGAGGAGGAAATAAAATATTCAGCTTGGTCTCTATTTTAATGTCAATATCATGAGCTTCATAAATTTCAGCTCCTAGAAGTCAAATGGTTTCAGAAGATGATAAATGTGAAAAAGGGGATTATAATAGAACATGTTTGGTAACCTTGATTATAGCAGGTTCTAGCAACCAACATCTTCAGAGTGCTCTGCAAATTGTTCTTATGTAATAAAGAGCACTGCATCTAACATTCATTCCACTACTTTCCCACAAGAGATGCTTCTGACGTGTCACATAAACTCAAAGCTAAAAGCCATCTCTCACTTGCTCTTGTCTATCTAATGTAGTACAATGTTTGAAAACATTAAAATACCCAAAGCACAGTAAGGTTTAACTCAGGACAGTGGATAGCATATCAGGAGAGGAGCTGGCCAAATAATGGATTTTTTGGTTCCCTGGCAATTTTGAAGAGTAAAATAAACTCTTTTCATGTCAAACAAAAAGATTCATTTTGATTTTGTCCATTTTTAAACATTTTTGAAATTTTTGTTTTAAAACAATTTGGGGAAATTTTGAATAAAAAATTGTTTCTAACAAAAAAACCCCCAAAAACAAAAACAACCCCTCTCCCCAAAAATCAAAGTCTTATTCCAAAACTGCCAAAACAAAATGTTTTGACTTTCTGAATCCCCCTGCTCCCCAACAATTCAGGAAAACCAACATGAATTTTCAAAATTTTCAGTGTTGCCAAATTTGTATTTTTTGCCAGAAAAAGTCTTGGATGAAAAATTTCACCCAGCTATTATCAGAAGTTCTAGTAATTATAGAAGGAACTGGTTGTGACCCCAACATTTAGATTTAAAAGTTATCCACAATAAAATACTTTTGTGACCTGTCTTTGAGAATCTCCAACTCTTCTCCACTATTTGCAGCAGGCCTTTGAAATTCAGCAGCAGAAAGCCCACGGGACAGAGAAGTAGCTTTTCTTTGCCACCAGGAAATTCTGCTGAGGTTTGAGGGTTATCAACTCTCACTTGCATTTGTCAGGAAAAAAGTTGGCAACGTGCCAAAAGGGGGGGGGGGATGGAATTTACAAATAGACCCAGGAACATTCAACATATTAGTCAAAAAGGGCTAATGCAGTATGTTAATTTGCATTTAAAGTATTCCCTGCATTTTTTTTGCAACCTAAACATTGCAGCCACATGCTTGAGACTGAACAACAGGGATCCGAACATGGAAGCGACTAATTATGCTCATTCTCCACCTTCACTGAAATGCAAAAAAATTAAGTGTAATACTGTAGCTTTTATCATGTAAAATGGATCATTTTTAAAGGATTTTTAAAAATCTAAAGCACTTGCAATAGCACAGATAAGGAATTTTGTTTAACTAAAAATCAGTGACTCTTAACAAGTTTCACTCCTTAAAGACAGCATTTTAAGTCCTGAGTAATTAATTTAATACAAGGTTATGCAGTCAGTGAATACAAAGATCCAGTTAGTTCCATATTCATACACATTAAACAGTGTTATTCATTATACTGCAGATTATATTAAAATGTTAAACACTTAATGGAGAAACTAATAAAAAGAGACGGCTTTCCTACTTGTCCAGTGAAGATATCATTTATGTAAATATTAGCCTTGCTATTTGACAATAAACAAAACATAAAATAAAACAAAACAAACTAGTAAAAGCTGTTTTGAAAAATCCTGCTAGAGGATAGGTTAAGTTAGTAGGAGGAAATCAGTGGTTTATATACAAATTTAGAAGTGTGTTATTTCCAGAATTATTCAGGTAATCTGTTCTTTCTTATTCAAGTGGACAGATCAACATGTCCTTCTACAATTGCAAAATGCCTGCCTCTCTGAAGTCCCTAAACCTTGCCCAGCATGAAAGTTTTTTTGGAGTATGAAATGACTTAATTACTAGTGATGGAGAACTAGTAATTCAAGAAAAGTATTTTATAATCAACAGTGGTAACTGATGTTCAATGTAAAGAATGTACATCCTGTAAATAAGTTTTCCCCGTTCCCTAAGATTAGTGACAGGTGAGTGCAGTAAAATATTGTATGGGCTTCACTGGCCAAACAACTCAATTCACTGTGGGAGAAAAGTTACTTGTGTAGAAAAGTTAAACAACAAACCACTATAGAGCAGATTAAAAGGACTGAAGAGAGAAGTATACAGCGTTTCTATAAGACAGCCCATATTTATTTCCAGTAATTGTCCTTGCCCTGGAACATCTAAAGTATCTCTTTGGGCTTATGCATGCAGAAGGCTTTAGGAGATCGTTGTTCAAATTAAATGGAAGGGCCAGATCCATTTGTCCCTTCAACCCACCCAGCTGCCACATTTGTCGTTTCGATTCCTTACCCCAGAGGGTAGTTGTCTCATAATGATCCCACTTCCAACGTACTCAGCTACACTAGTTCACTAAGGGCTTGTCTACACTGTAGCACTTAGTGAAGATGTTACCTATGCCAACAGGAGAGCTTCTCTCATTGGCATAGATACTCCACCTCCCCGAGAGGCAGTAGCTATGGTGAAGGGAAAAGCCCTCCTGTGGACATAGCACTGTCTACACCAGGAGTTCATTCGGTATAACTGTCACATCTGCATGTGGATTTTCCACACCCCTGAGCAATGTAGTTATACTGACATACGTTTGTAGTGTAGACCAGTGCTAAGTTTTGCAGTCTTTGCATATGTCTTTATGACTCATAAGAACACCGTCTTTAATATTTTGACCCATTTATGTACAATGTTAAGAAAATTTAAACTATATTTAACTTATATTTAAACTTAATTTAAATATGTTTAAATTTTAAGTGTACTTCTGTTTCAAAACATTGCATAGCTTCAAACATGCCTCCAGCACAAACTGAGTTAATGCAAGACAAAGCAATAAAGATTTAGACATGATAAATGAACTCAAACAAACAGCTTAATTTAGCTAATAGCTGCTGTGACCAGAAATTTCTTGCCACCTCTAGCTGGACAAATGACTACGCCCATTCCTCTCCAATGCAGACCTACTGACAGTGATTCATGCATCTGTCACTTGGGCCTGGTCTACACTATGAGTTTAGGTCGAATTTAGCAGCGTTAAATCGAATTAGCCCTGCACCCGTCCACACAAGGAAGCCATTTACTTTGACATAAAGAGCTCTTAAAATCGATTTCTGTACTCCTCTCCGACGAGTGGAGTAGCGCTGAAATCAACATTGCCGGTTCAAATTAGGGTTAGTGTGGATGAAATTTGACGGTATTGGCCTCCGGGAGCTATCCCACAGTGTACCATTGTGACCGTTCTGGACAGCAATCTGAACTCGGATGCACTGGCCAGGTAGACAGGAAAAGCCTCGCGAACTTTTGAATTTCATTTCCTGTTTGCCCAGTGTGGAGAGCACAGGTGACCACTCAGAGCTCATCAGCACAGGTAACCATGCAGTCCGAGAATCGAAAAAGATTTCGACCAGCATGGACCGTACGGGAGGTACTGGATCTGATCGCTATAGGGGGAGAGGATTCCGTGCTAGCAGAACTACGTTCCAAAAGACGAAATGCCAAAACATTTGAAAAAATCTCCAAGGGCATGATAGAGAGAGGCCACAATAGGGACTCATATCAGTGCCGCATGAAAGTTAAGGAGCTCAGTCAAGCCGATCAGAAAACCAAAGAAGCAAACGGAAGGTCCGGTGCAGAGCTGCAGACATGCCGCTTCTACGCTGAGCTGCATGCAATTCTAGGGGGGGCCACCACCACTACCCCACCCCTGACCGTGGATTTCGAGGAGGGGATACTCTCAGCCATGCCTGAGGATTCTGCAGACAGGGAAGATGAGGAGAAGGAGGAGGATGAGGACGAGCTTGTGGAGAGCAGACAGCACTCCTTTCTCCCCTACAGCCAGGATCTTTTTCTCAGCATGACTGAAGTACCCTCCCAACCCTCCCAAGGCGGTATCCCAGACCATGAAGCCATGGAAGGGAACTCTGGTGAGTGTTTCTTTGTAAATATAAAACATGGTTTAAAAGCAAGCATTTTTTAAATGATTAATTTGCCCTGAGGACTTGGGATGCATTCGCGGTCAGTACAGCTACTGGAAAAGTCTGTTAACGTGTCTGGGGACGGAGCGGAAATCCTCCAGGGACATCTCCATGAAGCTCTCTTGGAGGTACTCCAAAAGCCTTGCCACAAGGTTTCTGGGCAGTGCAGCCTTATTCAGTCCTCCATGGTAGGACTCTTGACCATGCCATGCTAGTAGCAAGTAATCTGGTATCATTGCATGACAAAGCCTGGCAGCGTATGGTCCCGGTGTTTGCTGGCATTCATGCAACATCCGTTCTTTATCTCGCTGTGTTATCCTCAGGAGAGTGATATCGTTCATGGTAACCTGGTTGAAATACGGGAATTTAATTAAGGGGACAGAGGTGGCGGTTCCTACTGGGCTGTTTGCCTGTGGCTGAAAAGAAATCCTTCCCTGCAGTTAGCCAAGCGGTGGGGGAGGGCGGTGGGGGTGGGGTATTGGCACTGAGCTTTTCGCTTTTGGCTAGCAGGGATTTTCCCTGATGCCAGCCATGCAGTGGGGGGAGGAATAAAGCGATCATCCCACAGAATTGGATGGGGGGGGGAGGGTTAGTTTGGTTTCTGCAGGGATCTTCCCTGATACCAGCCACGCGGTGGGGGGAGGGATAAAGCGATCATCCCAGAGAATTGGATGTGTGGTGGTGGGGGGGTTAGTTTGGTTTCTGCTGCTGCACGTTAACAGGAAAACCGCAGCACTCAACGGGCTTTGCTTGGTATGGGAAAGGAGGATGCTGCTTTTATGAAAGTTGCAGAAGCCGAAAGACAATGGCTTACCATGGCTGCATTCAAGCCGAATTCTGTTCCCCGGACCTGCGTCTGTGATCTCTAACACCAAAGCTGCAGGCACTCAATATAAGATGCAAAATGCGACCTTGTACCGAAATCACATGTGCTATGTAATGTGAATAGCGTTGTTCACCGTGAAAGAGTATAAGCGTTGTTCTGTAAAATGTATCTTTTTAAATACTTCTCTCCCTTTTTTTCCTCCAACAGCTGCAAATTTTTCAAGCCTCCCTCCTCCGTCCCAAAGGCTATCTCAGATAAGGTAGCAAAAAAAACACATGCAAGATGAAATGTTCTCGGAAATCATGCAATCGACCCGCAATGAAAGAGCTCATCTGAATGAGTGGAAGGACACGGTATCAAAGTACAGGAAAGGTGCCAGTGAACGTGAGGCCAGGAGGGACGAACGTGAGGCCAGGAGGGACGAACGTGAGGAGAGGTGGCGAGATGCAACGCTGGGGCTGTTGCGTGAGCAAACGGACATGCTCTGGCGTCTGGTGGAGCTTCAGGAATGGCAGCAGGATCACAGACTGCCACTGCAGCCCCTGTATAACCGCCCTCCCCCCTCACCATGTTCCATAGCCTCCTCACCCAGACGCCCAAGAACGCGGGGGGGGGGGGGGGGAGGCTCCGTGCACCCTCCCACTCCACCCCAGTGGACAGCCCAAGCAAAAGGCTATAATTATTTTGAACTTTTGAAGTGGCCTTTTCCTTCCCTCCTATCCTCCTCCCAAACCCCACCTGGGCTACCTTGTCAGTTCTCTCCCTATGTTTATAATCAATTAATAAAGAATACATGATTTTTAAACGATAGTGACTTTATTTCCTTTGAAAGCAAGCTGTGATCGAAGGAGGGAGGGTGGGTTGCTTACAGGGAATGAGTCAATCAAGGGGGCGGGTTTTCACCAAGACGAAACAAACAGAACTTTTACACCGTAGCCTGGCCAGTCATGAAACTGGTTTTCAAAGCTTCTCTGATGCACAGCGCTTCCTGGTGTGCTCTTCTAATCGCCCTGGTGTCTAGCTGCGCGTAATCAGCGGCCAGGCAATTTGCCTCAACCTCCCACCCCGCCATAAACGTCTCCCCCTTACTCTAACAGAAATGGTGGAGCACACAGCAAGCAGCAATAACAATGGAAATATTGGTTTGGCTGAGGTCTGAGCGAGTCAGTAAAGTGCACCAGCGACCCTTTAAACGTCCAAAGGCACACTCTACCACCATTCTGCACTTGCTCAGCCTGTAGTTGAACAAGTCCTGACTACTGTCCAGGCTGCCTGTGTATGGCTTCATGAGCCATGGCATTAAGGGGTAGGCTGGGTCCCCAAGGATAACTATAGGCATCTCAACATCCCCAACGGTTATTTTCTGGTCTGGGAAGTAAATCCCTTGCTGCAGCCATTTAAACAGATTATTGTTCCTGAAGACGCGAGCGTCATGAACCCTTCCCGGCCATCCCACATTGATGTTGGTGAAAAGTCCCTTGTGATCCACCAGTGCTTGCAGCACCATTGAAAAGTACCCCTTGAGGTTTATGTATCAGCTGCCCTGGTGCTCCGGTGCCAAGATACGGATATGGGTTCCATCTATCGCCCCACCACAGTTAGGGAATACCATTGCAGCAAAGCCATCTACTATGACCTGCACATTTCCCAGAGTCACTACCTTTGGTAGAAGCAGCTCAGTGATTGCTTTGGCTACTTACATCACAGCAGCCCCCACAGGAGATTTGCCCACTCCAAATTGATTCCCGACTGACCAGTAGCTATCTGGCGTTGCAAGCTTCCACAGGGCTATCGCCACTTGCTTCTCAACTGTGAGGGCTGCTCTCATCTTGGTATTCTGGCGCTTCAGGGCAGGGGAAAGCAAGTCACAAAGTTCCATGACAGTGCCCTTACGCATGCGAAAGTTTCACTGCCACTGGGAATCGTCCCACACCTGCAACACTATTCGGTCCTACCAGTCTGCTTGTTTCCCGGGCCCAGAATCGGTGTTCCACAGCTAGAACCTGCCCCATTAACAACATGATCTCCAAAGCGCTGGGACCCGCGGTTTGAGAGAATTCTGTGTCCATGTCCTCATCACTCTCGTCGCCGCGCTGCAGTCGCCGCCTCCTCCTCGCCTGGTTTTCCAGGTTCTGGTTCAGCATAAACTGCACGATAATGCGTGAGGTGTTTACAGTGTTCATGACTGCTGTCTTGAGCTGAGCAGGCTCCATGCTTGCCGTGGTATGGCGTCTGCACAGTTCACCCAGGAAAAAAGGCGTGAAACGGTTGTCTGCTGATGCTTTCTCGGAGGGAGGAGGAGGATGTACCCAGAACCACCCGCGACAATGTTTTTGGCCCCATCAGGCATTGGGATCTCAACCCAGAATTCCAATGGGCGGGGGAGACTGCGGGAACTATGGGATAGCTACCCACAGTGCAACGCTCCGGAAGTTGACGCTAGCCTCGGTACATGGACGCACACCGCTGAATTAATGTGCTTAGTGTGTCCGCATGCACTCGACTTTATACAATCAGTTACCAAAAATCGAATTCTGTAAATTCGGAGTAATCCTGTAGTGTAGACATACCCTTAGAGACTAAACTACTGCAAGGTGTTTTTCCTGGAGGTGGCCAAGAAAGACCACCTAGAAACTGCCTCATGCAGCAATCTGCTGTCTAAGGGTCCTAACTGGCACAAACATATACCACTTGAAAGAGTTCAATAAGTGCTCATCGAATGTTGGGCCTATTTGAGGTCCTTGTCCTCATCTCGGAAGCCCTATATGGGCTAGGGCCCACCCATCCAGTGGTTAAAGTAGATTGAAACAGACGCTGCACTAGCCAAAGAGAAGGAACACTGCATCCCTAAGAGGAGTAAGAGCCCACTTCCTGCAAACTGCTTTTAGAAGACTTCCATGCTCCTCCTTCCTTTAATCCCTGCATCCAAGTTACCACATTTCTTTCTTCTGCACAGCCTGCTGTTACACTCAGTGGAGACTATCACAACCTGCCCCTTCCCGTGCACATGCATTGTTCAATGCTGGTGTCTGTGGGCAGCTGGTACAGCCCTCTAAATTTAGCCCTCTGAGCTTCCTTTCAGGACACTTGTCTCTGAATATCAGGCAGTCCTGGCTGTGTCTCCTAAATCTATTTCAAGGGCCCTCCGGATCTCTCCCAATCCCACTGATTGACTCTACCTCCAACTTCTGAGTTTGAAAAACCACTGAACTTTTATTTAACCAGATGGAACATAAACAGCAGCAGCTTTCATTAACCCTTCTACTTCTCACTGCCAGATGGCCTAACCTTATAAGAGCCCAGCTGTGCTTCCCTTCCGGATCACAATCTCCCTCCCCGACCCTCTCTACATTCCTGCTCCCAACCAACAGTGCGTTGAATTCAACCCCCCAAAGTTCCAAATGAACAGCTTGGTTACAGGAGTTGAAGCCTCTGTCTCTGTGTTTGCACCTAGTGGTAGATGGTCTTTTGGTCTTCATCCAACAACTGATCCTGCCATACAATTTTGCTTAACAACATGTGTCCTAAAATATCTCATATCACACAATGTCAAGCCAACACAGTCCATTTTCCACAGGGATGCTCTGGAATATAGAGCCAAGGATCTTGAGTTTGCAACAGTCAGATTACAGGGCATTCTTGGTAGAAAAGACACTGGAGATTAAGACAAATCCATGCGTGTCTCTCATTTTTCAAGCAAGTTGCATCCAATCGTGCACACATTTCCCCAAACCACCATGGCCTAGTTAGCAGATACTGCTCTCCAGGAAGTCATAAAGCCATTTATATAATGAAAAGATGCTTTAAAGGATAAGGACAGACACTTTCCAGTGTCTTCAAGGCTCAACTAGTTCAAAATTGGAGCTCAGTTTACAGCTTAATGCTCATTTGGCAACTACCTGCATGCGCTACTCTGCCAGTTACAGTTAAACTAAATTTCCTAACTTCGAAATTTTGGCAAGAGATTAATAATTGTTATTAAAATTTCCCCTCTGACAAATAAGTCCCACAAACTGAGTCATTTGCCCATGGGCCCTCCTATTTCTCTATCTCTTTCAAATCAGTCAACCCTAAACAAGCAACTACATAATGAATTTGGGGAAGACGCAGTGATAAATAGTAAAGATAAAGCCTGAAATTATCCTAAGAGCTTGTACAAGAGAGCAGGGTTACACAACTATGCGGCGTGTTAAAATCAAAAGCACTATGCTGATTCACAATGGATTATACACATTTCTAAAAAGAACAGGCGTACTTGTGGCACCTTAGAGACTAACAAATTTATTAGAGCATAAGCTTTCGTGGGCTACAGCCCACTTCTTTGGATGCATAGAATGGAACATATATTGAGGAGATATATATATATACACACATACAGAGAGCATGAACAGGTGGGAGTTGTCTTACCAACTCTGAGAGGCCAATTAAGTAAGTGAAAAAAAACTTTTGAAGTGATAATCAAGCTAGCCCAGTACAGTTTGATAAGAAGTGTGAGAATACTTACAAGGGGAGATAGATTCAATGTTTGTAATGGCTCAGCCATTCCCAGTCCTTATTCAATTCTAAGTTGATTGTATCTAGTTTGCATATCAATTCCAGCTCAGCAGTCTCTCGTTGGAGTTTGTTTTTGAAGTTTTTCTGTTGTAAGATAGCCACCCGCAGGTCTGTCATTGAATGACCAGACAGGTTAAAGTGTTCTCCCACTGGTTTTTGACTATTATGATTCCTGATGGCAGATGTGTGTCCATTAATTCTTTTGCGTAGAGACTGTCCGGTTTGGCCAATGTACATGGCGGAGGGGCATTGCTGGCACATGATGGCATATATCACATTGGTAGATGTGCAGGTGAATGAGCCTGTCATGGGAGACAGACCTGTCCTCGCTTACAGACAACTCCCCAACCTAAAGCAAATACTCACCAGCAACCACACATCACTGAACAAAAACACTGACCCAGGAACCTATCCTTGTAACAAAGCCCGATGCCAACTCTGTCCACATATCTATTCAAGTGACATCATCATAGGACCTAATCACATCAGCCATACCATCAGGGGCTCATTCACCTGCACATCTACCAATGTGATATATGCCATCATGTGCCAGCAATGCCCCTCTGCCAGGTACATTGGCCAAACCGGACAGTCTCTATGCGAAAGAATTAATGGACACACATCTGACATCAGGAATCATAATACTCAAAAACCAGTGGGAGAACACTTTAACCTATCTGGTCATTCAATGACAGACCTGCGGGTGGCTATCTTACAACAGAAAAACTTCAAAAACAGACTCCAACGAGAGACTGCTGAGCTGGAATTGATATGCAAACTAGACACAATCAACTCAGGATTGAATAAGGACTGAGAATGGCTGAGCCATTACAAGCATTGAATCTATCTCCCCTTGTAAGTATTCTCACACTTCTTATCAAACTGTCTGTACTGGGCTAGCTTGATTATCACTTCAAAAGTTTTTTTTCACTTACTTAATTGGCCTCTCAAAGTTGGTAAGACAACTCCCACCTGTTCATGCTCTCTGTATGTGTGTATATATATCTCCTCAATATATGTTCCAGTCTATGCATCCGAAGAAGTGGGCTGTAGCCCACGAAAGCTTATGCTCAAATACATTTGTTAGTCTCAAAGGTGCCACAAGTACTCTTGTGCTTTTTGCGATACAGACTAACACGGCTGCTACTCTGAAACACATTTCTAAAGCCATTATCAGTCCACACTGTAGAAGTCAGACACATGAATTGTCCTTCTGAAAGGGAGAACACTTTGACAGCCCAGCCAGCTTCTATTTTTCAGCTCACTCCAGTGCATATTGGGGAGTTACAATAAATAAGCAAGTTCAACAGTAATACTGCCATTGTTTTAAAAAGAAAGGAAGTCAGAAAATTGCTAAAAATCTCCATTCAGTTAACAGTTTACATTGAAACTGTTTATACTAAGGTCCCAGCACGGATTTTAATCTTGTTTATGTTGGAGCCAATGCAGACATTTCTATGAGAAGTCTTTAATATAAATACTCTGTGGTGCAGTAGTGATTTTTTAAAGCCACCTTTCACCTAAGGATCGCAAAGCACTTTAGAGATGTTAATTATGTCTTAATGTAAGGGAGGTGACCCCATTTTGCAGATGGGGAACCTAATACAGTGAAAGCTTAGTGGTGTTCTAGAAGACACATTTCAGAGTAGCAGCCGTGTTAGTCTGTATCCGCAAAAAGCACAGGAGTACTTGTGGCACCTTAGAGACAAACAAATTTATTTCAGCATAAGCTTTTGTGGGCTACAGTCCACTTCATCGGATGCATAAAATGGAACATATATTGAGGAGATATATATACACATACAGAGAGCATGAAAAGGTGGGAGTTGTCTTACCAACTCTGAGAGGCCAATTAAGTAAGAGAAAAAAAAACTTTTGAAGTGATAATCAAGATAGCCCAGTACAGACAGTTTGATAAGAGGTGTGAGAATACTTACATGGAGAGATAGATTCCATGTTTGTAATGACTCAGCCATTCCCAGTCTCTATTCAAGCCTAAGTTGATGGTATCTAGTTTGTATATCAGTTCAAGCTAGCAGTTTCTCATTGGAGTCTGTTTTTGAAGCTTTTCTGTTGCACAATTGCCATCCGCAGGTCTATCAATTGAGTGACCAGACAGACACAGTGAGCCTGGACTAATACTGGGAATAGAACCCAGGAGCTCGGAACCCCACCTCTGGCTGTAACAACAAGACGATGCTTCTGACCCTATGACTCAGTATTTTGTTAGTACACCGAGTAGCACCAGCTCCGATATATCCATATTTGGATTGTTTAACTCCACCTGCCTTTATGTATGATGGGACAATGCAGATAATGTTGATGCTGAATTACTCTCCAGAAAAGCATCAGTGGAAATGATTTATGCATTTGCTAAATACTATTCTCTTACAACATGAGAAGCACAAAACCCTCATTTTCGGTTCAGGAAACACTGTTAAGGTTCAATGGCCTAAATTTGTCCTACTTTGACAAGGAAGCATATTGAAAATAATGCCTTGGGGATTGGTGATATTTTCCTAAACAGATGTTCTTGGCATAGGAAACATTTATGAGGAAAGCAGGTGTGTCCAAGACAGTTCATGTGCTGGTGCACATATGCCCTCTTAACCACAGCAAAAGCATTATTTCTATTTATTCTCATGCTATGTCAACATTTTATGGAGATCAGTAGCAATTTTGGAAGAGAGAAATATAATTAGAGAGCTCTGACAGCAAGCCCTTCTATATGGGAGGATGGCCAACGCATGATCATTTTGTATCCTTACAAAAACATTTTGTGGTTTTAAAATAATGCCCAATAAAAACACTGATAACCTAGGAAGGAACAAGAATGATCATATAAAGTGTTCATCCTTTATATAACAACAATTCCATCAATACATGGACATTTGAGAAAGCAGTTTAGAACTAAGTTAGCACTTTAACAATCAGATTCCTTCCTCTTTTACTATTACTATGGCAACTCTTAACCATCTTTAAGTTAATATGCAACTATGTCTGCTGGTCTACATATTGTACTTGATTGCTTCACTGAGTACATATCCAACAAGTCATGAGGGACCTACACTTTCAGGACCAGTTAAATCTTAATGTAAATAAAAAATAAACCCCAGTATTTTACCCCACCCATCCAAAGCTTTTCTATACTTCCCACCATAATTTTAGCATTTCATGTTGCAGCTAGCTTTATCTGCTAGTCTTGTACACTTCCGTATCCTAGCTCCCCAAACACCTTCCACTTTGGCTGATGCAGTCTACATCAGATGCAAGTTTTCAGGTCAGGCTGAGAATAACATATGCCATCCTCAACACAGTTGGCTCTTTTAAAACCAAATACTTCTCCATACACATCAGGATGATACATAGGCCTGGTCTACACTAACGAGGTAAGTCAGTGTAAGTTACGGTAATTAAGTTACATAAGATACATAGCTTAAGTCGATGTACCTTAGATCGACTTACAACGGTGTATACATCACGCACTATGTCGACAGGAGATGCTCTCTCATCAACTTATCGCCTCTTCAGCAGACCTGCTAAATCAATGCCCGCTGCATTGATCGCAGCACCACCGATTTAGCCCATAGTAAAGACAAGCCTGAGAAAAGGCTCGTTCATTCTGAAGTGTCTTGATGGGTGGTACCGTTACCCTGTGGCACTGCTACTTCTGACACTTAGCATAGAGTTGACATTTCCACTGAAGTCTTGGAAATTAAGGTTTAAAGTTTCGTAGTTATTTCAAAGCTTGCCACAGAAGTTGTCAACTTGGATTATAGGCTACAAAAATCATTCAGATTCTCTTAACTGAAAGAGTAAGACTGCAGGAAGATCTAACAGAAAATATTATCACCAGTTTCACAGTCATAATTGAGGCTGGGTCAACTAAAGGATGATAGACCAAAATCCGTATTCTACATATGATCCACAACACTAACAACAAGGGCCAGAAGGAGCACAGGAACTGATATGCTCTTTGCACAGGTACAACATATACTCCCGACACCCAGAACCTGCTCTGTTCATATTACTGCTGCTTTCTTATCAGAAATTTTGAGTTCACAGGCTTCAATAGCTCAGCTGTTGAAGAGCCCTATTCCAGTGCTGAGTGTCCTTCTGAGCAAGGTGCATGGTCTCTGTGCTTCCACATCACACAGCGTTTTGCATGGAAACTGAACATACAAATTCCCAGTCCTTGTTAGGAAGGTGACCATTGAGTTATATCAGATTATCCTTGCGCCGAAGTTAAATATTTTACTGATGTCAATCAAAATGACTAGTCTTCCAAGCCTGATTGGAACTCCAGCTTGCTGACAATTGCCTGACAAGTCATAAGGCAAATTTACTTCACCAAGTCAGTGACAAAAACTCTCAACCTGACTGGCTTCAATTCACTGGGTATAACCAAAGGGAGACTTTTTCATTTTACTTTTAAAACAGGAAGTGTTATTTAGAAAATTGGAAGCCATTAAGAAAAAAACAGCTTCACTCTTAATTTTGACAAGCATGTTGGATCCCCACCCACTCACCCAGCTGCAAACCAGACGTACATTCTGCAGCAGTCTCCCAGCATGGGCCCTCGGTTTTTACAGTGTGCCACACAAGTTCTGTAGCATCTTTGAGAAGTTTCAAAAAGGAGTCGGTCGCCAAATGAAATAAGATTGTACCAGCTGTCGGCAGAAAGTTGGTAGTTTTGGCAATGAGGCTTCTGGTTCTCAGAACAGGGCAACCAGGAGCCTAGATTTTAGCTGTGGGGAGAATTCGCATGTCATCTTTCCCCAACTCTTGTGGGAAGAAGTGGAGTGAACATTTAGCATTTTAACATATCAATTGATGTTAAATCTGAAAGCTAGATACAATTTAAAATTGTCAAGTAATCCTTTGTAGTCACTGGGACAGTTCAAATCTCTGAGCTATTGTTTTAGGCCACCAGGAAGATGATATTGCATATGTTCAGATTCTGAAGTTTATTTTAGAAACCATACGGGCTACAAATGCAGCTACTATGTAAATAGGGTTACCATATTTCAACAATCAAAAAAGAGGACGGGAGGAGCCCTGCCCTAGCCCCGCCCCCATCCTGTCCTAGCCCCACCCCTGCCCCTTCCACTCCCTCCCACTTCCTGCCCCCTCAGAACCCCCAACCCTCCCCCCCACTCCTTGTCCCCTGACTGCCCCCCAGGACTCCACCCCCTCCCGACCCCCCCCCCGCTCCTTGTCCCCTGACTGCCCCCTCCTGGGACCCCTGCTCCTAACTGCCCTCCAGAACCCCACCCCCTACCTAAGCCTCCCTGTGCCTTGTCCCCTAACTGCCCCCTCCTGAGACCCCCCCACCTGTACCCTGACTGCCCAAAACCTTACACCCCCAACCCCCAGACAGCCCCCCCGAACTCCTGACCCATCCAACCCTCCCCTCTGCTCCCTGTCTCTTGACTACCCCCCACCCCAGAACCTCCCTGCCGCTTCTCTGGCCCCCGGCCCCCTTACTGTGCTGCAGAGCAGCGCGCTCGACAGCGGGGGAAGGGAGCAGGGTCGGAGCTCCAGACGGCGAACGGCCGGCGATCTGTGAATGCAGGGAGGGAGGGAGGGGGAGGGAGAGACGGAGGGGAGTGGTGTCAAGTTTCAGGAGAGAGGAGGGGGAAGTGAAGGAAGGGTTCTGGCTCTGGCTGTCGGAGCCCCGGCTGCTCTGTAAGCCACGCGCACGCTCTGTATGGGGGGGGGGAGGAGGGGAAGTCCGGACATTGACAAATTCCCCCCAGACGCTATTTTTAACTCAAAAAAGCCGGACATGTCCGGGGGAATCCGGACGAATGGTAACCCTAATGTAAATTCTGTGACGAATAAATAGTATGATGCTAGTGTATAAAGAGAAAATAAATAGCAGCAGAACTGTTACGTCACGAAGGATAAAAACAAAAAACAAAACAAAAAAGACCATAAACTTTTCAAAAAGGGCTATTACTAATGGCACTAAACATTTAATACAGCATTTCTAAGTAGTCATATTTTAATAACTCCAATATTCGATGGCAAATGTTGTGGGGTGTACTAAAGTTCAGCAATGGGTCATCATCCTTTATATTCAGATTCTATAACTGCTCCTCTGCATTCTGACCAGCATCTCTATTGTCAGCATCAACGTTTTCCAAACATGCACTTTACAGCCGTTTTCAGGGGGGTGGAGGGAGGGATGATATTAGGTATACCTTTTGTGAACCATTGTCTTGATTCTAATACAGCGAGAGGCCTTGTTTTCGAAATGCACCAAATGTGAATCTTCACACTCACTGAAATGAGACCGTGTCAAAAGAAACAACCCTCATATAAAAATAAGTCAGCTCCTAATAACAGTCTAAACTGTGAAAGGATTGGGCAAAGTCATTGGTATTGATTGGCTTGTCGGGTACTTCAGTACACCATTCACTGCAATGATTTGTTGGTTTCTATCCGGTATGTGGAAAAGCTAGATAGTAGAAGCTAGCATGCTTCCCATTACAGTGCTTTGCTGACTGCTTCCTGATTCCAAAGATTAAAAACATTTCCTTTCCATTTTATTAAAAGCCTGTTTTAAAATTACTGCTAATGTATCATGTAACACTGCAAGTTTCAGCTCCATTTCTGACCAGCATCTCTATTGTCAGCATCAACGTTTTCCAAACATGCACTTTACAGCCGTTTTCAGGGGGGTGGAGGGAGGGATGATATTAGGTATACCTTTTGTGAACCATTGTCTTGATTCTAATACAGCGAGAGGCCTTGTTTTCGAAATGCACCAAATGTGAATCTTCACACTCACTGAAATGAGACCGTGTCAAAAGAAACAACCCTCATATAAAAATAAGTCAGCTCCTAATAACAGTCTAAACTGTGAAAGGATTGGGCAAAGTCATTGGTATTGATTGGCTTGTCGGGTACTTCAGTACACCATTCACTGCAATGATTTGTTGGTTTCTATCCGGTATGTGGAAAAGCTAGATAGTAGAAGCTAGCATGCTTCCCATTACAGTGCTTTGCTGACTGCTTCCTGATTCCAAAGATTAAAAACATTTCCTTTCCATTTTATTAAAAGCCTGTTTTAAAATTACTGCTAATGTATCATGTATCATGTAACACTGCAAGTTTCAGCTCCATTTCTGTATCCCCTCCCCCACGATATAAACAGTGGCACTCTAAATATTAAATGACAAAATAACGTCACTGCTTTATATCCTAGTCAACAGTAAACACAACATGGGCACATGAGCATATATAGATACAGGTCTCTGCCAAGTTCCACTTAACAGTTCTCAAGAATATTTCTATAAATTCACATTAGGAATTCATGAACTACTGTCATTGAACAGCTTTTTTTCCTGGAGGCACGGAAAGTAATATCCCATATGCCAGAGACTTCATTCATTATTTTGACTCGGTGTCCCAATTTTTTCTTTTTCTGGAGATCAGATTCATATCTGTGATTGCTTTAATTATTAGATTATATTATGTTTATACCAAATGAAAAAAAATGGCCTTCCAAGTTTTTTTATATACTCTGTGAAGCTATATTCTATTAAATATATCATACAGCACAGCTTAGCTATTCACTACGGAAAACACAGGTGTTTGCATTGTGTGTGCAACCTTGTTTTAGTTGCTTATCAGTATTAGAGCTGTGTTACAGTTAGTTTGGAAACACTTTTTATAAATTATTTTAGATTTAAAGTTTTCCCCTAGGAGACAGGTTAAAATATTTCTAGCATCATACACAAAACCACAATAAAGTCAATGATCTGTCAAAATAGTGGCACATACAGGAGCCCTGACAAACCTGCAGGGGCTGAAGAGCTGCCTACAACCACAGCTGTTCGGATCCCTACCCAACAACTAAGGACACTGACCAACATGAAACAAGTAGAAGAGAAATAATAGATGGTGATGACAAAGGTTCTCAAAACACAAGGCCAGTAAATGGTGGAACAATATAAAAACACGCACCAAAAATAATAATCTGTTTTTTCCTACAGAAAAAAAGTGTAGGAGCACAACATGTGACTGCTTCCTCTGACTAGAGCTAGAACAATATGGGCCAATGCTATGCAGCATTCCCACACAGCCACTTCAATATCCCTCATTCCTGGTCTATAGTATTCCCTGTTTTTGCCGGTTCTGGCTTTTAGAAACCAAGGTGATAGGCTCTTTCAGGATACAGTACACTTGAAATGAAGTTTTAAAAAGTCTTGGTGATAGGGAACTAGGCCAGGGAATCGGAAAGCGGCATTCTAACAACCTTTCTAAGATTCTCTTACTTTGAAAGTTCAGGCAGTTGGAACGTTTTTTTCCTCCCAACAGAAAATTAAAGCTTTCCACGCGTAGGATTGATTGCAATTTGTCTGGATGGTGCCAATGCAGCAACAGGGGAGAAAAGGCCGTGTCATATGGATCCAAACACACCACACTGACTGCATTGTGGCTTTGCAGCTTTATGAGCCCTAAGAAAGTGAATGAAAATCTGTACTAGGTCCTTCCTGAAGCTTTTAAAGTAATGAACTTCATAAGAAACCATCCTGTAAAGTCTTGTCTTTTTGCATTGCTCTATGTTTACATGGAGGCCTCTTCATCAGCAACCCCGCTTTTACACTGAATCAAAGTGGATCCTAACCTACTTAAGAGCAGAAGTGTAGGTTTCCCTGAACGATCCACAATCCCTTCTCGCTAACTTACCATGCCTTGCTACATATTTGGGAACAGAACATGACTGCATTCATCACAAAATGTAGACACTTCCAATTCCAACCATAAACGTCAAATGATTTCCTTTTGTTTTAAACATCAACAAGGCAACTATGAAATCAGCTGTGGCACCATTTTCCTGATGACCCACAGAGGACAAAGAGGCAGATAACCAACTCCTACACCCAAGGTACTGATTAGGCCATTACAAGACAGAGAGACAGTCCCACCCAAGACAAGATTTTGGAAGTGACACTCAGCCAATGCATTGAGGACAAGAACTGGTATTTGATCCCTCGTATCTCTGCTAGTCAGGTTCCTCTTCAATGGCCATGATTGACTGCAAACCTTCCCTTCTCTTCTCAACTGAAATTTATTTAAGACTATTTCCCCATTCCATCCTCACGTGGAACATCTTTCATCAGCAAGATTGGCTCATGCATCACAGAGGAACAAAGTGTTATTGTAAGTGCTTTATCTCATTTATTATAGTGAAACTTTGCTCTGAGACTTCATTATGAGTTTTTCCTGGGATAACTAAAGTCATAAAGCTTGTACTACACACAGTTAAGGTCAAAGGTATTTGTGAAAACATTTTAATCCGAAAGCGTTCACCAGCGCCACAGATGTGGGAAACCTTGCTATTCAGAGTACCAGGAACCCACTTAACAGAATAACAAACCAATACCTACAAGGGAGAAGTGTGTAGAAGACTGAAAATTAGTTAGATAAAACAAAACTAGAAGAAAATTAAGGACTTTGTAAAGCACAGTTCAGTTGCAACACACAAGACCCATCTTGGAGAACATACAGTTTAAAGATAAACAGATGTTGACTCAGTACAGTTAACTAACCCAGTCTCACACCACATGCACATGAAACCCTGAAAATGTCCTACTTTATCTTTTAATATAGCTACTACACAAATTTAATCCATGTTTCAGATCCAACAGAGATGGTCAGGGCAATCCATTCAGTGGATTGATCAGTCTATGGAATACATCAATCAACAACAATTTGCCCCTGAATAAAAGTGAACCCAGACCCTAACAAGAACTTTGTCACAAGAAATCAAGGCAAGGAAGCAGCTTCTACATATGGCTACTAAGGACTAATGACCTTACCATATTCCGCCATTAGTCTAAAACAGTAGGAAATATGAGCACGTGTTGCATTAATAAGTGGCAGGATTTAATCCATCCTTTAATTGCTAGGAGATCAGTAGATTATAGCAATTATTGTTTGGATGCCAAGAAATACCTATCTTGTCATTCTCCACCAGAAGAGAGAGATTACATTTCAGAAACCCACCACTTTTTATCCAAAGGGTCACATGTTAATTTAAAGGATATTGTATTCAAGAAAAGAAAAGAGGATGCAGCTAATAATTTGCTGTTTATTATAGCTTTTATGTGTTGGCCACAGTTCAAAAGAAATGGGGATTAAAGACTGCGTCTGTTTGATTGGTCTCCAAAATTAAAAGCTTTACAATAACCTTTCATTCCCTATAGGTTTTTTAGGTCTGTTAACTACATTAGGCAAGATCTCAGACATCCTGAACAATACCCTGATGGAAGATAGTTTCAAATATAATGAACAGAGTAGGATGTGCACACTTCAGAATTAAGATCTATGCCCTATAAATTTGGTTTTTAATTGCATCTTTGCTATAGGTTTCCATACTATGTTTCTATAGACCTCAGAACTAGTTTCCAAGGAGATTTGCACACGTTTGAGCCCCATCCATTCCTGACATGCAAACCACAAAAGATTATTCTTTGACATTTGTACTGCGGCAGAACCCACAGGCCTCAACCAGGTCAGGGTCTCATTGTGCTAGGCATAAACATAGCAAATAACCACTCTGTGTCTCAAAGAGCTTACATGGCAAAAAGGAGAGATAACAGATGGATGAAAACAAACAAGCAGGAAGTAGGGTAATAAAATAATAGGATGTTTTCACATACAGGCAACATTTACCTTGATGTTTACCCCTCATAACTGGAAGCTCTCTGAAAGTCTCCTGGGATCAGGCTTTTGTGGGATTTTTTTTAAAAAGTACTTTCTAGTTTTGACCATGTATGCCATGAGAACAGACTGCACAATTTGATACTTTTGAATGAAGGCAGAAAGGGCAGAGGTAAGAGGGGGGGGGGAAATGAAAGTAAAAAATTACTATTTGATTTGGAAGAAAGGACTAGTGTCAATTCTTTCATTTCAAATGCATTTACTCATTGCTGGAGTAAGAGAAAGCCTAGCTGTCCTGAACACAGGAATTTAAGGGGAGAGCAAACCCTGCCATCTCCCTACATAACAACGTGGGAAAGCTTTGCTAGAGATCAAGCCATTATCACCATAAGATCTCTGTGCGGGAAGAGCAAATTCCCACCCCACTTATATACACATTAGAATGGTATTAAGACTGCATTTAAAGTTCTGGTGTTCTATATATAAACAGCAGACTGCAGACTAACTGTAGCCCCTGCTACAGCAGATGCATATTCTGTTCAGAAAAACAGCACACTGCACTATATACCATTCTGACATTCTCCTTCCACACCCTATCCATTTGATTTAGTTCAGAAACTTCTCATCCCTTCAAGCTCTTCTACTTCACCTTCTACTTCAGAAATGTGGCAAGTTAGTAACAGGTTTGTTATGTATCCCGCGAACATCTAAACTAATTATTCTACATGCAGCTTCATTCAAGTTAGGTTCCTTTCTTAAGAATCCTAAGGAATATGCTGAAAGAGTGTGACCCTCAAACTTGCCAATAGTGTGCAGCAAAAATGTAAGAACGGCCATATTGGGTCAGACTAATGGTCAATCTAGCCCAGTATCTCATCTCCAACAGTGGCCAATGCCAGGTGCTTCAGAGGAATTAGAACAGACAACTATTGAGTGATCCATCCCGTGGTCCACTCCCAGCTTTTGGCAGCTTCAGGCTAGGGACAGAGCATGTGGGTTGCCTCCATGACCATGGGGTTGCCTCCCTGACCATCTTGGCTAGTAGTCATTGATGGGCCTATCCTCCATGAACTTATCTAAATCTTTTTTGAACCCTGTTATAGTATTGGCATCACAACATCCTCTGGCAACGAGTTCCACAAGTTGACTGTGTGTTGTGTGAAGAAGTACTTCCTTTTGTTTGTTTTAAACCTGCTGCCTATTAATTTCGTTGGGTGACCCTAGTTCTTGCCTTATGAGAAGAAGCAATACTTCTTTATTCACTTTCTCCCACACCAGTTGTGATTTTATAGACCTCTATCATATCTCCTCTGAGTTGTCTCTTTTCCAAGCTGAGCAAGCCATGCCTTTTTAATCTCTCCTCATATGGAAGCTGTTCCATACCCTTAATCATTTTTGTTGCCCTTCTCTGTACCTTTTCCAATTCTAACATATCTTTTTTGAGATGGTATGACCAGAACCGCATGCAGTATTCAAAGTGTGGGCATACCATGGATTTATATAGTGGTATTACGATATTTTCTTCCTTATTATCTATCCCTTTTCTAATGGTTCCTAACATTGTTAGCTTTTTTGTCTGCAAGAACAAGCAACAAAACCAAACCACAATCAGGCTACTAGCATTGGTACTTTCGTCTCCACCACTGCAGAAAGGAAAGTGCTCTACCACTGCATATCATCAGTTCTGATCTGTTAAGTGTGCTGCATTTCATCCAGATAATTAGCAATGTATCACTCTTCCATTCACTTCCCTTTCCAAATGAGGAAATTTTATTGCTACACCATAAGTGACAACAATGATGGACAACCTCTCTGAGGATACATGTTAAATGTAAGCAGGGCCGGTTTTAGGCCAATTCCACCAATTCCCCCGAATCGGGCCCCGCGCTTAAGAGGGCCCCGCGCCCAGTGGCAGGGTCGCCCAGAGTGGGGGGCAAGTGGCAGAGAATTCCTTCCCTGGCTAGAGGCACCTTTTTAATTTTTACTCACCCGGCGGCGCTCCAGGTCTTTAGCAGCGGGTCCTTCACTCGCTCCGGGTCTTTGGCGGCACTTTGGTGGCGGGTGCTTCAGTGCCGCCGAAGACCCGGAGTGAGTGAAGGACCCGCTGCCAAAGACTAGGAGCGCGGCCCGGTGAGTACAAGCCCCACGTGTTTTTTTAACGTGTTTTTTTTTTTTTTTTTTAGTCATCCCTGTTGGGGCCCCGTCGAAACTGTTCGAATCGGGCCCCGCACTTCCTAAAGCTGGCCCTGAATGTAAGGGGACTGTTGCCCCCTTACTAACATTCAGTGGGGGTGTTTTGGTTGGCTAGCTCCCAGCACTAAAAGGGGAAGGGTCGATGGCAAATCAGGAGCCTGAGACTGACAGTCCCCAGGGGCAATGGGGAGAGGCCAATGCTCCAGATCAGCCTGATTGACAGGGGGGGCAGGCTAATCAGGGAGTCAGGAGGCGAGGGGGGTCCCGTCCTCCGTGTGAACTGGAATGGCCTGGGTCAGACAGAGTGGGGCTGAGGTAAGGAGAGAGCAGGGGCCTGAGCTAAGTTGCTGGAAGCCGAGCTGCAGCCCCAAAGCCAGAGCACAGCCCAGAGAGAGTGGACCTGCCCTGGGAGCAGAGCTGCAGCAACCAGAGCCAGAGGGGCCAGAGAAGCAGCCCAGGGAGCTGAAGGCAGAGCAGCAGCAGCAGCAGCCGTGCTGAGGCAGTGTGGGGCTGGAGCTGGGGCTGGAGCAGTCCGGAGCTGGGTGCCGTGAGCAGCTGGGGAGAGTGAGGGGGACCCTGGGCAGCAGGCCCAGCGCAGGGAGACACCTCAGCCAAGAGGCTCTGCAGCCCAGACTTGGAGGGGGATTGTAACCCTGTCAGGGCAGGGGCGATGCTGGGAAGAAGGGTCCTGCCACCTAGAGCCTGAGAGCGTGTGGTCACCGCCAGAGCAAGTGTCCAACCCATAGCATCTCTGCAGCACAGCCAGGGGCTGAGAAGGAGCCTGGGACCTACAAGGAACAGACTGTGAACTGCCCTGACATTCCAGAGACACTGTTTGTGATGTTCCCTGCCACAGAGCAGGGTGATGTGTTTTCCTTTAACTTTTCCCATTTTTCCTTATTCTTCTTTTAAATTAATTGTTAATTAAACAAATTGTATTTGCTTTAAATTGTATGAAATGATCAGTGGGTCAGGGAGGTGCCCAGTGCAAAGAGAGAACCCCGGAGTGGGGACACCCTAGCCCCTGTCCTGGGTGAACACAGCAGGGTTGGGGGTCGAGCCCCCAGGAATCCTGGGCCCAGCCTTGTCGGGGTTTATGAGGACTTTGCCAGACAGGAGAGTGGAAGGGCAGTCCTCAAGGGCAGGGAAGCCTCTGGGTAAAGGAAGTGGGAGCGAGGACTCAGATCCTTTCGCTAGCCCACTTCACCAGGGTAGTGCGAAGCCAGGAAAGTTCCCCACAATAGCGGAACCATTCCCCCGCTTACATAAACATCTTATAGATAGTGAGCATCAGCATCAGATACAAGTTTTGTTCTAACCAGGCTTTTGCACGTGTAAGGGGACTGTTGGCCCTTTACTAAAACTTAGTGGGGGGGAGGGGTTGGTTGGCCAGCTCCCAGTACCAAAAGAAAGGGGAAGGGTCAATGGGAAATCAGGACCCTGAGACTGACAGTCCCCAGGAGCAATGGGAGAAGCCAATGCTCCAGGTCAGCCTGACTGACCGGGCGGGCAGCTAATGAGGGAGTCAGGAGGCCGGGGGGTGGGGGGGTGGATCCATCCTCCATGTGAGCTGGAATTGCCTGGAATGAGTGGGCCGAGCTAAGGAGAGAGCAGGGGCCCGAGCTGAGCTGGAGAGCAGAGCCGTCTCTGCCAGAGAGAACCAGAGAAGCAGCCCAGGGAGCAGATCCATGCTGGGAGCAGGGCTGCAGTAACAAAAGCCAGAGAAGCCGCCCAAAGAGCAGGACAGTGCTGTAGCACAGCCACAAAAGCAGCCCCGAAAGCAGACCTGTGCTGGGAGGAGAACTGCAGCAACCAGAGCCGGGGGGACCAGAGACGCAGCCCAGGGAGCTGGGCTGGAGGCAGAGCACCAGCAGTGCTGAAGCAGAGTGGAACTGGGGCTGGGGCTGGAGCTGTCCGGAGTCGGGTGCGGTGAGCAGCTGGGGAGAGCGAGGGGGACCCTGGGCAGCGAACCCAGCACAGGGAGACGCCCCCAGGCAAGACGCCTTGCAGGCCAGACTTGAGGGGGATTGTAACCCTGACAGAGGGGGCTAACGCTGGGAAGTAGGGCCCTGCCACCTAGAATGGCCACACACGGGAACAAGTGTCAGACCCACGGCATCCTTGCAGCATAGCCAGGGCCTGAGAAGGAGGCCTGGGACTTGTGAGGAACAGATTGAACTTCCCTTACATTCCAGCTACGGCTGGTTGTGATCTCCCCATGCCACAGAACAGCGTGACGTGTTTTCCTTTAACCTTTCCCATTTTTTCCTTATTTTTTTAATTGATTGTTGTTTAATAAATTGTATTTGCTTTGAACTATATGTAATGATCAGTGGGTCAGGAAAGCATCCAGTACAGAGATAGCACTCTGGAGTGGGGACACCCTAGGCCCTGTCCTAATTGACCACAAGATTGGGGGGTCGAGCTCCCCAGGAATCCTGGGCCCAGCCTTGTTGGGATTACCACACAGGAGAGTGGAAGGGAAGCCCTCAGGCAGGCCTCTGGGTACAGGAAATAGGAGCGAGGACTCAGATCCTTTCACTAGCCCTCTTCACCAGGGTAGTGCATAAGCCAGGAAAGTTGCCCACAATAGCGGGACCATTCCCCCGCTTACACATGGAAAGACTTCAAGAAGCTCTTCTATTGTTATTCCACTACCAGTTTTCCCTTGTGATCAACCATGAACACTACTACCACCTGTGTAATTCTCTAAATTAAATTAATATCAAATAGTCATATCTGAATTCTGGACTTCTAGCAAGAATTTACTGAACAATTCTTCTGCTCTGGATTTACTCCTAAAAAAGTGTAGGTTTGGCTATTCTCATCATTGGACCAACCCAACCCTACTGAAGGCAATGGAAAGACTTTTATTGATTTCAAGTAGCACTGGATCAACCCCCCAGTGTATTTTTCTATGTCTCATATTAAAGCAGCAGTTAAAATTGAAGAGTATTTTTTATTTGTTTTTTTTATGAAGCAGGTTCAAAGTGATTTTTTTCCCCTTGCAACATTTTTTCAAGACCTACTCTTAGAAAACTGATGCTAGTATGAATTTCTTTTGAAAAACACAACATAATACTAGAGATGAAATCCTGACTCCAGTTAAGTCAATGAGAGTTTTGACAGTCTTCAGGGGAGCCTGGTTTCACTATTGATATCCACAAACGATAAGAACTGCCATGAAGCAATAGCTGAGCATCAACACAATCTTTTATAAACACCCAAGGGAAAGGGGAGAAATTAACTGCCAAGTGCACAGTCTTCAAAACCTATTTCTTCCAAGAGTGGCTCTTTATCCATCACTTTGCAAAAGTCATTTTAAGGTTTCATATTGCTTTTTGAGTCTTGTTTAAAGTTAACCTTTCTCCCTAAACCCTTGGAAGGGGGCCCCCTGAGAATTCACAACTGCAACTGGAAAGCTCTTGTATTAACTATGCTGTGTTGCCTAGTGAGAAATTATATATTCTGAACAGCTTCCATTATATGAATGCCATGTATTCAGTTTAATTTTGAAAAAATCTATAAGCTTAACATAGCTTTTAACAAAGAAATACTCATTTGCTAGAAGTAAACCCACTCCAGGAATTGTAATTGGTTGAATTGTATTTTACTGGCACAGATGTTTTATCCTTCCTATTTTAATTTAGTTACTTCATCCATTAAAAAAAGATTCTAATGGATGCTAGTATCAGAGATGTATTTACCTACAAGCAAGCCTAGAAGGTCATGGGCTTCTTGCAGTAGCAAGTGTTGCTATGATGATGAAAACTTGGCAGAAAAAACAAAAGGTGAGAGAACCACAATTCTGAAATCAAAGCATATCCATCACTTACTGAACATTCTATTCAGCCTACAGAGTCATGCTTAAAATTTCAGTCATCTGCAAGATTTAATGCTATATAAATGAAACCACACGGTATGTGCAATGTTCTTTAAACTAAGACATCAAAGTATGTTCTGAAAGAAAAAGCCAGTAATTCTACATTACTCTGTAAACACCTCAGCTTATACTTATGTACTTGTACATCCAAGATAAACAGGGTCAATTTAACCCGCCACCTTACTGCAATAAGGAGGTTTTAGAAAAAACAACTATAAATAGCATTTACAGTATTCCGTACGTTCTTTGTGTTTACTTTGTATATTTGACAGAATGGCATCTATGGTCATTTTCACCATTTCCCCTCTATAGCCAGTCAGTTTCCCCTCTTATTTGTTTCGGTCTTTTATCCAGCATAGTGGAGAAAACTAAAATAAAATAGGAAACTTATTTTAAAAGACACAAAAGATGGTCGGGTGATTCTGGACAGCCTAGTACCGGAAGGGACATTTTAGTCATTTTGGAAAAGTGACCATTTTAAATTGACGGAGTCCCTTTCAAATAAAACAAGTCTTAGAAGAAGAAATAAAAACCATACCCAGTATAGCCATCAACAAAAGCATACCTCTAGATGCCACTGATGGACACTGGATCTTGAAATACCATACTAAATACTGCATGGTATTTGATCTGATCAGCCTAATGCAGGTAGGGTTTGAGCCAAAAATATCAATGATAATGTGGAAAGGTGGCCCTGTGATTAAGGCCCTGGTCTAGTACTATGGAGATCTAAGTTCAATTGCCGGCTATACCCATGACTGCCTGTGTGGCCTTGGGCAAATCGGTTGCTGTTCCTCAGTCCCCCATCTGTAAGGAGAGGGAGTATGATCATCCCTTCTCCCAGCCTTTGTCTGTCCTGTCTATTTAGCTTATAAGCTCCTTGAGGCAGGGATTGTTTCTGTTTGTTTGTTTGGCTTTTTTTTTTTTTTTTTTTTTTTAAACAGTGCCCAACACAATGGGCCCCACGCTTGGATTCTAGGCACCACTGTACTACAAGTAATGGACAGGAGTAAGGATGTTAAAAGGATCTATCGTTACATATCAACATACTTGGTTACACTCTACACCAGGTAGACTTTGTACCAGTGCTTCCGTTTTGCACTTTGTACAGCCATTTTATAATATCAAGCTAAACGTGTTCTGATTTATCTCATGTAGGTTATATCTATTTCTGATCTTGGCCTTAGAAATTACCTAAGCATAGATCCAAGAGAAGGATGAACTAAGTAGAAATAGTCACAGTTTATCCAAGTGAGGTAGCCAGATATCTGTAAAAACATTTCCATTTCTGTTTAACATAGCCCTATTCCCTCTAAAATACACAATTAAAGGCTTCTTGTTTTGGTTTGGGTTTTTTTGTTTGCTCGTTTTATTAAATGTACATGCATGTATGCCATATGACCTCTGTGGGGCCTAATTGAATAGGAACAGGAGTTAAGGTTGAGGATGGGAAAAAGCAGAGATATCTCCCATTGCAAACAATAACTAGTTTATTGGAAATAATGTAGTGGCTTTGTTTCCTTCCTCTAAGTGGACATTTCATGATAATTACATCACAGAGAAAGTTTCACCAGATGCACTTCCAGTTTCTGTCCTGCATATCTGCAGAAAACCATGAAAGGATTAATACTACTACTTTATTTTTTTGTGCCTTCAGTTTAGCTTGCTTAAACTTCACATTTACTTTTATAACTAAAAGACTAATACCAGCAAGAACATACATATGCTACAATAGGGGAAATAAGTGAGGTAAAATTGGTTTATAACAAAAAAAATTCAGCCTGTGCATTACTGAATTATGAACCACAACATCTGAAGATTCGAGTGACTAAGCAAACATAGAGCAGTCAAACACAACAAGCATTATCCATGATCCTTAATTACTGCAATCTAACTGTCGCTGCATAACAATATGCCATGAAACACTTTTTCCCCTCATACCTCCAAATTACATTTAGTTTACCCCTAATTCCCTGCACATTCCAGCCCTAATCTTAGGTTAACTTTGGCATCATAGATATTCAAACTATTAGGCTGCGTGACAGAGACTGAAATCTTATATCTACAAAGTGGCATCATAAAAGTGGTTAAATGAAACAAGTTAAGTGTCTTAGCTGAAGATGTACTGGGGAGGCAGTGCTTTGAATCGGACTTCTGTTTTGGCCAGAGATCAAGGCCAACTCAAGGCTGTTCTTGTGAGATTTCAGTCCAGAAACCTCATGAATTCCGTGACACACGCTCTGCACAAGAATGCAGTCCCCTTTCAGTTTTAGCTAAGGTCTGGACCCAAAACAAGAACAGCTGATTTGGATGCAGGAATCCAAATCTTAACTTTCTCCCCTCCCACCCTCAAAATTCAAAGGATCTTGGATTCAAGGTTCTGGTTTTGGCTCATCCCTAGTCCTACCCTCCAGATCGCTGTGGACACTTGACAATGATTTTCCTTGAGTCAGTAAAAACTAAGATAGCAGCTTCTAGAATAAGGGCCTTGTTTGTCAATCTGATCAGTTAATGGAGAATTACTTTAATTGGCTCTGCTGTGTCTAGTTCAGAATCTGTGTGGAGTCTTTGAACCGGAGCTGCTGGCACAGAGGCTGAGCGTTCTTGGCTTCATCCTCTGCCACCTGTTCAATCTTTATGTACAGGATACAAGAAACCAGTCTTTTTTTATTTATTCTCTGATTTAGCCTGGGCCTGGACTGGTGCAGATCAGGCCTAGCCATCAGGCAGCCTCCCTCATGTTCTCCATGCACATCCTGTACCAAGTTGATCCTGGCAGAGCAAAGAAACAGGATTTATGTTTGCAACATGAGTTCTCTCAGCTATTTGGGGAAAGGACTCTCTTTTTATCATCTTTGTACAATGCTTAGCACAATAGGGTTCTGATGCATGACTGGAGCTTCTAGGCAGGAAGGGCTCGCACGGGGGGCCTCAGGCTGGCCCCATGCGGTGTCCCATTTTCCCTTAAGGAAAACATGGTCACCTTACAGTTAGGTGAAGCAATATCTTGTTGGATTAGTTTATGAAATTATAGAAAGAATCTTATAAAAAAGGAATTTTTTAAAACCTACAGGCAGGCAAGTGACAAATATAAGAGACTGTTAGAAAAGTAGTGAGGTAGCAGTCCACACTGTTCTTGTAGAAATTCTCGGATATTATTTAAATTTATTTATTTTTGTGCTTGCTATTAGATAGTGAGGTATGTCCACGTTGGTTGAAATCAAAAACTATTTCTTTAATGAATATCTAAGTCCATTAAAGATTACAGAGGGGGTGTAAATTTTTTAAATTGAGCCTTCCTGTTAATGCATTTTTCAATTCCTGCACTCTTTATGGAGTCACCATGGAACCCTTTCAGAGTCTGTAACAAACCCAACTCTGCACTACTAAAGCCACACTCCTCTCCAGGCCTGTGTGCAAAGGCATTTGTGCTCCACCATCCATCTCACAGGGATTTCACTGCCAGGCTAGCAAGCCATGTATTTGCTGTGATCCTCAGGGGGTGTGGCACTCCTCACTCAAAAACTTAGAACCGGTCACATGTCTTTTACTAGCATCCCCCATACCAGGAGAGTCTTTCCCTCTTGCCCATTTTTCCTTGTGCCTCTTGCCTACAAGTTATCTTTTAATATGAAGGCTGGTATTTTTATAAAGCGAGTTGCTATCCAATAACTTAACAACCTTGGTGGAGGGGAACGTGGGTGGGTTACTGAGTTGAATAGTAATGAATGCATAGTCCCAGTCTTGCAACAGTCAGATGTATATGCACATGTGTAAGATCATTGATGTCAATAGATTATTCACATGTGCTAAGGGAAGCACCAGCTTAAGTGTCTGTAGGACTGGAGACAAAAGACATTAGAAGAAATATTCTCTTAAACCAGATGAAGAAAATCATGGGTGAGAATGGAAACTTGATTCTGCATGAGAGTAGATTCCTCCTCCCTGCCCCACCATTCCTCTGCGAAAGATGTGACTAAGAAAACTAAAAGGCACATTAGTCAATGATTCCCTATAACTTTCCAGTATGCAGGTCATTCAATGGCAGATGAGCCCAACTATTTCTCTAATTTATGTAAAAAATAAATTCAGACGTAGAAGGTTGCAATTTTAAAAGCAAAAATGCACACTTCATTTAGGCAAGTTGACAGCCAACAGATGGCCACTTACGAGATTTTTATTTTAATACAGATTTTTAAATAATAGTTTAATCCATCTCAGGCCAAATGTTATCAGCACTATTGTGAAATCTTGCACTCCATGCCCCCCTTCTGTGCTCTGTGGCCAGAGTTTTTTCTTCTTTATAGGTGGGATGCACAGACTGCTGCTCAGTATGGTTTTGTAGTCTATTTGTTCACAGAGCAGTATGATGGAGCAGTCAGGGAATGGAAGACTAAGGGACTGCTCTTTGAAAGGGTTCAATGGGTACTATTTCTGTTAAATTCTCTTGAGTCCTAGAAGAGAGACTGGAAAAAACAACTCAACTGCTGGATACATATAACAGGATTGTTTTCTCCTATCCTCATTCTAATGGCCCTTCTTTTGAAAGAGAGACTAAGGTAATTCTATCTGCAAATAACGGTTGCTGAGTGTCTTGACCCAGGAAAGACAGCAGTATTTATGGCTCAGTGTAGGACCATTTTAGATCAGTGGATGGAGGGACCCAATTGGCCAGAAACTATTAAGGTAGATAAAAGGACTAAAAGCCTGCTCCAGCACTGAGTTACTCACTCCAGTTTAGGAACCCAGTCTAATCAGAAGGCTCCTAAGGGCTGAAGCAGACCAAAATTCCAGTTTTGGAGTTTTGGTAACTCAGCATCATTTCAACCTGGGAGGGCCAGGATAGCTCAGAAACTCACTGTAACTTTGAAGTTTCATATTGCTTAGAAGCTTGGTTTGGCCTGGGAGTTTAGTCCAACCAGGAGCTTGCTACAAATCAGAGAGCTAGATTTCAGTGAGAGCCCTCTCTTGTCTGAATGAGGGGATTTAGAAAGGTGCATTTCTTTCCTGTGAAGTTGATATTGGAATTTTATAAGTCAAATTAACACATTTCCCATGGGATCTTAGATTAAACATCTTTAAAAAATAGACTGTTTTGCTTTTCGCCCTCCGTTCACTGCATGTTTAAGTTCTAACCTACAGCTCTCGTGCTATGACTAGCCATGAGTGCAACTTGCCAGGAATATTTTTAAATCTTACCACATCCATGAAAGATGGTGCATGGAGTTATTGTGCATGTTACACACTGGAAGGGGTAGGGAGGAAGAATGTTTGTACAGTAACTCCTCACTTAAAGTCATCCCAGTTAACACTGTTATGTTGCTAATCAATTAGGGAACATGCTCGTTTAAAGTTGTGCAATGCTCCCTTCTAACATCTTTGGCAGCTGCCTGCTTTGTCCACTGCTTGCAGGAAGAGCAGCCTGTTGCAGCTAGCTGGTGGGGGCTTGGAACCAGGGTGGACCGGCACCCACCCACCCCCAATCAGCTCCGTGCTTCCCTAAGTTCCCTGTGCAGCAGCTGCCCAGCAAGCTAGCAATTGCAGCTGTCCCTCCCACCCCTACTGCCACGTGCTGTTCCTGCCCTCTGCCTTGGAGCCGGTCCCCCGAGACTCCTACTTGATGTGGGAGGGAGGAGGGGGGGGGGCTAATGTCAGGGTGTCCCCCCTGCTCCTGCACCCCACTTACCCCATCTTCCATAGAGCAAGGGACACACACACACACAACAGGGTTCAGGACGGAGGGAGCTTGCAGCAGCTGAGGTCTCAGCAAGCTGATCTAATTAACAAGGCAGTGTACTTAAAGGGGAAATGCCTCTAAGATGCTGCCTCGCCTCCCCTCCCTCCATTCCTACTGCCTTTTAGAGTGTGAGAGTTAACCCTTGAGGGCTCAGCCAATTGCTAATTCATCATTTAGCAGTAAGGCATTCCCTGGGAAATATCCCACCCTCTGACTCCTCCACCTCAACTAAGCTTCACAATCATCATCACTGTGTACCAGTATTAAATTGTTTGTTTAAAACTGTGTGTGTGTGTGTGTGTGTGTGTGTGTGTGTGTGTGTGTGTGTAAGTAAAAATAAATAAAAATATAATATAGTCTTTTGTCTGGTGAAAAAAATTCCCTGGAACCTAACCCCTCATTTACATTAATTCTTAGGGGGAAATGAGATTTGCTTAACATCGTTTCGCTTAAAGTCGCATTTTTCAGGAACATAACTACAACGTTAAGTGAGGAGTTCCTGTATATCAAAAGGGACATAAAGAAGGCAGAACACAGAATGAAGATCCAAGACCACTAACAGGCTACAAATGTCCAGTCCAGCTAGCTCTTGCCAGCTCATTTTACTCCTCCCCACACACTCTGGTTTGTATCATACCTAGTATTATACGGAGACAAATGTTCACATCCATAAAAGCAAAGGAATAGTGGTTGGTATGTTTAATGCATATTTTTACATATAATCTTAAAATTTCCCACAAAAAACATGGCAAAAACATTAACATAATTGTGTAGAATTGCTTTGTTTGCCAGAAAAATACATGCTCTTGTCCTCCATTAGAAGTCAAGGGCAGTATAGGCTTTTATAGCGATTGATTGAGAGAAAAGCAAGTCTGTTTTACTGATGAAACACTTGCTTTGTCTGCAATGCAATTTCCAAGACAAAAGGAAGCATTGTTATGAAATGGAAGAAAAGCACGTTCAAATTCACGCGAAATGGCAATTTTCCTTAATTCAGTAATGAAGAGCAAAAACACTGCAAACAAACATTTGGAATCAACATACTTTTACAAGATCTAGACATTACCAAATATTTCAACAAGGAATAAACCAGTATAGTTCTGCAGCACAATATAGTATGTCAACTCTGACTTTCATGTTTTTCTCCTACACAGTTCTATTTTAATAGACAAAATTGATTCAGCTTAGCAGACCCAGTTCATCTGTATTAACTCCATCAAGTGCAGAGGTCAACTCAAAACGCTGCTTTGATTGAAAGATTTAAACAAATTGGAAAAGCCTTGCCAAAAGTTGCTTCATATGTCAAAATATCATAATTATAAGCCCCAAAGCATATGCCAGAAGAGCAAGGAATACATCCATTTCAAGGACACTCTATAGCAATACTCATTTCACATTTTTTATGGAAATAAAGATTTAGTTCTCTGCATTTCTGAAGTGGCAAACTGGCATTTGTTCCTTTTTATTAAAGCTCTCGGTTTCATAAAGTGTAAGTAATCTGTTGCTTTTGGCTAAAGCAAAAAATGCTTTCAACTGTCCTTGCATCACTACAACATGATGAATTTTAATGTATTTGAGATGCACAAACAACGGTGATCAGCAGTCAGTGATAGAAACTGCCTACACTGAGGAATCACATCGTGTCAAGGCCATCAGCATACGAAGAGGTAATGAAAAGGCAAAATACAACAAAAAAAGGTCATTGCTTTTTGATATCTGTATACTATGTATATTTTTAGTACAGATTAAAGTTTACTTGTATGTTTCGAGTAAAATCCATGAAAGGTTAAAATTATTCCAAGTAAAGAAAGAACTAGTTCTAACCAATTGGTTTCCAGAACAGTTTGAACTAAAGCTGTTTTTCAGAATTCAAAATATAGGATTAAAGACAAGTTAGCAGAAATTGTGTTAACTGTACATCTGTTAACGGATTTAAGGTGTTGCAAGAAAAATACAGTTTAACAGAGGGATGCCCCATTTCCTTTTGACATCTTATTTAACCATTTTCTTAGAGTAAAATGCTCAGAACTAGACCTGTTAAGGAATTAGTTTATCTTGCTCAAAAGAAAAGTAAACTAACTCTGGTAGCCTGTTTTTTTTTTTTTTAGTCACAAGACACTAAGGATCAAATACCTTTTTAAGAATGTATAATTTTCCATATAAAAACAAATTTGGACATGGATCAAACTAAGTTTACAGAAAGTAGACAAAAATATGTTATTTGAGTCCATCTCTCTCTTATCTTCCTTGAGTTCCTGAATAAGTGTTTTGTATCCCTCTATAGCACAAATAGCTGAAGAACAGATGGCATTAGGACTTCAGTTACTCTCTCCTTGGTAGCTTAATCCGTAACACGTGTATCCCCACAACAATGGCTGTCAAAGGAGTCTTCCATTATTCCTATGAATAACCAGGATCCAAGAGGTACATTACAGTGTACAGTTCAGCATGCAATAATTTATTGTAAGTCATGTCACCATGTATACCACTTGTATTTTAAATCTGAACATATATACGCGCAGACTAATTTTACATGGCAAGCAGAGTTTAAGAGGGCACAGTTCCATTGACTTCAGAGCTGTGCTTATTTGGAGCAAGTCAAGTGACTGCTAGAGACCTAAATAGCCATTTAAAAAAGTCTGTAGTCCAAGTTCTTGATGAGTCAGACCTCAAAACATAGACCAATCCCTGGGGAGGCTTGTTAGTGGCTGTTTTTCTACAAAAGGCACCAGAGCAGGGCAGGAACCAACAAAGTTCCCACAGCTTACGTGTGGAAGCAACAAGTCGCCTTAGGCTCCTAGAGAATGGTACAGGAGTTTCCCCTCCCACCCACCCCAAGCACTTCTGTGATGCTTCCCGGGGGCTGCCCAGGACAGTGAAGCACTATGTTACCATCTGCCCTTAGTATGAGGAAGCCTTGTCTGTGCCTACCTAGAGTCAGGTCTCCAACGCTATCGGCCACAGGCAACACAAGCACATCTCTCTAGACCTCCCCAGGTCTTGTTCTCTCTACAAGTTAGCAATAGGCACATTCCAGTCCTTGAGCTCTCTGAGTGTCTTCTCCCTGGAGGGTCCAGCCCCTGTTCCACTGAGCACTGGCAGTGCTCACAGATCTGCTTCTCCCAAAGAAGCAATATACCCCAGCTTACCAGTTCCACCTCAAATCACCACTCTGCTTGACACACAGCACTTAGATATGTTGATAGCAAAAACAAGTGAAAGTTTATAACACAAAATATAGAGATTCCAGTGACAGCAAGCACAAGTATTGGAAACAAATGGTTACAAATAAAGTAAAATCATAACACATTCTAGAACCTAGGCTTACTTAACTATTACTTTCCTGTCTTGCAGGGTAATTAATGCTCACCCAAAGTCCTTCCAGCCAGACTTGGCTGTGATCTTCCATTCATCAGACAAGTCATGCCTCCCATGAGAAAAATCTTGTGTCTGTTTGCACCCTCTGATATATCAGACTAATTCTTTGATCTTAGTCATAAGCACGACACTCCCCTGCTAGTTGTTTTTTTCCTGTCTATTCCTTTCTTGTAGATTTTGCAATCAGCATCTGGCTCAGTATACAAATATGCCTAGTGTGAGAGAGACAATGCACAACACACACAATCCAACAAGAGAGAGAAGCCTCTCCTGCCTGCTGTCTGAAAGGAGACTGTCCAAGGTGCGTCATCTCCTGGTGACCTGCCTCACCTGGAAGACATTAAGACCATAATTTCCAGTATAGACACGCAACTCCTTAGTCTTATCCGTACATGCTTTTGCAGTGATTATGACCACTATTGGCTCTCAATAGAGACCTCACATGCCACCCTTTAGTCCAGGGGTCGGCAACGTTTGGCATGCGGCTCGCCAAGGTAAGCACCCTAGCGGGCCAGGCCGGTTTATTTACCTGCTGACGCGGCAGGTTAGGCTGATCGCAGCCCCCACTAGCCACGTTTCGCTGTCCCAGGCCAACGGGGGTGGCGGGAAGCGGCACGGGCGAGGGATGTGCTGGCCGCGGCTTCCCGTCGCGCCCATTGGCCCGGGACGGTGAACCGCGGCCAGTGGGGGCCGCGATCGGCCAAACCTGCCACGTCAGCAGGTAAATAAACCGGCCTGGCCCGCTAGGATGCTTACCCTGGCAAGCCGCGTGCCAAACGTTGCTGACCCCTGCTTTAGTGAATGTGATTATGCATATATCTGACCTAGGGGATCCCTGTAAAACCCCATGCACCCCCTCTGCCAGTTGGCACCAAGAGGTCGCTGGGTCACAGCTACTTAAGGGTCATGAGGCTCGGGCTTCTTCCATGATGCAAACCAAAGGAGGTTCACAGGAAGTGGGGAAGGAAGACCCCGTGATTCCTTCCAAGATTTATGCTTTTGCCATTTTTCTCTCTCTATGCATATCCTGAGGTCTGCAGGAAGAAATGGTCTGCAAGAGCACAACCCAGGACCATCAGCGGGCCTTCCCCCACTTCCTGTGGGTTTGCAAATCTGTAGGAGGAGAGAATTCCCTTAAGCCCCCGAAAGGCTCATAAGCGCCTTTCCTGAGGCTCAGCACCCCTGAACTCCCACAAGCCTTAAAGTCTGCTAGTCACCATTAACCTATTTTGGTTCAGAGACCTGACTAGACTGAAAGTGGTACACAAGCCTATTTTATTCAGACTGCGGGGAGTCAGTTTCTCAACTCGAAGACTGGGCCCCACCCCCTACCTCCAAATATCCTACTGCTTCACGGGACTGTCAGTTTCTCCTCCCAAGATTTACATGAGAGTTTGGCTTTGAGAGGCCCCAGGAGAGCTTCACAGTGCCCACCTGGGGGTGTAGGGAAGGATATTGCTATCTGCGGTACTCATATGGTCCCCCGTTAGGGTAGTATCTGAGTTCCTCACAATCTTTAACAACACCCCTGGTAAGGTTGGGAAGTGCTATTATCCCCATTTCAGAGAGGGAGACTGAGGCACATGAACTAAGCAACATGTCCAAGGTCATAGAGGAAGGCTATGGCGGAGTTGAGACTTGAACCTAAGTCTCCTGAGTCTGAAGCTAGTGCCTTAACTACTGGCCTCATCCTTCAAGGTGAGGCCGGACGAGCCTTTTATGGTTTGCAGGAGTGGACACTGAAGAATCTACACTCCTTGGTAACCCCAAAGTAGGCCTAGGGACAACATGGATACAAATTTTTAAATCAGATTTTTTTTTTTAAATAAGCCTTTTAAATACTACATTTGAAATTGACAACCTAGGTTAAGGCTCATATTTATTATAAAATATTAAAATAATTTCCATTAAATACAAAGAAATTATATGAAGTAGTACATACCTGCTGCCAAGTTTTGAAGTCAAATCACTGAACTGGGGGAAGTCATTGGCTAATGACGTGGAATCAGAGCTTACTGAAATACTAAACCAGCTTTTGACAGCAGTAGCCTCTTCTGCAGGTGCAGAGAGAATATGCATTCCAGTCTATTCAGCTAGTTCCAGTTCAAAGACTAGTTCATTCTAAGCTAAGAAACCAAGTGGGATTTGAAAAAGCAGGAAATCTTATTTTCCTCTTCCAACGTACTAATAAAATATAGGTGCAAGGGGATGAGATCTACTAGTTCTAAAACCTTGAAAGACATGTTGATCACAAATAATCAGTTCAATTAATTAACTACCAATAATACTTCCATTGCTTAATATAGGTTTTAAAAGCAAAACATGTTTTGAGAAAATTATCTGGATAATTAATTTTAACAAATGCTGTTTTTGTGCTTTATTAATTGAATTTGAATTTCCATCCAAATAGGGCTTGACACAAATTACAGGTAAAAAATTAATCTAGTGAATAAAAAATGCATCATTCACAATTTTCTACCATAACAAAAAGAAAAAATTAAGAGTCTGAATAAAATGAAAGAATGTAGATATAGTGCATAATCCTGGCTAGCAAAAAGAAGCATCACTTTAGTGCAAAGCTATGTTTAGTTGTAAATCAACACAATTTAATGGTTGCCAATCACTGAGAATCCACCTCTTTCAGAAAATAAAGTACAAATGCAAAACACAATTAAAATTGATTTTTTTTTAAACCAAGGTTTCTTGCTTGCTCCTTTAAATCACAACTTAAATTGCTTTGTAATCAACCCACCTTGCCCAAGGAGCAACAGGCAAGAGGTTTATTATGCCCCAAGCTCAGTCTCAGAGGTGGGTAGCAGCAGCATGAGATGGACAGGATTATTCTTCCTCTAACTCTGGAGGCCTCCAACCCATGTTGCAGCCACGTTTCATCCAGACTTTGGTAGAGGCCCCCAGAGATTAGGGGGTAGATAGGAAGGAAGCCACACTCACGCTTGTTTAACTCTAGTATTCTTTACAGAGCTCTATGCACAGCACTCCAAGCAGTGATGGGTCTGCAACTCTAGCTTCACTTTTACCTCCAAACTTAGTTATTAAACGGAAAACAAGATACTAACTCCGCATTCCTGAATGGACACTTCCAGTATTCCCCACACACCGACTGACTGAACCACTCACATTTCAGAACACTGAAGCTCACTCCTTCTGCGGGGCTGCCCAGCATCACAGCCCGCCTGACAGTCAAGCATTTGGCAGCTATGTCCATACTCCCACAGCCCAGCTCAGATATCACCCATCCACATTTCCCTGCAGTTCTGCTTTTTTGGATGCTAGAAGCTACTGGCACCTACCGAGCAGACAACCAGGCACCCTGCTCCTGCTGGTGCCAGCAAGGAGTAGTCCAGAGATGCCAATGGCAGCTGGAGAGAAAGGGGAAGGTGCCTGGAGAAGATGGTGACACCCTCTGCCCCTCTCCCAATACTAGCCTCAAGTTGCCTCTCACTGATCCCTGAAGGCCACTACACTAGGCTTTCCCCAACCCACAACCCCTGAGTGAGCAGTCAACTGCACCCCAGGAGCTCTACCGTTCCCTCCAGTAGCACCCAGGACCCTCTATTCCCACCAAATCATCCAGGAGTCCCTGCATTTACTGCCCCCCCCCCCATTCAGCAGCCTCATCTAGAGCTCCCTAACCTCCAGCTGTTCCAGTAGCTACTCATCCAGTTACTCCCCAGACTGACCCTCTCACCCCCTTTAAGTAGCTATCCTAGCCCAAGCTACCAAGATTTGTTCCCATGTCCCATCCTCACCACTGCTCAAGGAAGAGCATATTGACCATAAGCTTAAGGTCATATGCAGATTTGTAAATATGCAAAATAGCACATTAAATATTTGCATAAAAGTTTACATAGAGCAGAACAAGCCTTGCAGCTATGCTTTAGGCCTAAAAATATTTCTCTACCAACTATGGACAATATATGAGCAAAGGGGGCAGAGTTCATTGCAGACAAAAATTGTAGTAATTTTCACCCATTTTCCTCTTATCTATATTTCACCAGACTAAATCTCAGATACATCCACAGTGTATGTTTTTACTAGACAAATATATAGCTGTATGTAGGGGTGTTGTAACCACATCAGTCCCAGGATATTAGAAAGACAAGGAGGGTGAGGCAATATCTTTTATTGGACCAACTTCTGTTGGTGAGAGACAAGATTTCGAGCTACGCAGAGCTCTTCCTCGGGTCTGGGAAAGGTACTCCATGTCACAGCTAAATACAAGGTTGAACAGATAGTACATATTCTAAGGGACCATGCAAAGTGAAGTGGCCCCTTTATACCCTCGTGGTTGTAAGACAAAAAGGAGGGTTAGTGGGTTACAGATTGTTGTAATCAGCCATAAATCCAGAGTCTCTATTAAGCCCATGAATTTTAGCGTCTTGTTATGAAAGTTATGAATTTAAGTTTCCAGCTCAATCACACTCTCTATATATCTAGCTGTTTAAAATATATAAAATTATTTTTGCACTTGAAAATAGTAAGTCAAATTTAATTAAATTCTAAGTAAGTATCTGAGATTTGGCTCAGCTCTACTTGCTATGCGTTTCAATTTAAATGCTTCTCAAACCCAGCAAAGACAATCTAATGTATTGGTATTTTAATACCACATTTTTACCTAGCTTTCTAATGGCACTGACAGCTATACCAACATGTGAACACTTTATGCTGTACAGGTTCGACTGTTGTTTTCATATTAACATACTAA